>NW_005842354.1:146753-155931 GCF_000455745.1 Alligator sinensis
GCTCCCGCCCATGGGCCGCAACCGGGGCCGCCGCCCCCGCTCCCAGGGCTACAGCAGGGGCGAGCAGCAGCCTGCAGCAGGACAAGAGCAGGCTGGGACCGGTGGCTGCTGCAGGCAGGGGCCAGCAGTGGCACCAGGCTCTTCCCAGTGCTCGGCAGCAGTGCTGAGAGGGCAGGTTGCGGGAGGCTATGGCAAATTTTGGGGTGGCAGCAGCCCCCCTCGCATTGCCACAGGCTACCCTGAGCTCCGGGAAGAGCCTGGTGCTGCTGCCAGCCCCAGTCTGCTCTCGTCCCACTACAGGCCGGCTGCCTGTCCCTGCTGCAGCCCTGGGAGTGGTGGATGCCACCTGCTTGCAGCCGCTGGACTACACCGTGCCGGAGGGTTCAGGGCACAGTGCCCCAGGCAAAGCAGAGCCCAGTGGGTTCAGGGGACAGCGCAGCCTAGGGGCTGCAAGCCGCTGGCATTGGCCACTCCCAGAGCAGCTGCAGCAGGGGCTGTGGTGAGTGGGGCTATGGCCCCACACAGCCCTTTTCCCTCCCCTCCGCTCATAGCCCTTTCCCTTCCCATCTCAAACCCACAGACTTATCTGCTTGGGGGAAGGGGGAGTGCACCTATACCGATCACATAGCAGCAAATTTACCTCTTATGTAACAAATTTCAGGTACAAAACGGGTCATCACATAAGAGCAAATTCACATAAATCGAACCCACATAAATTGAGGGAAACCTGTATTAACTTTGAAGCTGCTTTTTTTTACTGAATTGTAGTTTAATTTTTTTTCCCTCTGGTTCAAAGGAAACAGGTTTTTCCATGGACAGGATAGGACTTATTGGTGTGGGCCAGTGTTGACCAAACTTTTGCTCACCTCAGATTTTAGTTGCATCTTCTCAGCTTGGCCTCTTTTGAATGTAAGGCTGTGTATGACATGGTACTTAGAAGTTTTGTAAGACATACAACAATCCAAAATAATCTACTTGGTAAAGCTGCATTTAATTTAACACATTACCTACATCAAGCTGCAACATAGGTCTCCAGGTTTAAATACTTCAAATGCATCAACTTTGAGATGTTTATTCCTGGTTTTAAAAATTGACAAAAAATTACTGCTAAGTGTTGTCAGTGCTTGAAATTGATGTAATAAAGTCTCAGCTTCACTGAAATCCATGAGTGATTTGCTGTTCATATCAGTGGAGCTTGAATTTTGCCCTATAGGCCCCATAAATTTGAATTTCTATTATTCAGAAGAAGCAGGCTTTAATACAAATAGTTTGTTAAACTGAAATTTAAAATAAAAGCTGTTTACAGTTGTGTGTCTGACATTTGTACAGTAATCTTCTTTTAAAGTTGGCACAGCGTATTGTGCTTTGCTTAAAAAGACCTGCATTTAAGACGGTACAGTCATTGCTGAATCAGTGGTGTCAAAGCTTGTTGTGAAAATAACATTGAGTCTGATACTGCCTCCCATTTGAAGCTGGCAGGATTTGGACTGTAATACCCAAGTAAGAAATCTGACTATAAAATAACAAGGTAACAGGTAAAATAATTTGAGTTTCAAAACGAGGGATATTTTTGCTACATGAAATTATCCTTAAATATTTTATAGGACAGATATTAAACTTGGTTGTTGTATGTGAGGCTTTAGCAAAAGCATGTCTTGGCACCTGTGACTAAACAGATTAAATTGTTTTAAACATTTCCCCAAAGCACCTGAATCCTAAACCTTTGCAGTCCCTCCATAACACAGTTCAGACCAACTGTAAAGATTATTCTGCTGATGCACACACACCTTTTTTTCTGTTTTCAGAGGACTTTATTTTCTGTCCCTCTGGCACCTTTCTCAATTATTCTTGTATTTTAATCAACTTTGAGTGTGCCATTCATTCTAGTCTAAACTTGGCACCTTTACCTGCATTACCACTACATAAATTCTCTGTAAGTTTATTTAAGATGCATGGCAGGGTTTCCATCATGTCATGTGATATTTAGAAATCTTGCATTAAAAATATCTTTCTACAACAGCGGATGTAGATTGTTTTTTACAAAGTATTTTAAAATATTGGCTTTCCAGACCGGTTGAACACACATGGAATTTATTAATTCTGTGATATTTAAAAAAGTAATCAGTATATAAAAGAGGTTTATACCAGCAATTAAATATAGATATTTAATAAGCATATATTATTGCTTTTTTGTCTGATTTTGCTTTTCATTAGTAAGCCAATGGGGAGAAGATGGCCGTCCATTTCACTTTCTCTTTTATACTGGCAGTCAGTCATATTATTCATTGCTGCATGTAAGTATGTTATAACCTATGATAGATGTTAGCTCTCAGCCAAGTATTGCATTTTACCAGCGGTGCATTTCAGAAGTTTCTGAATTTACCTAGCAATTTCATAATGGTCCATAATAACACCACCTGAGGTAAAACATAATGTATTTTGCTAAATCATAATATTTATTCTTTCATTTATGTGGTGATGTTTTATCCGATTTAAAAGTGAAACTTTTGTTTTGCTTCTTTAGTCTTTTTGGTTTATGTTAAGTTCTTGGTTGAGAGATGGCTTTGAATACTCTGAACATGCCTCAATTTATATTCTAATCTGAATTAGCATCACTAATAGTTATTAATGGAGAATGGATGTCCAGCCAAGATGACTAGATTTAGGATTATTCACTGTCAAATTTAAAATACATAGTTTTCTTAAAGGAAATGCTGTAGGAAATGTTATGTATGCTGGTATTTAATGTGAGACACATCTGTATTTAAATAGGCTAAATGGATTTTAAACTTTTTTTTTATTATTCAGATTAATTTATTTGTATGTATGTGAGGTCCACTCTGATAAGCATGGTTGCAAGACTAGGGAGTCTCTGTTCTTCAATAAAATCTGCGTCTGATAAAAACGAGTGGTTGCTGACTTCTTTAATATAGATTCAGGCCTTTTCTATATCTGCCTATTGATAGAACATACTTTCTTGGTTCCCTAGAAGACTTGGTAAAGAGATGTGCAGTACTTTTAATACCCGGTTTTAGAAGAGAATGAAGTATTTGCTTTTGTTGTCAGGTCATTTCAATTGGAAGATCCTGTCAGATTGTATTTTCCTCATGTCCTGCTGCAAAAGTAGAGTAGCATTATGGGACTTCTTCCCAAAAACAGATTTTAGGCTTTCGAAAGCTACGTGCAGCTTTGCTGTGTGATGTAGAATTATCTGGTGTTTATTTTTGCTCTCTGTACCCAAAGGACAAAATCCCCACTTGTCAGGTACATTTATTTCTTGGAAAAACCTTTTTTCGTTTTTTGTTGACCTTGGGCAAATGAGCTTCTTGCCCTGGCAGAAATGAAATGAATGATAAATGTAGAGTGTGTCTTTGCTGAGTAATGGAGCTGCAGCATAGGCTTTCCACAGAGGTTTTCTCCTGCACAGCCTGAGGCAGCCCGAGGACCCCTGCTGTTCATTTAAATAGGTATGTCAAATCTGCCTCGAAACGCCGCTGGTTTGATCTGTGGTAATATTTGTGAAGGTTCCATATGGACTTGAGCCCCCTGCAGTGCTAAGAAATAATGTACAACGCTTCATGGTGCAGACGCAAATTTTCTCTGAAAAGGGATGCAATGCTGCGTTTTAGCTGTCGGAGAGGATGATGGAGCTGACGCGCTAGGCCTGTCAACTTGTTACACGGATGGGTTGCACGCAGCGAGGCTGTGGAAAATCTGTGCCTTTTAACTTTTCTACTTAATCACGGTTGTAGCATTGCCTTTAGACTGTATGCTACATTAATTCTCTTCCTGCCTTCTGCCTTTCATCCCAAGTTTCACGGAAAAAAGTAAAACATGCAGGTCTTGTAGAGGAGCCTTATCAAACAGCTGTCATCTGACAAGCCATTTGCATTTGTTTTGGCTGAAACAGAGCAACCCAAGGGCAAGATGTTTTGTTGCATTCCATCATAATGAAGAAATTACAAATTTTACAAGGAGCACAAGTTTATTTTTAGCTCTTCCTAGCCTTTAAAAAGGGTATGTAAGATTTGCCTAAGAAACAGTCTTTCAAAAAAAATAGTATACGTCCTGTTGCCATACTACATGACTAAACCTTCTTCACATTAAATCTGTTTGACAGACACCAAGTTCATTGCTATAGGATATTGTTTAGTACTTAGGACATTTCTAAGTGTCTTCATTAAAGAGAACTAGAGGAATAAGAATTCAGTAAACAGGATTTAAGAATCTCATAGTTCGGTAGTCATAAGAGAAGTGAAATTAGTATAAAAGACTTAACATTGTTTTAATCTTGTATTGAGCATCTAAGAGTTGCAGATTTATTTCTTTTAAACTCCCCAAACTGTAATTCATTCTGCTATAGAAAAATGGATTACATGTTACTGTAGTTTTTTAATGAATGATCAATATGTTTTATAAACATACAAACAAAATATACAGAGAGAGTGGAATAAGATAAGGATATAATTTGGCCCAGATGTGTATGTTAAACACTACTGCCTTTACTGATGGGGATTTCAGATTTTATTAGTGGCAACTAAGACAATGAGTTACAGCAGTGCTCTTTGTTTAGGTAACTAATTAAGATGTTACACATCTATGAAAAAAGTAAATATATGCATTGGCCATATGTCCTCTAGGATCCAATTTAAATCTAAATTTATTATTGGAATATTTAGGAAGAATTTTATAAAATGTGTTTTTATATGTACATTTTCTTTGTTCTGTTTGTTGAATACAGGTTGGTCCAGGAGACGAGCAAAATATTTTCATTTTGGTACACAGTGGGTAACTGCTGCCCATTGAGAAAATTTGAGCATAGTATACTATGAGTTCATCTAAATATTACATGGAAAATGTTATTGTTAGCAAGGAATATGGTCACACACAAAATCTGGTAAAGAAGACAAAGTAGGCTGTTTGATTATAAAATTTGTCCAGCAAAATGTAATTTAGCAATTCTGCTGATTATTCCAGAAATCTCACTGGATTTGTGCATCATTGTGGCCTTTTGTCACCCTTATCAAAATGTTTTCTAAGAAAATAATTTACATCCTAAAGCATTTCAATTATATACAGTGTTAGAAGTCTACAAATATTTTACCAAGGTGCTCCTTTCCATATAGCCGAGTGAAATACAGAACTTAATCTCCAAAGGTTGTCGTTCTATGGGCTTTTTGCAGAAAAGCAAAACAAAATCTCCACAAACCCTTGCATCTGAAATATGTGGAAAGATTTTTCCTAAATTTTTCTGTTCTTCTAGCATATTCTTCCATTTCCCTGTTTCCTGCCTTCAATTTATTGTGTAATGTAAAATAAAAAATATGTTTTTATTTAAAAGAGAGTATCTTTGTACAAATTAAAGATTTGAACACTCCAATAGAAGTGGTAAAATATATGGCTGATTTGTGTCTTATAAAACCATTTATTTTGGTTGCATAATTTACAAACTGAGTTTACAAGACATGCAGTTGCGTACATTCATGAGTGTGACTGTTGCATCCTGGAGTGATGAGTAAAATCTTCACCTGTCAGATTTGAATAAGAGAATGTCTTCAGTAGCTTGCTATAATCTTGGGAATTGAAGATTTGTCAAATGAATTGTTGGTCATTACATATGATCTCTGATCTTTCAAAGACTTGTATAAATTTATGCGCATGAGTAGTTCTAAGTCAATGAACTATTCCCACATAAAGTTAAGCACATGCATAAACCTTTAAAGTGTTAGGACCTGAATTTCATCCCATGAGAGCAATGAAAATTGGGATCTAAAGACATTGGCACCTATATTTAACAAGACAATATTTCCTACCCTGAGATGCAATTTAATTATATAAATAGTATTTATTTTTAAAAATCAGTTCTTTAAAAATTTAGTTGCAACAGTAAACTCCAACTGTACAAGCAGGGGTTGTGGAACTTCCCCATTCATATCAACAGAGTCTCTGAGCCCAGTGACTAAACCCTGAAAGTCTCTTTTGTACTTGTTGCATGTTACTGAAGCACTTTAATTACAGTTTAAAAGCAATTCAGATGATGGCAGATCTGCATAAAGATGCAGCTGTAACTTCTCCCTTCCCTTCTCTTCCTTACACCAATTTTGGTCTTCGTACCAGGATCCTATGCCACATGCAATCTGCTGACCTGCTCAATAAATTAGGGTGCACACTAGGGTATAGTGGGTAAGGCATGCCAAATCCTGCTGGTGGCCTATTAATTTCACTTCAGAATCTGACAGGCTCCATATTCCAGTTTACTTTTGGCTCATTAGGGAAGTGGGGTAGGTGTTACAGCTGCGACTTTCTCTCCCAGATAGGGAGGCCTCGAACATGGGCCTACACAAGAGAATAGAAGAAGCTGGAAAGATAAGGATAAAGCCAGGGCAGCCAGTCTGGTCCCACACCTAATTGTCAAGCCCTCTCAGTAGGCAAATCCCTCTTGTTTTTTCCAGGTTAACTTTTTCTGTGTCCTTCAAGTCTCTTTATATTCATAGGGACTTGCTTCCTTAGGTCCTCTATTCTTTTTCAGCACTGAGGCAAGCCTTTCAAGTGATAGCCTACCCAGCCTACAGTCAAAAACACTTTGTCCCCCTGGTGAAGTCTGGGTTTGCTATTCTGCCTGACATCCTGCAGATGCAAAGAATTTTTCATCTTGTGTTAGGAAAGCCTTATGCCAACTTACTCTAACAAACAAGGGTGGGGGGTTTGCCTAATGAAATTTTTGTATCCATATTAGCCCTTTCCCAAACTGGAGTACGAAGGTTTTGAAAGCTATGAGAGATGCTGCTTCCCTGACTAGCACTCCTATACTGTGTTTGACTACAAAGTGGGAAACCTACCCATATAACCAAACCCAACTGGGATGTAGTGGCAGTTTACTGCAATCTTACAGATATTTTAAATGGTATTTCCTTTGTTTTAGGAGATAAGTTATTAAAGTATAAAAATAAAGATAAGTAGATTTTAAATAACATAGAATAATAGAATCATGAATCATAGAAAATGAGGGTTGGAAGGGACCTCAGGACGTCATCTAGTCTAAGCCCCTGCTCAAAGCAGGACCATCCCCAACTAGATCATGCAAGAGGCTGCAGACTGATAGTCTGTGCAAAATTGTTTTAGTTCGTAGCTGATTTCTGTTGATCCCAACTCAAAACCAAAAGATTTCTGGAAGGCTTAGTGCTGCAGTTTCTTTTTTTATGTTGTTTATAAAGCTATTCATTTGTTTCTTGACTCCAGGGGGTTTACACAATTGAGTTGTTCAAAAAATATTTATTTTGCTCCTCTATGCTATTATAAACCTTAGCACTAGCCTCCATCAAAGATTTCTGTAAAACTGACTCCACATCCATTTAAGTGCTTGGAATGCATCTACTTTGGAAATAAATGTGTTGTGAACTTATTCTCATGCTTTTAAGTACACATTTATTTTTAATACACACAAACACAGAGTATATTTGTATTTGGGGAGAAGATATCTATTTTTAAATCATGACTAGTGAGTGTTTTTACACATTTTTAAAGTGTTAAGATGTGTTTTAAAGTGTTGCATAAGTACCTTTGCCTACTTATCTTAACTCATAGTATTATACATGTTAGGAACTGAGCACTTTATACTTTGGCTCCTATTAAAAACATAATGGCTTTCCTGTTTTACTGTTTAAATTATTTACTATTTTACAAAAATATAAAGAAAAATGTCTAAAAAAAATAGATTTGTGCTATGTCACTTCTTGCCATTTGGAGAACTGGAGTATCTCCTGTCCTAAATATAGGAACAAGTTCCAGGTACCTAATGCCATTACATTAAATTAGAATAGGTTGACATCTTTTAATGCCTGATAAGATATCGTATTAGTATATGTTGAAAAGCAATCTGAGTAATGTACAATAAGTATATAGTATATCTGGAAATGTACCCATTACACACGTCTACTTGTTCTACGCTATATATGACTTACTGGGCGTGTCTACATGAGATGTTTACTGTGCAGTAGACTAATTACCTGCGTGGTAAATGGCACAACATCTACACATGTGCCCTATTAAGTTGGAGTAAACTAATTACTTTGCAGCAGGATAGTACTTGTAAATGCAAGTTAAACTCTGCAGCAGCACACATGTAGATGCTGCCCTGGCTGGCTGGGGCACGAGAGTGCTTCAGCATGGGAACTGCCTGCCAGCCAGCCCCATGCTGAAGCACCCTTGTGCCCCAGCCAGCTCCTCCACAGCACACTGAGCTGCAGGGAGCAGCCCTGGGCTGCCTGCTGGGGATGCTCCAACTCGTCTTACCGTGCTGTATTCCTCCAGCACACGTTCAAATGGCAATTAACTCCACTATGTCCTTAGACCAACACGGCTACAACCTATACCCCTCATACATTTCAAAATTAAGCCGTTGGCCTGTGTTGTGTCTTGCCTAAATTCTTTTCAGTGTTGCAAATAACTCTAGACCTTAGTCCTACAAACTAATTTTACTGTTTAATTGTATTGCTATAGGAAGTCCCATTGAAAGGATTGTAGGATCAGGGTCCCACATGCAGCCTGACCCTGCAACGTAGTTTATTTACATTTATTAAAATACTTTGACCAGTTTTAGTATAATTCCTACATCTTTCTCTATCTGTATAAGAAGTAAATATTTTCTTATTTAAAAACATATAAAAAGTAATTTATTTAAGTATTTTTTTCCACATCTTTTAGGAAATATATGGGAAACTACTGAGGATTCAGAAATACGAGGACAAAATGAGAGCTCAAGGCTCATTTCCTGAGATGGGAAATAAATTGTAAGTTCTGTTTGTAAACTAATATTGGTACCTGTGTTCTTAAAATGCTTCAATGCTTTACCACTTCTTACAGTTTTAGAAGCAAACGTTCTTGGCTTGGTGGTTTGGGGAGAAATTATTCTGGTATTGCTGCACTTGAGAAATTGGCTGCAAAATAGTGACTTTAAGCAAATATATAAGATCCTGGTCTGTTTGTTTTACTTCATCTCTGTCTGTGTGTGTATGCTATTTCACGTTGAAAAGCCAGTCTTTCGTGCATCCCAAAACATACATGCCGCTTACCCTTTCACCTCTGGCACCCTTGCCTCCTAGTTTCTTCACCCTATATTCTCCTAATCAAGGATTAAGTGGAGCTGGAAAATGAACATCCAAGAAACATGAAGTTCTTT
>NW_005842354.1:155951-163950 GCF_000455745.1 Alligator sinensis
CCCTACTTAATAAGTTTCCAATTATTTTTAATCAAGATTTATGAGAGCCTCAAAGATCTTTAACCATCTTGCTAACTGCTGGAAAAACCCTAATTCAGGCAATGTCTTTTTAACCTAGTGCAGTAATTCTAATGTTTTAGTATTTATAAATGATAGATTTTCTTACATTCAGAGAACATCACTTTTAAACCATTCTATTTGCTTAGTATAATTTTTGATCAACTATATATATGATCAAATACATTAAGTTAGCTTTAAAAACCCTACTTTAAAATGTCATAAATGATTGTCCACAGTAGCCACATGTAATGATTTTAGTTATCCACCATTGTGTCCCAGGATTTTGCTGCCTAGAACCCCACTGCTTTGTATCCACTGCCCTGGAAAGAAGAGTCAATGGGTCTGGGTAGAGAATAAATCCCACATTAGCTGAGATGGGGTTGAGGTGGGGGGGCGGGGATAGAAAGCAAGAAAAGAGAAGTTATGAGCCAGTAATTGGAGATCTTTTGATATGGGTTTCATATACGCAAAATTCTGTATCCGTTACATGTCAAACGTGAGGTCTGAGACTTTTGCCTTTGCAGCAACATTACCATATGCATGCATCCTGGTCTCCTTCACATGAAGGATATAGGGAAAGTGCAAGTTTTCTGTTTCCCAGTCTCCTCTAAACTACTGGATCATAGACAGCCAAAGACTCCAAGTCTGTATGGGCTATGCAACGTGCATTGTGGGCAACACATCTTGAAAACCTGCAGTTACTGGTGAGTAACTTACCTTCCCATTAAGTCCACATGCACATTCTCGCTGTGGATGACTCAAAGCAATGCCCAAGTCACATGGAAACAAGTCTTAGAGACTTAAGCAAACAGCAGCAGTAGGGCATCTGCTTTTGAAGTTTCTGCAGTGGCTCCGTGCTTAATAAAGGAGTATATGGAGCCCCATGTGGCTTCCTTGCAAATTGAGATATGAAGAGATTCTTCAGGAAAGGCAGCATAGTCACCTAATTTCTGGTGGAAGTGGAATCATTGGGAGGTCCAATTTAGCAGCCTCATAGCAGATGTTAACACAGTCTGATACCATTGGGCCAGTCTCTTGGGCAGTAGGATCTGTGGCTCAGGATCTTACAGTTTGTAGTTGGCTGCTTAGAACTGTAAGCTAGTAGAGGATTATAACTTTTCCCCCAAAAGTCCCATCTTTTTGGCTCCTCTTTGTAGGTGTGCTGTGGAGGTACTCTGCCTTCCCATTTATGTGCAGCGACCACAAAGGAAAGGTAGAGTGGGGGTATAAGAATCCATTGCCCCTAGTAGGAACCTGATAGTGTTTGTCCACCTTTTCTATGATTAGGGCAGAGGTAGCAGGTATCTCAGACCAGCTTTGCTGGGTCTGTAATGACCTTGTTCATGCAGAGGATCACCTTACTGGAAGCAGACATGCAATATGTCCACATGTCTGCATGGGCTTCTCAGCCTCCTCCAGAAAAGTTTGTAGTATATGGGCCACATCATGATGTTTCAAACTTTTGCAGTCATCCACCTGAGGTGCTAAAGGGGGGAAACAAGAACCTTGTTCAAAGAGAAAGTCATAAAGTCATAGAGAAGTAAGACTGGAAGGGACCTCCAGAGGTCATAGAATCATAGAAAATTAGGGTTGGAAGGGACCTCAGAAGGTCATCTTGTCTAACCCCTTGCCTAAGGTAGCATCAGCCCTATCCAAACTATCTCATACAAACCATCATTTAAACTCTGCAGAGGGCTACTGTCAACCCTGAGATCACACATACCTAACACCCTAAACTGCCACAGGTAAAGCAGGTGAACCACAGCAGCCAGTGTCCTGCTTTTATAAAATGTTGTCAGTATACGCTCAAGAGTTCCCAGATAGAGAGCTACGTCCCCCTCTACAGAGGAAGGCAAACCCCCACAGTCCATACCAGTCTGACCCTGAGGTAAAATTCCTTCCCGATCCCAAAATGGCGATCGGTCTGGCCCTGGGTGGAGGGGCAAGACCCTGGAGCCAGAGACCTCTAGCTTTGGTCCCAGCATGAGCATTGGCACACCGTAGTTGAAGTTCCCAGTCTTGGCTGTAGCCAACACCCAGTGCCTCTGGGAAGGCTTAAAAACACCCTTACACAGCAGAAAAGAGGGAAGGAGGGTGTTAACTGGCAAAGCCCAGAAGCATGGGAAATACGCATGGCATAGAACATAGGTATTAGGCCTGTGCAAACAGGGAAGTATTCAATTCAGATTTGGCCGATTCAGAGGACAGTGGTTCGATTCCGTGATTCGAATCACTGTCCCCATTCAATTTAGCCAAATCAGAATTGGAGGTTCGGTGCTGATTCAGCACTGATTCGGCAATTCAGACGAGTTGTGGGAGAAGCCCCCATGGCTGCCCTGCCCAGTCCCATCCCCCACCTGGCTCTAGCCTCTTGACACTTTAAAAAAAAAAAAAGCCCCGCACTCACTGAATGCAGCAGCTGCTGTGGGGGCTCTGGGGCCTCCTGACCGAGCCCCCCGTGTAGTCCCGTCTCCCCAATCGCCTTTCCCCGATGGCACCGAGCATCAGCAGTCGGGGAATCAAAAAAAGCCCACCCTGTACTCAGTGGAAGTAGCAACAGTTGTGGGGGCTCTGGGGCCATGTGGCAGAGGCGCCCCCCCTTGCACAGCACCCGCTCCCCAAGAAGCTTCCTATGCCAGTATCCAAATCATTAATAAACATATTGAACTGCACTGGGCCCAGGACAGACCCGTGTGGGACTTCACTTGAAACCTTCTGACGGACCCATTGCTTGCGGCTGTTGAGCCAGTTATCTATCCACTTTATAATAGTTTTATCTAGATCATGTTTCTCCAATTTGTTTATGGGAAGGTACTGTCTCATCCACCTCCTCTTCCTGATTTGGGGGCCTATAATAAATCCCCACCATTAGGTACTGCGTCTTTCACCTTTCATCTTCACCCGAATGCATTCTGATTTGCCATCTTCCTCCTGAACCAGGGAGCAAGTGTTTTCATTTCCGACATACAGGGGGGCATCACCACCTTTTCTCCCAACTCTGTCCTTCCAAAACAAAGTGTACTGTCCATGTTGACATTTCAGTCATAAGAGCTGTCTTACCAGGTTTTGGTGATGCCAATCAGATCAAAGGCTGCAGCTTCCAACTCATCTTGTTTATTCCCCATTCTGCTCACATTTATATACATGTAATGGATGTATTTTGCATTTTGATCTCCTTGCTTCCCTTTTGCACTACTTGTTGCAGTTCTGTAGTTCTCTGGCCCTTTCCGAGAGTCGAGTTGCTTCTTTGAGTCCTTTCCATTCTGGACTCTGTGGTTGGTCACTGGGAGGTTTTGATCACCATCCCCTGTGGAGTCCAGTTTAAAGCCCTCCTTTCTAGGTTGGCCATATGATGCCCAAAGACACTCTTTTTCCCATTCTCATCAGATGGATCCCATCTCTTGATAGCAGTCCTCCCTCCAAGAGCATCCACCCATTGGCAAAGAAGCCAAAACCTTTATGTTGACACCACCATTACTCTTCTCTTCCTTCATGGTGCAGTGGTCCTGGAGCCCCTGTCCTTGGGGTCTTGCACTTCCTGCTCTCTAGGCTGCCTTCTCTGCCTCATACCTGCAGTTGTCTTCTCCTCTGCCTGTTCCTTAGCAGTTCCACCACAGAGTGCTCGAAAGTGGTTGCTGACTTTAATCTGCTCCTCTTCAATTTTGGGGCTCGCCTTCTTTGAGTACTCGCATGCTGCCACTTCTCCTCATTGCCCTTTGGCCTCTGCAGCACCAGCCTCTTGTAACTCTTGTCCAAGTAATCTTCTTGGTCCCAGATACAATGCAACATGGATACCTGTGCTTCTAATCTGTGAATCTTCTCCAGACATCAGCTTACACTTGGTGCAGATGAAGTGCTCCTGATCCTCTGAGAGCACCATGGACATGGTCTATCCCACACAGATCACAACAGCTGATCCAGACTCTGTTTTTGCCTCCTTTGCTTCCTGAAGAACACCTATCCTGTAAGGGTGCTGAGAGGGAGGTAAGGGAGAAGGGGAAAAAGAGACACCACAGGACCCTGCATGCCAAACACCTGCACCAGGGCCCTTGCCCACCAACACATGCACATGCACAGAGTGTCTTGCTCCTTGGATCCCTCCTAGGGTGAACTTCCCTAGGCAAGCTCCCTGTTTGTTGCTCCCACAGTTTGCTAGATGCTGTCTTTTTATAAGGCTGCCTAGCCTAGCTCCACCTCTCAGTTACCCAAACCAGCCCCACCCAGAGCAAGCCCTGTCACTCAGTCATTCTAGAAGGGGGAAGAAAATAAAAGAACAAAAAGAGAAAGAAAAAAAAGCAGTCACACAAAAAAAGCAAACCCCAGGCATACACATCAAGTACTAGGCAAGCACTTTAGAACTAATCAGCCACCCCAAGTCGAGCCTCTTCAAGGCAGTCCCACACCTGAGCTTATCCCAGAGCCATTGCTCTCTAGTTACTGCTCAGCAGATTAGTGTCAGGCATTTTTTCCATCCTGGACAGTACATCATGGGAGCCTGTGCTAAAGGTCTGGAAGTTGAAGCATAAGAGCAGGATTAGATATGTTCTGTATGATCTGTCCCTAGAGCATCCCCCTTGTTGAAAAACCTGGGGCCAGAAAATAGCCACATTAGGAAGGCCAGGAGGCTCGATGCTGTCAAACTGGAGATTAGGAGAGTTGTGGATGCAGTCTGGGAGTCTGATTCTCTGTTAGAAGGGTTCCATGACTGGTAGGTCCTGAAAAAGTTAAGTATATATGGAACTATGGGTATCAGAGTCAGAATAGAGTCTGAGAGACCTCTATCAGCTGAGATGATGGGAGCAGGTCCCAGAGTAGGAATAATGCCGTATGGCTGAATGGATTTGCAGTGAGTACTGGTAAAGCCAGAGAGAGCGGAAGACATTTCTGATTGTGACTGAACCATCAAGTTGTTTGCAGCTCTGAAGTAGTCTGGAACCACAGGAGCACTAGTACCATTGGATGTGATGGAGTTCTGCAAGCTGTTTGAAGTCTGCACTGTCTCTTGTGAGATGCAGAAATTTGGAGGATCATAGGGCCCATTACAGAGTGTCTTAAGTACTTGACTTCATGCTTTCCAAGCATCAGTGCAACAGGCTCTGAGGAACCAGGAATCAGAACCAGGACTTTGATGCCAGGATGTTGTTGAGTTTCATCAGGATCCACGTGAATCTGCAAAGTCTCCTAATGGGAGGAATCAGGAGATGGCAGGAAGATCTCTAAGACAGGGGTCTCCATCTGGAACCAGCCATGGGTCTGTACTCCAGAGAACTTCTCAGACCCAGACGAGGAACATGGGTCACCTTAATAGGGAAGTAGTCTGGTCGGAGGATCTGTTCCTGGATCTCCCCGAGATCCCTGATGGAACTCCCTGAGACAGTGAAGGTATTTAATGTGTCTTATAGCTAACATGGCTCTTTTGCCAAATGGGTTCTATCTGAAATCTGGAGATCAGGAAGAAACCAGAGCAATGATCAAGAATACGAGCCTGCTTACCCCACAGATTTATTCAGCCTGTACTAAAACAGGCCAGACTGTTCTAGGCACGCAGTACTGTACAAACTGGAATCAGTATAGCCACATAGCACTACCCATGGGCTAGTTAGTACAGTATCAGATAGAGCTTCCGTCTCATGAGGTGGTGCCACTTGCAGTGTGCAGTGTACTTGCAGTGCAGTGTGCTTGAATGTACCACTGCATGGCATAGTACATTTTCACTGCAGGTATGTATTTAAAATAACAAAATACAAAAAGTAGAGAAAAAATACAAAAAAGAGGCCTTGCCAACGTAAGGAAAAGAGTGGAACATCACATAACTGAAGAGCCATGTGCTGAAGACCAGAGAAGCATTAGGTTTCACCAGAGAATACAACAGAGACCCAAAGGAAAAAGACAGAAGACATTATAAAAAGAGCAAGAGAGAAACTTTCATGAAGTATAGGTACAAAAAGAAAAGAAAAATAAGTCAATTGAAGTAAAAGAAAGCAGCTACTTCAGCTTATTTTTTGTTTACCACAGGGTGAAAACATCCATATAAGTAGTTCTCATGAAACAGCTGAAGTGGGACAATTCCACATCCCCTTTTACCTTAGAGTAAATAGTTAATCTGCCTGTAATTTCTGATAAATTTCCTATTTATGGCTAAGTAACAATTATCAGAGATTCATAGATGTTAGGGTCGGAAGGGACCTCAGTAGGTCATTGAGTCCGACCCCCTTGCACTGGGCAGGAAAGAGCACTGAGGTCAGATGACCCCAGCTAGCTGCTTGTCCAGTCTCCTCTTGAAGACCCGTGAGGTAGGGGAGAGCACCACATCCCTTGGAAGCCCATTCCAGATTCTGGCAACCCTTACTGTGAAGAAGTTCTTTCTAATGTCCAATCTAAATCTGCTCTCCGTCAATTTGTGGCCATTGTTCCTAGTTACTCCAAGGGGTGCCTTAGTAAATAGAGCATCTCCTATTTCCTGCTGCCCTCCCCTGATGAATTTATAGGCAGCCACAAGATCACCTCTTAGCATTCTCTTGTGAAGGCTGAAGAGATCTAGGTCCTCGGTCTCTCCATGTAGGACCTTGCCTGCAGGCTTCTACGAGTGGCCCTCCTCTGAACCCTCTCAAGATTCTCCTCTTCCCTCTTGAAGTGCAGCGCTCAAAACTGGATGCAGTACTCCCAACTATGGCCTGACCAGTGCTGCATGGAGGAGAAGCATCACCTCCCTGGACCTGTTTGTTATTCATCTACTAATGCATGATAAAGTGCGGTTAGCCTTGTTGATCACTTGGTCACATAGACAACTCATGTTCGTCTTGGAGTCAGCTATGACTCCAAGATCCCTTTCCACTGCTGTGCTGCTGAGAAGGTCATCTCCCAGCCTGTAAGTGTGTTGGTAAGATCTAAAAGGATCCTTATTTTCCATTCCATTTTTATAGTTCCTTCACACCTCCTGACTGCCATCTTATTTGAATAGTTTTAATCCTTATAACCCTTCTTTTTCTTCCTTTGGAAAGACAAATGCCCTGCATTTAAGTATTTAAATGTTAGTGAGATTGGAAGAGGATGCAGCAGTGTTAGTGAAATTTAAGTCTTGTGATGTGACTACATTAGCTTCCTTTTCACAGACTCCAGCATACAGAGCTCTCTAGTGGATGCCTTTTTCCTTGAAGGTTTCACTGACTGCACTATTGATCGCTTGTTTCTGTTGAAGGTCAAAAGAGAGTTCTTGGAAGACAACAGTTGTGATGCGTCTTAAAGAGCCCCTTCAATGGTTGCAGCCAGGATTGTTTGTTAGCCTTTTAAACAATTCAGTATTATAAGGACTGGGCACAGTTTCTTCCTTTGGGGAATCAAGGAGTTGGGATATAGCAGACTGGTTGCTTTGAGAGTTCTTTTTAGGAATTTTATCATAGGATGATGCTCATTAACCCAATTAAATTCCCATCTTTGTGTACTCGTGTACATTACAGTAGAATTAAGGGCAGAGAGCGAAGGACAGAACGGAGCAATAGGATGCTATTCTTACATACCACTAGGTGGCAGGGAAGCAGATAATAGCCAGTTTGCCTTTTAGCAAACTGTAGGCACCTGGAAGAAAGTGGTCTAAGGATATCTAAAGCAGTGTAATGTACACCAATGGAATTTTACTCCTAATTCTTTTAGTTAATTTCGAACCACAATGAGCAGATTTAGCCCAGTTTAGTGGCTTGTGTTGTCTGGCTGCTGCTGCTGCTTTTTTTTTATTTTTTTACTCTTCTGTAATGTTGGTTACTCCAGTATAAATGTGCTATTTGTCCAGGCTTATAGATAGAAATTCCTGAAGAGAGTGGATAGTCAAAGAAAGTCAAAGGGTTGGGACATTTACATTGATTCAAGGAGCTAGTCTGTCCCAAATTCCTCACTGTCCACTGTCCTTCCAGTTAAAAGTCTTCTTTTTCAGAGTTCCAGCTCT
>NW_005842354.1:163960-173636 GCF_000455745.1 Alligator sinensis
CTGCTGTTTTTCTATTACAGCCATTAGATTTTGGAGGGTGGGGGTAGTTTCAATGAAGGTTGCATAGCTTCCTATACTTCCAGAGGGGTTATTTCTTATCCAGTGCCTATTGCTTTGTTTCTTGCTTGGTAGTGGGGACATATACTAATGCAAGATAATTGTCTTACGCAGTGATACCCAGTTTTTTCTTTTGTTTTCTCCTAGTTGATTGACGTTCATGCTCCTTTATGATTCAAGTTAGTCCCCTGGAGTGTGGAGTTATTCATCATAGTTTTCTAGGAGATACCCTTTAGTTTGAACAGACAAGGGGAGAATTGAGCTGGAGTTCATAGTGGATGCTGTTGAAAAATAATCTTATATGACATGACTCCTTCCCAAGCTCAGCCAATTGATTTACTTGTGAAAACAAATAACTGGTGGTCAGAATTGAAGATACTTCATCTTTTTCACGCACTTAAAATTCCAAAAAGGTTGAAGAAATTATTCTCACATGTTCCAAAAGCACATATACCTTTCCCACTGGCATAAGCATGGATAGTTGAACTGTGAACAAAATTTCTAGGAAAAAAATCCTATGAGTGCATAGAAAATAGTAACTATTATGCAAATATTTAGGCAAATGTTACTGCAGGGTTAGGCTCTGAACCTGCAATGATTTAAGTAAATACAAAGATTTTTACAAATGGAAAATCCCAGTGACTCCATTGTAAATTTAAATAGATGTGTGTCTGTCAAGAAAAAGGTCAGGCCCTTAGCTTCCTGTGAAAATGGCATTGTTGCAAGGAAGAGGTCATTTAGTCCCTAATTCATGAAAGCACTTTAACCACAGTACTTAAGGTACTTGCTTAAATAGTCTTAAGTGTAGGGATGCTTTTATGATTTGTGGCCTTAAGTATGCCACTAAAAATATTCATTAACCTCAATTGTTTCTAACAAACCTAGATAAGTAAGAAAATAGAGTTGTCTCCTTAGCTCACTTGTAATCTTATTGCCATGTATGTAATATACAGTTTCGTCAGTCAGTATTTTTATTCTGATGCAGTAGCATTTCTTTGGGACAGCACTTTTGAATTTCCTTTTACTAGAAATTTTTGGCCCTGAGGTCATTTCCACGCTGGACTGTTTTCTTTAAAATGTTTACTGCTGCCACTGGTGCATCTCCTCCACTGGCAGCAACCATGAGAGAGCTGGCCCCAGCATGAGGCAGCAACCGTGAGAGAGTCCGGCCCCAGCATGTTATCTAACCTTGCTCAGAGCAGGTGTAAAGTGCCAACAGCTATCTCTACTCCTGTATTCCCTGTCCAATCATAACTACCATGGGTAGAGTTGCATGAGTGAAAGCAGGCATAGACAGGGAAAAATCTAGTGAAACCAAATCTGTATTTGTGTTTGAAACTGTTTAAATACATTTTTTCCCTTTCAATTTTGTTTTGATTTGCTAAAATCCTGTGCACCAAGTTTCAGCCAACAGAAAGTTTTTATGACTGGGTTATACACCTGTGGCAGATTAGCTCATCTTGGAACTGCTGAGTGATCTTTAATAACAATAATGCAGTGATTCTCAACAGTGTACAGTGCTGGTGCTACTGCTGCCATGGCCACGTAAAAGTGCCCTGCGCATCTGGTGTACAGCCAGACAGGGAAGGGCTACAGCAGTCAGGAGAGCCAGCTTGTTCCTGGTTCACAGCCTTTCCTGGTTTCCTGGTTCAGTTCCCCCATACTTCCTCCCAGACATATGTAGGGCAAGTTCCAGCTGCCCCACGTGCTTCTGTTTCTGGAAGGTGTCAGGCAGGGTTGGACTGTGAAGCTCTCCAGCCTACTGTAGCCTTATCAGAGAACCCTAACAAGGCAGGAGACCATGTATTTGCTGGAGCCTGTCCTGCCTGGCAGTGCAACACGCGTGGAGCACTTTTACATGGCACCAGTACCCATTTGAGAATCACTGACATAAACTGAGGCTGCATAATGGTGGTTCTCAACTGGGAGTGCTGCCAAACTCAAAAAGCTGGGGAGGAGTGCACTGACTCTTAGAAAGTTAAGAATCATTATAGTAATGAGTGACACTTTAGTAAAATTGATAATTAACTTTCGATAGAGTGAATTCAGTAGGTGTAGTTACTGTTCTATTCAGAACAAAGATCTTTTTTAAAGCTGACTTAAACCTTGTGATATTTACTGTGTGAATATAGTTGTATTTTGTTTGGTAGTAGAAAATATATTTTAGAACCAAGCCTGACGGTATGTGTGGTCCTTTGTGATATAATTCTAATTGCATGGTTAATTAAAAAGAGAATATATGTGATATTTTAAACAGAAAACTGATTGGCAGCAGATGGCTGATTAAGAAGGAATTGGAAGAAATGTTATTAGAAAAACTGTCAGATCAAGATGTGAGTAATTAATCTTTTTAATTTAAGGGAACCTGTATCTTAAGAATACAGACTCTGACTGTATTTAGGATCCTGGAAAAAAACTCCTTTAGGTGCTTCTAAAATGCCTTTTCTATTCCTTTTTCTTTTCTTTTCTTCCTCTCTCAAGGCCCCTTGTTCCTGCATTCCCCTCAATTCAGGTATATACACACAAAGGAAGCATCGATCACTATATCTTACCTCTGTTCTTAACAATGGTCCAAGGGGTCTCATCTAGCCTTTTAAACACACAGCAAATATGGCAAAAGTTTCCTATAATCATTAATGTGGTTCAGTAGCAAGATGAAGACACCTAGGCTTGCCTAAAATGCAGAGCTCTCTTTCCATAACTGTGTTGGCAGGGGAGTGAGGATACCTGGCTTTTAGTCCATATACCTATGCCAGCAAAACAAACAGTGTGGGCACAGCTGGGCTGTCAGAAACCTTCTATTGGCATCGCTGTCATTTGGGGGAGCTTGTCTAACTGATGGCAAAGCTGCGTCTATACCAGGGAGCACTGCTACCATAGTACTGCCATCCTAGCTATGACAGTAGTAGTCCTATAGTGAAGAGGTAAGCCCTAATGTAGAAGTCATTTCTGTGCTATCTAACTCTGCATGGACATTTCTGTGCTATCTAACTGCATGGATCAGGTCTAATTTACACAGTGCTTAAAATCCCAGCAGCATTGAATGGTTCATCTTCAGGGCTCCCATGGTTACAGGTAAAGCTGAATAAAAATGGTCAGGTGGTGGAAGTTTTGCAAAATAATTCCCCATATGTTAGGCAGAGCAGGCCACAATCAGCAGTATTCTACAAATCATCTGAAACTTGGTTTTGAAGAGTTCCACCTCTGTGTTGCTTCTCCAAAAACAAGACCAGGATTTGGTATTACAGCTTGTTTCCACAATTGCATTATAAAAGGTCTTGGACAAATGTAACATTTGAGACATTTCTGAGCAGCAAGTGTACAGACTCACTGCTGGTGAATTGCCTTAGAAATGGCTGAAGCTCTCGAACTAGAGGCATTGAAGCATTTCCTTCTGAAGCACATCTTGGAACTTTCCTTATTTACAGCCTTCTCTGTTTTGAAGGGTTTTTTGTTCTCCCCCCACCTTAAAAGGAAGTTGGAAATGTATGTCATGTTAATTTAGTTTCTCTTCCAAAAAGCTTTGCCACAGAATTATTAGGCTGAGGGAGAACTATGATGCCAAGTTTGAGTGATATCAAAATATGTAGGGCTACTGCTAATTCTCTTGTACAGAAGCAGGCCACTGCATAGGAATATGTAGCAGAAGAAATATATATATTCTTATGCAAGAAATGTGAAGTGGGTAAAAAATTCTGAAAAGCACTTTAATAAAAACTTCATAAGAAGGAAATAAGATATGGTATTGGGGGGTGAGAAAGGAGGGAGGAGGTATCCATTATACACAAACTGTTCCTTTCTGTTCTTTTACCAGGGGTCCAGAACTCCTTCAAATAATATTTTGTAGCAGGACATCACAGCTTTCAGCACAAAGGGGTTAATGCTGAGGTGTTTACTTTCTAATCACATGTTCAAGAACTAGGGAAAAAAGCACACAGTAGCAAAGGATAATTTATTTCAAGAGGTTGCCCTTTAAGTCAAGTATCTCTTGAATTTTTAAATAGCTTGATTGTTCGGTTTTAAAGGAAATCATAAACATTAAAGTAACTCAGCTTGAACAGCCAAAGATATATATATTTCCTGTATGTATTATGAAATATAATAATTTAAGAGGTGCAGTTTAGGAAAATAAAATTATTTCCATTTCAGTGTACATATTGATTTATTTGGAACAAGGTGGAATTCTTTACTTCTCATTCTAATAAATTAATTGTATCTGGATTCAAGGGCCCCTAAATGTTGGCCCCTAAATGTTTTCTTTTAAAACTAAGATGAACTTCATTCTAATACATTAATCCTGTGTTACAAAGAGGTTGGTAATTGTTTGAATTAAAGAATCATTGTTGCCTGAAGAAAGGATTTGATATCTTTAGTCACACAGAAAATGATGCATCTGCATGCTGTTTTTAAAGCAGCATGTAGATGCAAAAATGTCATCTTGTCAAAAACCATCAATAAAAGCAAAGTAGGAAAGATCAAGTATATAAAAATAGAAGGTTTTAGCAAATGCAATTACACTCGCATCTCTTAATGAATTTTTATTGTCTGCAGTATTCACTATGTATTCGGCTACTAGAAAGATTAGTGGCATTACCATGTAGTGGCAATGAAGAAGAGTATGTGCTGAAGTTTCGCAGAGGCCAGGCTCTACAGTTACAAGGATTCATGAATAAGCCCCTGCAGTATGATGAACAAGGAGTGGCTTTCAGCACTGGGGAAGGTAATAGTTTGGATGGTTGGAGTGGACAATTCCTCCCATCAACACCTGAGAAATTACAATTATTTTCTTTTGTAATGCCAATGCTTCGCAGAGTGTCACTGCATTCCTTGTTTGTTTTTATGTACTTATATTGATATTGAACAGCCAGGGGTCAATTTTGGATGGTGTGGTAATGAAATGGAAACGTATGTCTATCCGTACATTATATAATTGACATGCATGTATTTATTTGTATTGCCATCATGCCTAGTAGCTTCAGCCAAGGAGGAAGGATCCTGTTGTGTTAGGTCAGGGGTGAGAAATTATTTGGGCCCAGGACCATATAGGAAGTTTTGATGAGTTGCCAAGGGCAGGTGGGGAGCAGCGTTTGAGAGCAGGACAGGCCAGCGAGGCCGGGATCACAAGGCAGGTTTGCAGGGTGTGACAGCATGGGATCAGGGCCTGGGGCACAGCCATGATCTGCTCCCTGCATGTCCCTGCACTATGGGGTGGTGGGGCATGTGCACAAGGGTATGTATGGGAGCTGCCTGGGCACTAGGTCCTGGGAACTGGTCCAGGAGTGAGGGGAGCTGTAGAGGGCACATGCAGCAGAGTTTACCCAGGCAGTGCGATTCATGGCTGCCCCTGTGGCGTTCTTCATGGGGCCAAGCCCTGCCTCCTCACACCCAAGGTATTCCACACCATGCTCCAGCCAGCATGCACAACTTACCGGCAGGGCTGTACCTGATGTGGCTGTAAGCTCCTGGGTGCTGCATAGCTCCCCTTGCCTCCAGCAACAGCTCCTCCTCCTGCTCCTGCTGTGCCGCTCCAGGCGGGGAAGAAGCTTCAGCTGGGTGGCTCCTGCCCAAGCATATGGGGCTCTGTCTCCAGCTCTTGGCTGCATTCTGCCCATTCGGCTGCCCGTTTCTGGGCAGGAACAGGTGGGGCTTGGCCCCATACGGAGTGCTGCGGGGGCAGCCACAGGCCAGATCCAAGTCAGTTGGTGGGGGCCCCCCCCCCCCCCCCCACAGGCCAGATCCAATCAGTTGGAAGGCAGAATCTGGCCCATGGGCCATATTTTTCCCACCCTTATGATGGGTATTGTAGAAACACAGAACAAGAAGACTTTCTTTGTCCCTCAAGAGCTTACAATCTAAATACAAGCTGAGAAATATAAGACTGATGGATACGGATTGGGGTTTGCAAGGAAGCATGGAGATGTATTTGCAAGATCAGGCACTAGTATGCTCAGACCGGTGCCTAACAGGCAGGCATCAAAAGGAGTCCTAGGGAGGGATAAGGAGGATAGTGAGAGCCTCTTGAATATTTAGAACAGGATGGAGAAAAGCACAAAGATGCTAGTCTGTAAACGTAAGTGGGAAGAGTAATCTGACATCATGGGTCAAATGAAAGCAGGAGTCAGTTTCTCCATACTGATGGGCTAGGAAAAGCAGTCTTTGTTGCAGCAATTATGGATGGTTGTTATTGGTTATTTTCATTTCCCAGAGGCAGAGAAAAAAGTGTTACGGTATTAAAGATGGGATATGTTGAGAGCCTGGAATAGAGCTGTAGTTTTCTAGATAGGCAGAAGGGCTCAGAATTAGTCGGGTGGTAAGGACCTAGAGAGAGGTACCAGTCAAAGTGCATAGCGTACAGGCTTTGAGTGATGGGCAGGCTGGTAATGTTGTCCCTAATCGTCAAAAAGTGGGGGTGGCATAGAAGAACTGAGGGTTAAGATTTAGAGCTCTTTCTTAGCCATGTTTGGCTGGTGGGGACACAACTAGTCAGCCACAAAGAGATGTCAACATGACAGGCCAAGATTTGATCCATAATGGGCTACAACAGTGCCTTCAGAATAAATCAGTAAATCATCAGTTGTTGGAATCAGTAGATACTCATTCTGCAGTACTTTGGAAAAGGCATTATATAGTTAGTTGTCATAAGTTCAATTACTACTTCTCTCCCCCTGCCTTTTAAGTAAATAAAAGCACAAACTCATTTTGTGACTTTTATTTTCAAAATTCAGTCATTAAACAAACTGTTTTTCATATTACAGGAGCTCAGAATCGCAAATGGCACTTGCTTTTGGAATGAGAATTTGTCATATTTTAGCTTGCAAACAGTGTTTTTACAGAGAGATAAAACTCTGTAGATAAGTTTATGATGAAACCTTGCCAAATGAAGAGAGAAAATTGTAGTGGCATTGTTCCTATCAGTATAATTAAACATTTTCACCCAGCTATATGAGTATTCTTTATTAACCTGTCTCACTATTTACATTTTTAAACAATGTGTTTTCATAATTTGTTACAAAATTCTCTTCTTACAATCAAATTTATGTGGGATGGCTTAAATGCATCAGAAGATTTAGTGAAATAACATGAGAAACTAAAGGTGTCTTGGTTTTTCTTTAATTCCCCAAAATTGTTACCCATCTTCTAAAGTAGAACTGATCAATTATATTGATAATTTAATCTTTTTTCTTATATCCATTTTGTTGCCAATGGAAATGTTGTGTTCATATATTGTGTTCAATGTAATAGCATGTGGTCTATTGCTTTTATTTTCCTGAGGAAGGGTATATGGTCCCCAAAATCTTGTCTACCAATTTTACAGATGGTCCAGTAAAATATATCACCCATAAATATCCTGGCCTTGTTCATGTTCACCCCCCTTTTTACCTTCACAAAGAAAGTAGGGTGTGCTATTTGGAAACCTAAGGTCTTGCCTTTGTTCTTCAATATGTCAAATGCAAAAGTAATGAAACCTTTATAATGTGTTTTTCTTTGTTCTAAGGTAAAAGGAAGACTGCAAGAGCAACTGCAATCGTTTATGACAGTGGGAGTGGAAAGATTACAGTGAATGGAGTACATTATGCACATTACTTTCCTATTCTGCAGGACAGGTGAGGACACTATGTGGTCTCTGCTTAGTGTTAACATCATAAACGGAAATTGGAAAAGGACCCTGTCTTCAGTAGAGCATTTCGAGTATACAAAGAATACATTCTTTTTTAAATTTAACTTCTTTCTTGCATGTTGGCATGTATCCTTAGCTATTAATGTCTTTTGTTTCCATACAGTTAACTGGTTTTTGAAGACTTGCCTTTTTTTGCTTTTTTCCACACAGCCATGAAAACTAGAGATTAAGAACTGTGACAGCAAAGCTTATCTCCGTGTTTGTCATTTGTTTTTATCTTTCTAGGAGAGATGCTAAGCACAAAATGACAGACCGTTAGGGTAGCATAGTTGGGGGATCTTCCCATCACAGAGAAGCATTTGCATTTACTAGGCTCTTACTGAAATTCACCTGCTTTATGAGGTGTAGTGATAGTGGTCATGCACTCTTACTCCACCATACTTGAGTATAGCACCAACAATGCAAGATGCTTTATCTGAAATTTCAGGCTATACATTGTATTATACCATTTCAGATAATTCTGAGGATTTCTGAAAATAATTGTTTCTTAAATCAAGCCAGCATGCATTTAGTTTATTCCACTTGCTTGCTGTACAGTACAAATACCTTGTATGGCCAAGAAGCTAATTGCTTAATAGTTATTTCAGATTGGGTTTAATATATTGGCAGAGGAATGTGGGGAGGCTTGCATTGCTTTGGGCTACATATATCTGGTCATTAAGGCCCAGAACACAAAAGATAATTAAGGCCTTAATTCCATTTTGGTGTCTGACTTAGCTTTGAAATGACTGGGAAGATTTATGGATCTGGGCATATATGCCTCGGGTATTAGGGGAAGGGGTGGGGGAAGGGAAGGGGCATGGGAGGCAGATTTTATAATATTTAAAATTTATAATTTTTTAAGGAAATGTACATACTGTAGTACTTTTGTTTGTTTGTTCCAGAGAGCAATTAATGTTCCCAGCCCAGTTCCTTGATAGACTTGGAAAACATGATATACTCTGTACGGTCTCTGGTGGAGGGAGGTCCTCACAGGCTGGAGCAATACGTTTAGCTATTGCAAGAGCCTTAAGTAGTTTTGCCACTAAACATGAAGTGGAATGTATGAGACAAGGTATGATATTAAGTAAGAAGGAAGGCATTGTGCTATCAGTAGTATGTGTGTAATAATTACTGGTAAAGTTTTCAACTGTTGGAGATTAAAAGGAATTATAAGCCTCACGTGTTTGAAATACCTGGCTTTTAATGAAATCACATGCACAAGTATATGCAGGACTCAGGCTTCAGTTGTATATAGTTTTAAATTTTTTCTTATTTTTTTTTTAATCATTTCAAATGTCATAACTAGATTTTGTTTTTCAAGTAGACCCTGCAACTGTTCTTGACCTGCGGGCTGTAGGTTGAACACCACTGTATTTCAGTGGAGTTAAAGCTATTTATGTGGGGTTATGTTCCCTCAAAATATTCCTAATTATATTTTTTCTATGTTGACAAGCATTGCTTACAGTGGATTGTAAGCATCCTATCCATTGTTCCTACCCATTTTCATTTGATTTCAGTGAAATGTCAAAGTGAGAAAAAAGTAGGGGTGCACCAATAGAGATTTTTTGGGCCGATACTGACGGCTGATTTTTAAGGAGCCATATTGGCCAATACTGCTCCGATTGCCAATATGCAGCCTGGCCAGCATCCAGCTGGAAAGTCTGTTGTGGGGGAAGGGATGGTGGCGGGGGGCAGACTGAGGTCCCCATGTAGAGGGAGAGAGCGGGGCTGGGGCAGGGCACGGGATGGAGCCGCAAGTGGCTTGTCCAGAGGGGCATGGGGGGTGGCTCCCACCACTGCACACCACCTGGGAGAGCATGGAGGTGCAGGGGGTGCCCCCTGATCTGTGCATGGGGGGGTTGGGCTGCTGCTGCAGGCTGGGGCCAACTTTGGGCTCTTCCCAGCAGGGGGCTGGGCCAGGGCTGCAGCCACCCCAAAATTCTCCATAGCTCCCACCCT
>NW_005842354.1:173656-176817 GCF_000455745.1 Alligator sinensis
CCCCCAATGCCCTCCTGGGGTGCACACAGCAGCAGGAGCCACCCCTCCCCGCACCCTGTGGATGAGCCTCTTGCAGCTCCATCCTACACCCTGCCCCATCCCAGCTGGGTAGTGCCTGCCCCAGCCCCACTCCCTCCCTCCCTCATCTCGGGGACCTCAATCTGCCCCGCCCCCCGCACACACCTTCTGTTCCCCCCACCCCTTCCCCTACAACAGACTTACAAGCCAGATGCTGCCGGGTTGTGCTTCTAGCTGCCTGCCTACTGCCCTGTGGCTACACACATGCACAGGGCATTTATTGGTGACATTATCAGCCACATCAGCCCAAAAAAGCTGATTGCCAATAGTGTCAGTTTTCCTTATATGGGTGCCAATCCAATATAGGAACGATGTATCGGTTTACCTCTAGGAAAAAGTGTTGAAAAACACTTCCTAAAGTAAATTTTGCATAATATTCCTCAAGTTCTGGCTTCTGCTGAACATGATTTTGAATTAATTAAAATTACATACATTTAAAACAAGGTGTAATTAAAATATCAAACCTTATAAAAAGAATCA
This sequence comes from Alligator sinensis, assembly GCF_000455745.1. NCBI lineage: Eukaryota > Metazoa > Chordata > Crocodylia > Alligatoridae > Alligator > Alligator sinensis. Next base: position 174,215 of record NW_005842354.1, read on the forward strand.
TGATAATTAAGTAAAACGTACAAAATACAGATACTGTTACACCATTAAGATGCTACAGGGTCTGCTTACATTGTTACTACATATTCAATTCAAGCTGCACTTTCTTCTGATTTAGATGTTATAGTTTTATGTGGTATGCAAAGTCACCTATTGTTTGAAATATACTACATATGCACATATTCCTGTATACATGCACACAGATTAAGTGAATGTTTTTTTTGTGTGTGTGTGTGTGTGTGTGTGTGTGTGTGTGTGTGTGTGTGTGTGTGTATATATATATATACACATACACATACACATATATAAATGTGTGTATGTATATATATATATATAAATGTTTGTATGTATATGTATATATGTATATGTATATATGTATATATATAAAGCAACCATCTTCATCTTGCTTTGTAGCTGGACTGCTCGTAAGTGATCCCCGTTTGAGGGAACGAAAGAAGCCAGGTCAAGAGGGAGCCCGAAGGAAGTTTACATGGAGAAAACGCTAAATCTAACTGGGCCAAAGTTATGTGGTGGTACAGTTGGTAACAAGTCCATCAGTGTAATTCATTTACAATCACCATTGTGTAAATATACATGGTAATAAAATTGTTTTCATTGTTACATTTCATGTTTTTCCTCCTTATTTAAAAAAAAAAAAAAAATTACCCAGTTTCTTAAGAGATTTCAAAAACTAAAAATTGAGTGTTTTATCATAATACCGGTCTAAAATAGAAACTTCAGCACAAAAATCAAGGCTCCTTTAATAAATCCTTGTTGACATCAGTGTGAGCCACCGGATTCATAGATTGTTAGGGGCTGGAAGGGACTTTGCAGATCATCGGGTCCAGCCCCCCCGCTCTAGGCAGGAAGACACATGGGGTCAAGTGACTTCAGCAAGGTGACTGTCCAGTCTCCTCTTGAAAACCTCCAGGGTAGGTGACTGCACCACCTCTGGAGGGAGTTTATTCCACAGTCTGGACACCCTGACAGTGAAGGAGTTTTTTCTGGTATTAAGCCTGAAGTGGCCTTTGAGGAGTTTATAGCCATTGGTCCTGGTCCTCCCCAGGGGTGCCCTAGTGAACAGTTGTTCACCGAGCTCCTGATGCCCTCCTCTGATATAATGGTAAGCTGCTACCAAGTCCCCTCTCAACCTTCTCTTCTTTAAGCTGAAAGGCTGAGGGACCTGGGCTTCTTTCTTGTATGGCTTGCCTTGCAAGGCCCTGGTCATACGGGTAGCTCTTCTCTGGACCCTCTCAAGTTTTCCCACGTCCTTATTGAAGTGCGGCACCCAAAACTGGATGCAGTACTCCAACTGCGGTCTCACCAGTGCTGAGAACAGCAGGAGTATCACTTCCTTAGTTTTACACGAGATGCATTGGTTGATGCATGCCGGGGTGTTGTTTGTCCTGCTGGCCACTGCATCACACTGACGGCTCATGTTGATGCGGTGGTCAGTCATTACCCTTGGGTCCCTTTCAGCCATGGGGCAGGTTAGGCTGTCACCTCCGAGCCTGTATGCATGTTATCCCCAGATGGAGCACCTTACACTTGGAAGTGTTAAACTTTGTCTGGTCTGCCCAACTCTCTAACTTGTCCAGGTCCACCTGTATCAGCAACCGATCCATAACCACACCATAACTTGGTGTCATCTGTGAACTTGGCCAACGAACTTTTCACTCCCCTGTCCAAATCATTGATAAAGATGTTGAAAAGCACTGGTCCAAGCACAGACCCTTGAGGGACACCACTGGCCACTTCACACCAAGATGACAGATCCATTCATGAGAACTCTCTGGGTCTTACCCTGTAGCCAGTTTCCCACCCACTGAACCATGGAGCAGCTGAGCCCACAATCTTCCAGTTTTCCCACAAGGATATCATGGGATACTAGATCAAAAGCCTTTTGGAAGTCTAGGTATATAACGTCTACCTTGTCTCCCTTGTCCAGGTGGCGAGAGACCTGGTCATAGAAAGAGATGAGATTGGCAAGACAAGATAAAACCATGCTGGCAGTCGTTCAGAATCTTACCTTCCGCGAGCGTATCGCACATAGATTCTTTAATGAGCTTTTCCAGGATTTTCCCTGGGATAGAGGTTAGGCTGATTGGCCTATAGTTGCCCGGGTCCTCCCTCTTCCCCTTCTTAAAGATGGACACAATGTTGTCCTCTTCCAATCCTCAGGGATCTCCCCTGTGCATCACAAATTCTGAAAGAGCTTTGCCAGGGGTTCTGCAATGGCTTCAGCCAGCTCCTTCAGCACTCTCAGATGAAGTCCATCCGGTCCTGCTGACTTTTATAAATGTCTAGCTTTTCTAGTTGGTATTGTACCCGCTCAGCATCTACAGTGGAGGAGGCTGTCAGTCCCAGCATGCCCCCTATGATCCTTATCTTGCTTGACTTTCCCTATAGTCTGGTGAAATAGGGAAGCAAAGTGGGCATTCAGGATTTCAGTTTCTTCCCCATACATCGGTTACCAGGTGTCCCGAGGTATTAAGCAGGGGTCCCACACTTCCATTTGTTTTCCTTCTACTGCCTACATACCTAAGGAAGGACTTATTGTCCTCGACTCCCATGACTAACCTAAATTCAGTTGCCGTCTTGGCATT
>NW_005842354.1:176847-183929 GCF_000455745.1 Alligator sinensis
CTACAAGTGCTGGCCACTAAAGTATAGTCTTCCTTGAGGACTGTCCCCCCTTGCTTCCACTGTGTGTATACCTTTTTTTAAGAGGACTACAATGTCCCTATTAGGTCAGGAGGGTTTCCCAGCCTCCTGCTACCTTTCTTCTTTGCAGGAACGGTGTTCTTTTGCGCTTTGAGGATCGTGTCCTTGAGTAATGACCACTCTTCATGCACCCCATTTGCCTTCCCTTCCTGGTCCCTCATCGCCTCCCCTACTAATGCTCTGAGCCAGTCGAAGTCAGCTTTTTTGAAGTCCAGGACTTCAATCCTGCTGGTTGATTTGTCAACTTTGCGGTGGATGGTGAACCTGATAATTTCATGATCACTGTCACGCAGGTTACCCTCAGTATTCAAGCCACACATCAGATCATCTCCCTTGGCCAAGACCAGGTCCAGGAGAGTGTTACTTCTGGTTGGCCCTGGCACTTCCTGGATCAGAAATAGCAACTTGATCAGTCAGGAAACTGCATGAACAATCTGACCTAGCCAAGTGTTCCTCCTAGTCTATGTACGGGTAATTGAAGTCACCCATGACTACCAAGTCCCTTGCATGCGCGGCCTCTGTCCATTCTCAAGAGAACTCCAGATCCAGTTCCTCCCCTTGGTTCAGGGGCCTGTGGTAAGTGCCCACACTTAGCCCTGTAGCTTGACCCAGAGGGTTTCAAGCTGCTTATCATTGGAGCCAATGTCAGCCTCCAGAGAGGTGTACTGCTCCCTCACGTATAAAGCTACTCCTCCGTCTTTTCTCCCTACTCTGTCCCTTCTGTGTAGGGTGTAGCCCTCTATGGCTATGCTTCAGTCATGCGAGGAGTCCCACCAGGTCTCTCTGATCCCTGGCAGGTCATATTGCCCACTAGAGAGCAGGAGGGCTAGCTCTTGCTTATTCCCCATGCTCCTGGTATTGGTGTACAGCCAGCTGAGGCCCTCAACTGACACCATTGTTTCCCCGAGACACTGTGGGAGAACTGTTTGGTTAGCATTTTCAAAAACAGTTGTGCTGTCCTCCACAAGGAAGCTCTCCTGTGTGCCAGTCCCTGGGCATGTTCCACTTTGAGTTTCCCCATCCCCCAGCAAAGTCCGTTTAAAGCCCTGTCAAGTAGATCAGCCATCCTGGCTAAGAACAGGGCCTTACCTCTCCGTGTGAGGTGAATGCCATCTCATCCTAGAAGTCCTCTCTGAAGTTCATGCTGTGGTCAAGGTAACTGAACCCTCATGGTAGCACCACCGTCTGAGGCATCTGCTGATCTCTTTCACACAGCCTTCCCTCCTGGGTCTGTGGCCTGCAACAGGGAGCACAGAACGAAAAACTACTTGAGCTCCTAGTCCCCTGAGCCGAGCCCAGCCCCCAGAGCACTGTAATCACTCATGACTCGGTCAGGGTTGGTTACCCCTGGCCATGTCGTTCGTGCCCACATGGATGAGGAGCATGGGGTAATAGCTGGAGGGACGGAGGAGCCTGGGGATCCTCTCTGCAATGTCTCGGATGTGGGCCCCACGGAGGCAGCAGACCTCTTGGGCTAAGGGGTCCGTATGGCAGATAGGTCCCTCTGTGCCCCTCAGAAGTGTCCCCCCACTACCACCACCCGATGTCTCCTCCTAGGGTGGGAATACTTACTTTCTGAATAGTTTCCTCCTCCTCCTGTGTCTCTGGAGACTCCTCCTGTGTAGTAAGAGGGAGTGTAACTGTTGTGCAATGCCAGGGGAGAAGTGGCCCTAGCTCTGTGTGCTCTGGATCCAGAGATGACTGTTTTCCAGGTAGCTCCAGGGGGTTCTTTGTGGCCAGTCTCCCGTGTCGCCTCCTTCTCCCCCTTCTCTTCCACGTGTTTCCTCTCTCCATTTCCCTGGAGTAGGGCTTGGCAGTAGTTGTCTGTGTAGTCTTCATGGGCCCTGATGGTACACAGCTGGCATACCTCCTCCTCAAGCTCCCGCACTTGGCACTCCAGGGACTCCAACAAGGAACACATCCCACCCGTGCTCAGGTGTCAGCAGCTGCTGCCGTGCCAAGCGGCCCCCACACTCCAGGGCTGCCGTGCCCTAGTCGGGCCATGCCCGTTTGCGTGCTCTGTTCGCGGGGCTCCCTGGGGGGCTTAGCTAAGCAGGGACCGGAGGGAGGCGTTCCCCTCCCAAACTCCACTCAGCCAGCGCATCCCGCCCAGCATGGCCCCACATGCCCATGCCCTCAGCCCCTACAAGCGCCCCTCTGCTCACCCACCATCTCTCACGGCCCGGCTCTTACCTCCTGGCTTTTTGCTCGGGGGTCTGGGTCTTCAGCTCCTGGGGGCGCAATGGGTGTGAACCTATGTGTCTCCACTGGGGAGCAAGCCCTAAAGAGTGGCTTGCAGCTGGGCCTAGTTTTAAAACTGTGGGGAGTTCCCACAGAGTACTGCGAGATCCCAATGCTTAGGCATTTTGAAGATCAGGCCATTCATATTAAAGGGACTTAAGTTTGAGACCCACTGGGCGCATCTACATGTGCACAGTTACTGCTCAGTAACCTAAAAATGACTACGCAGTATAGGCGACATCTACATATGCATGCCCATACTGCACAGTAATTATGGTGACATTCGCAGACTTGGGTGCAAATTTGATACCTGCTTGATGAAGGTAACAAATTTATGCCCAATTAGTTACTGTGCTGTAAGGCATGTGTAAATGCCTTCCTGTGCAGTAACACTGGGTGTGTCTATATCTACACCCTTAAGGCAACATAAGACAATTAACATCACGCTAGTCACCTTAACACTATGTGGGCTGAGTGGGCTGGAGCTGAGCCCATGGGGCAGTGCACTGTCACCAGGTGCTGCAGCAGACACTGAAGCCTCAGTTCTGACAGCAGGGAAAGGCCTTCCCCTCCAACCCCCATGACTCCATGCAGGGGAAAGGGGTAGTGCAGTGCAGGCAGGGCTGGGGCTGCATCAGTGTGCAGTACCCAGCACTGCCTTCCCTGCCCCACGGAGTGAGCTGCTCTGCTTGGTTCAATCCGGGCAGGGTTTGGGCTGCATCTGCTCCCAGTGCTGGTTTCCCTGCAACACCTACCTCCATCCCAGGCAGGTGCCGGGCGTCCCTGCCACCAAGACACTGCCTGTGAGAGAAGTGCCGTGTGCTGCTAGGGGGACTCTGCACAGCTCAGCCCCACAACTTGCGCTGCATCCAGCTTCTCTCACAGGCAGTGTCCTGGCAGCAGGGAAGCCTAGTGCATGCCTGGGACAGAGGTGGGTATTGCATGGAAACCAGCACCAGGAGCTGGGAGTAGACACAGCCCCAACCCTGTCCAGACTGAGCTGAGCAGAGTAGCTCACTCCATGGGGCAGGGAAAGCAGCACTGGGCGCTGCATCCCCAGCCCTGCCTACACTGCGCTGCCCCCTTCCCCTGCTGCCAGAACTGCGGGTCCAGCATCTGCAGCAACACGCGCCACAGCACCCAGCAACAGTGCGCCACTCTGCGCGCTGGGCTCTGGCCTCCTTTCCTTGGATGGAAGGCAGGAAAAATGGGGAGGAGGTTAGGCCTGGGGCTGTCCAGGGTGTTCACCAGGGCAGGTTGACATGGTCACCCAGTGAGCAGCTTTACAGGACCTTAAGGTGTTAATGGCTGCAGGTATAAACACCACCCTAAAAACTGTGTACTGCGCAGTAAATTCATGTGTAGACACACCCACTGGGATATGAAGTCAGTAGGAGTCCACATCTGTCCTAGAGCCAGTTGCAGGATTGAGACCTTGTACTCTTGAGACCTCCCACTCAGAAAATGCCAGCCCTTAGTTTTCACTTCTTTTTCCAAGTACAGAAGCATAATAAAACAGTTCTTCTGTTACAAAGCTCTGAAAGACCACAACAGTGCAGAATGGTTTTAACACTATAGCTTCTTGTTTTAAATCTCTGGGTTTAATCTTGTGAATCACGTTTGCACACCTAATGGTGTGCAGCACTGATGTGGCATCCCATTGTGGCACACCTAACATTGTGTGGCACCCCATAGTACCCTTGGAAGAATCTCAAGGCACCTCAGGGTGCTGTGGCATCCTGTTGAAAATCACTGTAATAGCTATTCCCCTGTGGCCTTGAGGTCAGATTACTGCAGAGAAAGAAGCATCTGTGGGTTACAGCCTACATTTTTCAAGAGCCTATGAAAATGATACAGATTAAATGGTCGGAATTGAGTCATTGTAGTTCATTCATTACCCACAGATGTTTCTCGGGTTTATTTGTGTTTCTGTTCCATTTCTAAAGTCAAGATTTAGATTTTATTTTAAATATAATAAATATTCTGGGCCAAATTAGAATTTAAAGAGAGTAAGACATGGAGTAAAAATTAGATAGATTATATAATAGTATTTAAGGATGAACTGAGCATAGGGTGTTATAAACTTATACTTCTATGTTCATAATCAAGCACAGTTCAATAAAGAATAAATCAATATAGAAGACAGTCACTAGAAAACAGAGAGGAGTGAACAGGGGACAGCTTAACAGAAGGAATAAAGTTGTCTGGGAGTTTGTCTGAGGAGGCAGGTACGAAAGGCTCTCCCCTCTTATTTTTATCAGAAATGGTAAACCAAAAGTTTAAGGCATTGCAGATCACGTGTTCAAAGTGTGCTGCAGAGCAGAGTGGCCAATAAGGGATTGGTTCTAACGTTCAGGGATGTATTTATGTTTGTGCCCCTTCCTGAAGGCAGACAAGGCTTACGGTGTACAGTGCAAGATAGTAGCTGTAGTGGAGAAGAGCTCCATAGGCTGAAGGAACAATGCTTTACAGTATCCAACAAAGTAAAGACTTGCTGGATAGAAGTCATGGATCCTCACCACAAATTTGTTAAGGCAAAAAACCAAAGTTGGACCCAGTGATGTTAAAAAGCAAACAAAAACAAACAAACACCGTAAGAAGCTTGTGATCACTAGAAAGAAATGAATCATGAGATCTTCAACCCATAGAGGTGATCAGTTATTTTTAGGCTCTCAGCACACCTACTGCAAGGTGTGCAGAACAGCAAAGAAACAGACCCCATCAGTTGGAAGACAAAAGTTGCACGGTCCTAGCAGCAGAAGGCTGACTACCACAGTTCAGAAGAGAAGGCTGGTACAGTAGTAGCAGTGGTGCTTGGGGACTCCCTTGAAGGTAGGATAGAGAACCATCAAACAGCCTGACCCAGCTGTCTTAGGTGTGTCATCTAATGGAGCTTGAATTAAAAGACATAACGGAAAGGTTAAGATTTATCACAATATCTGATCACTTCCCTTTGCTTATCCATGTGGGATGAGTGATACTGCTAGCTTTATGATCCTGTACAGATCCAAAGGAGGAGACTACAAGGCTTAAGGCAGAACAGTAGAAAAGTTAGGAGTCATGGGGGTATCCTCCCTGTTGTGAACAAAGGCCAAGGAAACGATTTTCACATCTTGGATGCATGGCTACAAAGATATTGTCAAAGGAACCACTTTGGCCTGTTCAACAACAAATAAATGTTCGAAATGGAAGATGCTGGACAGGAATAGATTAATCTAATAAGGGAATGGCAACAAAGAGTGCAGGCTAATAGAAAAGAATAAGGAACAGAGAACCATAAAAAGGCAATGAATTCCAGAGAAAGAGGGGGACACTCAGGTTGAAGATACATGGCAAAAAATGGATTGACTGTGTACTAGTTTGTATCAATGTCTCTGTCAGGGTGAGTAAGGGCAGCAAGCAGGGCAAACTGAAAATTAGAATGAGTTATTCCCTCTGGGATAATTCCAACAACTGGAATATCTTTATTGAAGGGTAAAGCTTGTTCCAGAAGGAAAGTGTAAGTAGGTCATTCACCCAGCTTTCTTATCTTGATAAGGCCAGTCAGCTCTGCATTCGTGGTTTCCAGCCATTTTTATTTTACATGGGGCAGCCTTCTCTCCACAGCAAACAAAACAAGCAAGCATGAAAATAAGACAAACCCAAAACCTGCTGTCATTTTTCAAATCTGGGGGTGATCCAGGCTCTGTCCTTCTCCCTTAGCATCACAGGGTCCTCTCCTCCTTTTTCTGCTCCTGGGCTTTTTTGGGGCTCCACTTTTTTTTTACTAATCATCAGTTGCAGCTGTCTCCCAGCCTTTCAACCAGGCAGACTATTAACCACTAACCATCCATCAATGGGTTTCAGCCCCTGAGCGCGTTCTCACAAAAGGTGGTGTTTCCTTGGAGGTCATGAACACACACATTCTTGTTGATCCAACATGAGTGGTTATAATTATGTCAAGAGTGCTGAAGTGAAAATAAATAGAATAAAAAAATAAGTGTCCTGGTGTGGTGTGGTGTGGTGTGGTGTGTGCCTCCCTTCCTTCCCTCAAGTCAGAAAAGGGAAATGAATGAGGCATTCCTTAGGCAAGGTAGTAATAACATCCAAAACATAGGAAAAATGCTGGGGGTGAGGAGGGAACAATACAGCCAAGCATAACATCCAGCAGTCCCTGACTTTCAGAGTCAAGGAGGTTGAGTAACTCTTTTAGATTTGGTTTTGACAAAAAGAATTGGTTGAAAATATTGGCAACTTGAGTTCTCTCATTCATTACCACTTCCACTCATGATCCTAAGAAAAGATAGGTGAACAGCAAAATAAAGATGACAAAATTAAGATGAATGTTATGATGGATCCCACAGATAAAATAATGGAAAAAGAGGGATGACTGTTCCTAAAGAACAGAATATTAGAGAAATAATTGCAATCCATTCTGAAGCATAGGAAAGCCAAGACAAATTACAAGAGACTGGGCGTGTCTACATATTCATTAATGTGCTTTTGGTAATGTGCATTAATTTACTAACTCCATTGTGAGGTACTAGAAAAAGGTGCATTAGCCTATTTTCATGTGCAGTGGTGAGAGTGCTTAGTTTTTTGTGATGCTTTAATGTGCATTAAAATAAGCTAATGTGCATTAAAGTGCAAATGTAGATGCGTGCAGTGTTGTAGCAGGACATGACATTTTAATGCCATGAAGAGCGGATGAATGCCATGAAGTGCAAGAAATGTATTCTAGAACTGTCAGTAAAATAGATAACAAATCTACAGTATAAGTGTGT
>NW_005842354.1:183960-192485 GCF_000455745.1 Alligator sinensis
GTAGGGAAAAAGTCAGGAAGGCAAAGACACAATATATATTACCACTGACAACAGATGCTACAAACAACAAAAAACAGTTCATTTAAGTACAATATGGGAAAACATAGGTGCATTGTTTCAACAGTGAAGATAAGTTAGAAAAAAAGTCAGAAACAAACTAGTCATTGTGCAGTTTATCTCCACAAAAAGGTAACTTATAAGAAGTTAGCCTATAAGTCAGCGGGCCTTAACCTTTTAGACTCAAGTCACCCCTCTTTGGGCTTGAGGCAGTCCTCTATAATTTCTGTGAATTGAATGGCACCTAATTTCAAAAGTGAATTTACCTATTATAGTGCTTACCTCCTCATGGATGGACTGGAGATTGGATGTGGGTGGAATTGGTGAGGTAGGGACAAACCTAAACCTGTGCTTATCTCATCTCCTCACACCTCTAGTCACCCTTCAAAAGATCTGGCAACACCCCTAGGGCCACAGCACCCTGGTTGAGAATCACTGATACAAGGTACAGGGGTGCAGATCAAAATCTGGAAAGAAAATGCAAAGAATAATTGACTGTTTTGGATATGTTCATGTTAGAAAGGCCTTATGAGGTTTGTGAAGGAACTAGCAGATGAGGTCTCAGAACCATTTAATAATTCTTTGAGAAAGCCATACAGGATCAGTGAGATCCCAAGAGTTTAAAAAGAAAAATATAATACCTATCTCAAAAAAGAAAAAAAAGATAAGGGAAGACCTGAAAAATTATAGATCTGTCACCTTGACTTCAGTACCAGGAAAGGCATTTTAACAAATTCTTTAGGGGAAAAAAAAGCAATTTACAAGCACCTAGAGGACAAAAAGGTCATTACAAATAGCCAACACTGATTTGTTGAAAATAAATCATACCCAGCCAACTTGGTTTCTTTCTTTCACAAGATAACTAGATTGCTAGATAATGAGAATGCAACACATGTATCTTGACCTCAGTGCAACTTTCAACAGCGCTACAAGATGCTTTCATAAGCTGGAAGAACTACCATTCAGTAGACATGCAATTAGTGGAAAGACTGCTGACCATGAGTAGCAGTTAGATGACTGACATTAAAGTCGGAAGAGGTTTCAAATGGGGTCCTGCAGGGATCAGTTCCGAGTCCAAGACTGTTCAACCTTTTAGTAGTAGTAGTATTACTACTAATAATAATAATTTAGATGAAGGAGTTGCAAATGACAAAACTAGGTGGGATAGTAAACATTTGGGTAGAATTGAAATCCAGAATAATCTCAATAAATTGGAGTTCTGGCCTATGAACAATAAATACTATTTAACAAAAACAGATGTAAGGTACTTCACCTAGGAAAGAAGAACAAAATGTGAAAACACAAAAAGGCAAAAGGAAGAACCAGGAAGTTAAACTGGTCAGTCTAACCCAATAAGATAGAAGAGCACATGGTGAAACAATCTATTTGTAAGCATCTAGAGATTAATAAGGTGATAAGGAATAGCCAATGTGTATTTGTCAAAAGCAAGATGCCTAGCCAATCTAATTTCCTCCTATGACAAGATGACAGGTTTTATGCATGGAGGTAAACACTGCGTGTGTGATGCATCTCAACATCAGTTAGACTTTTGACACTGTCTACTACATGCCTACTCTCATAAGCTAAGGAAATGCTGTCTAAATTAAACTACTATAAAGTAAATTCATAACTGGTTGGAAAATTGTGCCCAAAAATAGTAATCAGTGACTCAATGTCAGACTGGGAGGGAGTTACCAAGGAGCTCTCCCAGGTCCAGGACTGTTCTTTGTTTATGACTTGGAGGATGGAATTCAGTGTACACTTAGCAAATACGCAGATGATACCCCCTTGGGTTGTGGTAGCAGACACTTTGGGAGATAGGATTAGGATTCTAAATTACATTGAAGAAATCTGAAATTAATCAAATGAAATTCAATAAGAACAAGTGAAGTACTATAAGAGAGACCAATCAAATACACAAATATAGAAAGGGGAAGGACTGATTTGGCTGCAGTACTTGAAGAGTATGTTATAGTGGATAACATTTTACTTTTTGTTACAAAAATAAAACCAGCACATTGGGCAGTAACAGGAATATCATATGCAAGTCAAGAGAAGTGATTCTTCTGCTTTGTTCAGCACTGACAAGGCCTGATCTGGAGTATGGTATGTAGTTTTGAGTATCACATATGGACAAACTAGGAGGAGTCCAGAAGGGAGCCACACACAAAAAAAAAATCAGGTCTAAAAATATGACATATGAGGAAAGATTAGAAGATGTAGCATTATTTAGTTTGGAGAAGACAAGACTCAGGAGAGATTTGATAACAGTCTTCAAATACAAAAAAGGTTATTGTAAAGGTGGTGATCAGTTGCTTTGTGTCCCCAGGGGACAGATAGAGAAACAATAACTTTAAATTGCAATGAGGGAAATTTAGGTTGGACTTTAAGAAGAACTTCCCAATGATAAGAGTGGTCAAGCACTGGAACAGATTACCTAGAGAAGTTGTGGAATCTCTATCACTGGAAGGTTATAAATGAAGGTTAGGCAAATATTTGTCTGGGATGGTTTAGACACGAGTGATCCCAGCTGAGCAGGGGGTTGGACTACATTACATCCAGAAGTATCTTTCAACCTTATGTTTTTTATGATTCTAAAATAGGAGAGAGTTGCTTGGGCAACAGCATTGCTGAATGGGAGTTACAGTAGTTCACAACTAAACAAGAATCCATAAAATGTGATGTTATGGAAGTAAAAGGCAAATGCCATCCTGAGATGCATTAATAGAAATATAATATATAAATGCCTTGAAGTACTCTGCTGGCACTGGTTAGCAGGGGTGTGTGAAATGGGCTGTATTCGATTCAGATTTGGCCAAAATCGGGGACAGTGATTCAGTTCATTGATTCGAATCACTGACCCGAATCGATTTGGCAGAATCCAAATCTGAAGTTTCGATGCCGATTCAGAGAATTAGCGATTCAGCCAGACACAGCTTTATATGTTTTTTTTCTACATATGTCGAGGTACCAGCTGTAGCTTGTGAACGCTGCAATGCTGGGGTGGATGGAGTGTCCCACAGGAGCGCAGGGGGGGAGAGCCTGCATGTTCGGCAGTGAACCCAAAAGTGGACCGGAACTACTTCCAGTTTACTTCTGGATTCACTGGGGAGCGCACAGAGGGCCCCCTCCCCCTGCCCCCACAGACCCAGGAGGCACCAGTTGCCAAGCCAGGGGGACGCAGGGGGCAGGACCCCGCACACTCCTTGGTGGACCCAGAAGTGGACCAGAAGTGCTTCTGGTCCATTTCTGGGTTTGCTGCCAAGTACACTGGGGAGCCCTCTGCACTCCTGTGGGATGCTCCATCTGCCCCAGCATTGCAGCATTCACAAGCTGCTTGCTACCTTGAGATACATAAAAAACATTTAAAGCTGTGTCTATGTCCAAATCTCTGAATCTTTACGAATTGATTTGGAGGGTTCCAATTCAATTCGGAGAGATTAAAGGGTCTCCTGATTTGATTCGGAGATTCAGCCACCAAATCGAATCAAGGACTGAAGCTTCGCACAGCCCTACTGGTTAGGCCTCAACTGGTTTACTGTATCCAGTTTTGAAAAACACATTTTTAAGAAGAATGTGGATATATTGGAGAGAATGAAATGAAGAACAACGAAGATGATCAGGGATTTTGAAAGCAAGCTATACAAAGAAAGTTTAAAGGAGCTGAGAATATAACATGATTTTATGAATACCTAGTCTGGAGGAAAAGATGACTGAATAACATTTTTTCCCAATATTTGAAATGTTGCCTGTGGTAAAGTGGGGGTCCCTGACTAGCCACAGGGCTAGTTTTCCCACCTGCCTCTGGGCACACTGCCCACCTGTCTCTTCTGCCACACCTTGATGGAACATAATTGAGTGTTCATTAGGCAGGAGGCTGCCCATCATGCACCCCAATACTGGGGGGCTATCCACGGCTCCGTTCCACCCCTACACCAAGCCCAAGCCTCGCAGACGGCATCTGAGGCAGTTGGCTCAACTGTCCCCTTTGCCCATTAGCTGTGGCCCCACTCATGGGACCTTCAGCTTCCATATAAGCCCTGGCCCCGTCTCAGGCCAGTCAGGACCCTGAGCTTCTTTGCTTATCGTGGGCATCTCTCACAGTGGGCCCCTGGCCCTTTTGACCCTTCTGGTCCTGGCCCCAGCATTGACCAGTCAAGTCCCTCAGTTGGGTTTACACCTTCTGCCTGCACTTAGGGATCGGGGTCCCCCATTCCCGACTCAGGTGCTTCTGGAAGCATGCCTGGAAGCATGCCTGGCCCCCAGCAGGCTCAGGCACTTCCTGAAGCTTACCTGGCCTACCCTGCTCTGATGGAAAATGACCCACCCAAAGGTGAGGGCTGGGGTGAAGGCACCCCTACCTGCCTTTCACTGGGGTGGTAACTGGCCTGGCATTTCCTGCAGGCTCCTGCACCACTGAGAGCCCCACCAGGCCACCCACTCCCGGCAGGGTGCGGTTTTAGGTCATGCCCAGGACCAGGAGCCTCCAAACCATCCCCTACAGCTCCTTCCCTTACCCCCAGGATATTGTATTCAACCTAGCAGCCAGGCAATGTTACTGCCTGGCACACCAGCAGCAAACTTCCCTGTTTATATGGGCAGCCAGGGATCTAAAATGGCTGCTGCAATCAATCACCTGCTGGCTGCTTGGCTCGGCCCTTAAAGTGGCAGGCACCAACAGTGCCCTGCCACATTGCCATAAAGAGGATGCTAAGTATTTTTTGCCATAGTTGCTGAAGTTAGGACAGGAAGACAATAGGTTCTGAACGTAGGAAAGCTGTTTCATATTAAGCCTCAAGAATAAGCTACTAAATGCTTGGAACATGCCCAATGTCTCAACTAGCATCATATCCAAGAATACCAAGGCCTTACAATTATTAGTAGCATATGGAGATAGTATCCCAAAATAACATGATTTCCAGTAGTGTTTCTCTGTAATCATATTATGGAGCTCTCAATCATGTCCAACTCCAACTTTGAGAATCTATAGTACTACCTCACAGAACCTTTTGTATCATCTACCCACAAAATAGTTGGATCCAAATTAATTCTGGGGGGTAGCCCAGTTGTAGGTTGATGGCTTCTTATTGTCTCTTTCATTCAGGTATTTTAGTTTATAAGCCAAGTTTCTGATTTCTTGTATGGCCTTTTCCCTGCCCCCCTGCCCCGACCCCTTTTTTCTGTTGTTTCACATCAACTTGGAATCAAAGATCTATCAAAGACCTACCACCTGAGATGGTCCAAAAATTGTTCTTATTTAAAAAATCGGTGTGCAGCACTTGGATCACAATTTTTACTTCTTATGTCATTATGAAATGGTGTCCTTTCTCACCCTCCATTGGAAAAATAATGCATCTCCTGTGCTTTTCTTTGTATGTTTTGTTCTTGTAATTCTTTACAGTTGGTCAATCATAACATTTCAAAGCTATAAGTTCAAAACTTTGTCCATGGCTCTTGCAAGCATCTTTGTGAGTCATAGTGGTGAAATGATTTAAAACCATCCATTAATTTAGGGGTGCAGTCAATTCATCTTCACAAGATGCCCTACATGTTTCTACTTTTCCTTTGCAAATGTTCTTTTTGCATTCATGTACAGTCTTTGTTTAAAGTCTTTCCACGTGTAAGTCTTTGTTGTGGTTCAGTGGTAGAATCCTTGTCTGGGACCCTAGAGACCTGGGTTAGATTCCTGGACATGCATAGGATTGTAGTTATTGAGACACCAAACATCTGGACTCAGTCTGGTCTTTGGATACTGTCTCAATGATCTAAAGGGGGCGATGGAAGATCTTTACTTCATTGTACTCATGTTGAAGGTCCTGGTGACCTCTCATATATGCACAATGATCCAGAAGGATTGATGGTTGCCTATTACCATGTGTAGCTTTCTTCTCTCTCTCTCTCACACGCATACTGTTTATCATGTGTTCTGATGATAGAACTCTGTTCTACTGTGTGTATTCTAAATTTTGCACATCCTTATTTGGTATGCAGGTTCAAAAGTTTAGAGGCGTGTGTATGTGCCTATTCCTTGATTTGTATCCCAAGAAACTAAAAGTAAGGGGGAGGGTGGGAGGCAGGACAGTATAGAATCCTGCTGTCACTGGCCAGATGTTGTGTCACTAGGCCTCCCTACCAATTGGAAGGCACACAGGCTACAGGAGACAGTTGTGTGGGGGTCACCAGTAGATTTGTCCTTGCTATGACTTAGGCCAAGGCCTGCAGTGGGGAGAATCTAAGAACACCAAAGCAGAGACACTCCTTGAGGGCATTCTTGCTAAAGCTTGTAAAATCATCTTTACTGAAATATAGTCAAAGCTGTCCAGGATCAAGAACTGAAATCCCTGAGTACCTAGCAAGCACTCAGCATCTGGAAGAGTTGAACTACCTGAACTGCTGATAGGCAACTTAAGGCCTGAAGGCTGCATCCAGACGAGCACAGACATTTGGTTCCCCAGGGACAAGCAGCAGCGGCGCACCTTGCTACATGTCCCGGGAGAATACCTATGCCACGTGCACTTTGAAGTTTGGAAAGTTTCCCTGGGGGGCTCCTGGAGGCCTCCCAGGACTACAGCAATGGTAACCCTGCCAGACAGAGCCTGGCTGGCAGTTGCAGCTCAACTCCAGGCAGCCCAGCTCTGCTTTTCAGTGGTGCACGCTGCCTGTGTGTGCACTGCTCCACATTTTTTTTTTTTGCAGGTTTTTTTGACCCCTGGATATCCAGGGGTCAAAAAACCTCATAGAAACAAAAAGCAGAGTAGCGCATGCACAGGCAGTGTGCCCTTGCAGCGTGTAGAACACCTGACTGTACAGTATGTGGCACTGCAGACATGTTTGTAATGCCACATACTGCACAGCTGAACTCATCTAGATGTGCCAGAAAAGTTCAGGTTGCTCTGACAGCCTGATGAGGAGCAGTGGGGACTGAGTGGCATGGACCTCTGAGTAGCATTTAACAAGAAGAGGCAGAGACACAGAGTGGTGGCAGGTGGCACAACCCCAAAAGGAGCAGCATCAGGGGGCACCTCCAGTCGACCTTGACACCAGCAGGCAATCCCAGTGGTGACCCATGAGCGGTAGCCAGTGACTTTATCTCCACCATCCCTTCTCTCCTGGACTGAGCAACATAGGGGAATTTCAGATAGCAACTGCAACCAAAAGACTGAGTGTGCTTTAATAGGAGGGGTGTTGGACAGTTGTGGGGTTTGATAAGGCTTTTTGTCACATTTCCCTATAATAAACTTGTATTTTCTTGATAACAAAATGCTTGTGCACGGGGAAGTAGATCTTTTAGGACCCTCCAGTAAATGTTTTTGTCCCAAGTTTCTGGGTGCAGCCTTGGGCCAAAAACCCCATATTTGAATCCAGCCCTTATACTGCCATCCAGGGCCTGGCAGAAGACTTACATGTGGTTTTTAGTGATTTATAAAATACTTTAATCAATTCACAGTACTGTGCAGCATAGATCACTTTGAATCACTTGCTTTGTTCACCAAAATATGAAATAATAGTTAATGAAAATAGAAGGACAAAACAACTGCATGTAATTTTATCTTACTTACTGGCTGGGTATTCTTTACATCATTCTTACATTCAAGTGACTCTGAACTTATCACACTGTCCCTGTGTAAATGGCAGGTAACCATGCTTTGGCATTCAGTAAATCAACCTTGTTCAGCAAAGTATGCAAGCCCGTGTTTAATGTCAGGCAGATGTGTAAAGGCCCATTGACTTGAAACAAGATTCCTAGTTCAATGTTATATGGGAAGGGGAAAGAGCAAATAAAAATCATTCAATTCAAATAGACATAACAAAAATGGATCAATTTAATCATATTAACGCACATTAACCTCTCTAGATTTAGAATCTATCTAGATCAGTAACGTAACTAGGGGTGGACAAGTGAGGCATCAACCCTGGATATAGATTTAGAGGGGAGGTGCCAAAATAGCAGCCAGATTACAACAGCTCTGAACTACTTCAGCTATTGGGGTGGAAAAAGTAGAAAAACTTTTGAAAAACAAAATACTCCATGTGGTAAGTCTGAAACACAACTGTATTACATCAGTCCCAAATCCTCACTCCTTCCCATTTGTACCAACACTTTGGAATTATTTGATCAACTTAAATTAAGAAGGAATGTATCATTAGTACACGAACTAGTCAGAAACATTTTGACTAAACATTTTTCTTTAGAATTGGCCAGCCCATCAACATTGAAATGTGTTGTGGAGTTCATTAGATTTTTACCTTGTACATCACTGGGGAATCCAGACTTCCAGCTTTGCAACTGCTGTAGAGAACAGGCTCTCAGTATCCCCTGCTTTTGAGCAGCATTGTAGGTGGACCACCTCACAGTTGAGGATCCCATGGCTTCCAGAGGGGTGTTTGCCAAACCATTTGTTTGCTAAAACAAAAGTGAATAGTGGAAATATTTGTAAACAGAAACCCTGATTCGGGAAAGCATTCCT
>NW_005842354.1:192516-195101 GCF_000455745.1 Alligator sinensis
AAGTGCTTATACATCTCCTTAAATTTAAGAATATGTTTAAATGCTTTCCTAAACCTGGGCCTAAAAGTATAAATGCCTCTGGTGTGCCTTCTGATTGATGTATTTAGAAAAAGCAGCCTCTATGTTGCTTTGTCCCCTCCCAAAACACATTGGGGTGTTTTTATTAATAAAAATATATTCATACAGCATGTATTGGCTTCACTTCCAAACAAACTGAACATTTCATTAGAGTTCATTCTGGTGTCTCTAATTTCTTTGTAGTGACTCAAACGAAAAACAGTGAGGTTGAGACATTTTGTGCTGTCTGCTAGTACCATACTTTCACCACAGGATGGAGCAGTTTACAACCTAATGAAACTAAAGAGCTTTCCAAAGAGCAAATTTAAGTATTCAGGAAAGAAATAACGATGAGTTTTTCATCTAATAAGTCAGGGGTATTCAACCCCTGGTCCGTGGGCCAGATTCAGCCTATGGACCCATGTCATTCACCTTGCCAGCATGAATGATGTATGCCCCCGGCAGCTGGGGGGAAACAGCTGCGGCAGGAGCGCGGCGGTGGCAGCATGGTGCCAGGGGGGTGATGACACTGTTGGCGGTACCTTTTTGTAGGGGGTACACTGCCACGTTCAGGGGGTGCACATGCACCCACGTGCACCCCTACATGTCACCAATGCTTGCCAGGTTTCCCATAGGTCTGAAAATGTTGTGGCAGGAAAGCAGTGGCAGTGCTGCTCCCCAGCTGCAAAATCTCTGGACCCAGGAGGAGCCCTGCTGTCCAGATTGGGCAAATGGGGCAAGGCAGGATC
Source organism: Alligator sinensis (assembly GCF_000455745.1). NCBI lineage: Eukaryota > Metazoa > Chordata > Crocodylia > Alligatoridae > Alligator > Alligator sinensis. Next base: position 193,323 of record NW_005842354.1, read on the forward strand.
TGGGCAGCATGTGGTAGATTCAGACAGTGAGGCCAATCTGAACAGCACAGAGCTGAATCCAGGGGGTGTGAGGCAGATCCAGGTGTGTAGGACCCATCATAGCAGCAAGCCCAAAGATCTGGCACATGGACCAGCTCCATACCACCTATCTGGCCAAAAGGTTGATTGAGCACCATCCTTCTAAATGTACAGTAAAAGATTGAGAACCACTGTTCTAACTGTTCAGACTTAAACAGCCACTGAAGCTATTAAAAGATAAATTTAGTTTAAGTTTTTAAGACTTGGCTTTTTTTGCAGGCAATTGTCCCTGTTATAATAATATTGTACAATAATTCTAGATTTCAGCAGTCTCATTTCAGTTTATTAATCATTTCTTCAATGTTTTCTGAGTGCAGTGAATTAATTTTCTTTTTTAATGGATGTAATCTGCTGTCTGATGTAAGATCCCTTGCAAAGTAATCACAAAAGCCATTACAAAGTATGAGCCTGCTAGACTTCCTGTTGCAGTTAGAAGTCTCATTTTTAAAGATCAAAGGTTTTATTTATTTATTTTATTTGAGAATCCAGTGAGTGCGGAGAAAATGTGCTTTAAAAATCCCAGCATACCCCACAGAGATGTCTTCATAGTCTGAGGTAAAGTTACAACTATGTTCAGTTTTATGTAGAAATAATCTTCCAGGAGGATTTGTGGTTTAAAAAAACACACAAAACGAGTCAGACGGATGCACCTTATAATACCAGGCCCTGGTACAGGCAGCTGCTGGCTGAGCCCCCCTGTTCCCGCTTCCTCTACCTTCCCCGTCCCCTTCGCCCCTTTCCCAGGTCGGGACAGGCCTGGCTCCTGGCTCCAGACCCACTCCCTGCACTCTCCTCCTGCAGGGCAGCCTGTCTCCTGGGCTACCACCAAGCCCACAGCACCCAGGATCAGGGTGCGAGGGGCTCCTGGCCAACTGAGACGCAGAGCTGCTGGTGCCCCTGCTCTCCCCCCAGAAGGCCTCTCTGGAGAGGTGCCCTGGGGCCAGCCTCCGTGCTGGCTCTGCGCCGCAAACATGCCCCTGCTGAGAGTGTCCCAGGCACGCCGGGAGGAGCTGTTTGTATCGACCAAGGGGTGCCCGACACACTACACCCTGCTGCTGCTGATCGCCATGGTCCCCCAGGTGCACCTGAGAACCTGTTATGGGACCCTGATCTTTGATGGTGCAGAGGGCAAGCACACCCCGCCCCACAACCTCTGCCGCTTGGAGGGCTACTTGTGGCTGCATGACATGTCCCTGCCCCCCCATCACCCAAGATGACATCGCTGCCAGCATTGACTCATTCCTTGGCGTGTGAGACGCCCGTGCCTGCCTACCTGTGGCATAGGCTGCTCAGTAAAGTTTTGCAGGTGATTGGCTGTTAGGGGACCGCATGCTCTGTGTGCCCTCCCCCCACCCCCCCGCAGCTGCTCCCACATAAGAGAGACAGAGACACAGAGAGAGAGAGACACACACACACACACACAGAGTGTGTGTGTGTGTATGCGAGCTGCATGAGCAGCAGGGCTGGGGCAGTCAAGGGGCTGCAGGTTGGGAGTGCAGGGCACCAGCAGGGCTAGCAGGAGGCAGGGGGCTGTGGGTTGGGTGTAAGGGGCAACAGTAGGGCTGGAAGGTGGGGTACAGTCAGTCAGGAGTGAAAGGAAGCAACATGGCTGGGGGGGCAGTGGCTTAGGAGTGAGGGGTAGAGACATGGCACAGGCATATCACTGCACCCCCCCGCAATCATATACCCCTTCCCCCTCCC
>NW_005842354.1:195184-198533 GCF_000455745.1 Alligator sinensis
CCCACAGTGTGGGGCTAACCAGGTGGGTATCGCAGGCATGCCCGGAGGCCAGATTTGGCCCTTGCTGGTGGTGAGGATGTGCAGCTCCCAGCAGTGTCCTGGGCTGCAGGGACACAGGAACACAGCATCCAGCTGCCCAGGCAGAGGGCCCCTCTGGCGAGGAGCTGCAGCTGCTGGGGGCCGGTGATGCCATGGTCAGCCTGGCCTCCTGGGTGGGGCTGAGCCTGCAGAGCTGGCAGGGCAGGTGCTGGCCCGTGCTTCCAGAACTGCTGGAGGAAGTCAGGGGCAGGGAGCATGGTGGGACAGCCTCCTGGCAGCCCAAGGGGCCCTCTCCCAATGACATGCCATCATGGTTGCCAGGCCAAAGTGGAGGCTCAGGAAGACTGTCTGTGCTGGAATAGATGGTCCTGGGGCACCAGGGTGTCATCCAGCTGCTGCATAAAGGGCATGGATTTGCAGGCAGTCCCCAACTGGTGGTTGTGGTCGGTGACAGTGACCCACGATGCCTGCAAGGCCTCGACCTTTATGTGGCACTGGCGCACTGACCAGTCATGCCCACACTGGGCCCCTGACAGGCCCTCATAGATTTGTGAATTGGAGCATCCGCTTCACACAAACTTGCTGAGGGCCTTGGCCTCATCCCACAGTGCCCTGAGGTCTACAGTCTCCTCCTGGAATCAGTTGTGGCCCTAAAAGGTGGGGCCAGCATAGGGGCCAGCTGGAGCAGGGCCTAGTGGCCAGAGTCTGGCTGCAGGTGGCCCAGGGTGCTGCTGCGCCTGACAGGTGCCTGCAGCACCCAGCACAGAATGACAGCTTGGGCCTGGCAGCTGCACAGTGATGGGGTGCCAGGGACCAGCACCAGGGTGCAGACAGCCTGCCATGGCTGGCTGGGGCCTCTGTGGGGACACGCAGTGGCCAGAGGCCGGCTGCAGGTTTCCCAAGGCCCGGCATCCCTGAAGGATTTTAAGGGCCAGGGGCTGGGGCAGGCAAAGAGCCACCCCAGCAGGAGAACCTGGCAGCCCTGGAGCCCTGGGGCTAAGCTGCAGGTGGCCTCCTGGTGGTGGGGGTGACCAGGAGCAAATTTGCTCCCAGTCAGTGTCCATACGTGTGCTACTGCACAGTAACTAATTGGGAATTAATTTGCTACTTGTATTAACAGGTAGCAAATTAACTCAGAGCAAATTACTGCACAGTAAGCATCTGCATGTGTAGACGGTGATGCTTACTGCACAGTGATTTAGTCTACTGTGCAGTAAAGCATCTTGTGTAGATGTGTCCACAGTCATTTAATTTGAATAAATGGCAAATGCAGCTCTAACATAAATGGGACAAAGGGAAAATCGTCAACTGACATCAACTAAATTGATCAAGTAACAGCCAGGGTGGATTGATTTAAATCAAGGTGATTTAAATAATTTATTAAATCGTGATTTAAATCATAAAGAGAAATCCCCTAATTTAAATCAAGTTTCCCACCAATACTTCTTCACATATTTCTTAAACAATGGCACAAATCTGATCACTAAAACATGTTAATTTACAACATCTGTCCTTAAACTTTTTTTTAATTTTCAAATTTATTAACTCTAACAGACAAGTCATCACAACACTAAACGTACACTGTCCTTAAAACTTCTACAACTAGATCGCACCTTCCCCACTCCCACTGTCATTTTTATTCATAAACTGAAACAGAAATACAAGTTTTCCTGCTTTTTCAACTCCCAGTCGATTTCTTAGCTTTGAGTGAATAATACCAAGCGATAAAAAATATTCTCTCTGTGCCTGCAGAAGGAGCTACTGCTGTGAAAAGTTGGCTTAGCAACTGAAGGAACTCTGTTTCAAGGTGCTTGGCTAATGATTTTCACCAATTTAGGGGGGTGACTTTGTTCAAAACATCATCAGTAAACATGTAGTGTTTAAATGTTTGCCCTTCAGCTCTGAACTGTATTATGACTGGCATAACTGAGGAGTGATTTTGAGATGCTCATGCCATGGCAGCATCACCTTCTTCAGAAGTTAGGCATCTACCTTTATATCTGGGGTTGAGACTGTTTGCAAGAAAATGAGGTGGAGTTAGTGCTTGATCCATTCGCTTCTTTATTGCCTGCAATTTAACTTTCTGGCTAGGTATTTCTTTCTTCAGTGTCTCTTGAAGTGCCTTCCAAATGTCGACAGCATCAGCAATGCAGCAACAATCTCTCTGAAGTTTGTTTAAGGCTTTGGATATGGGCTTCAGTATACTGAGCATATCAGCTACATTCCTCTTTAATGCAATGTTAGATACTTTGGATGAGGTACTTCCATCTATTTTATAATGGTTTTGGTCACAATTTTTTATGAGAATAGGCCAGTTGTTAATAAATTGTTCAAAACAATCAACCGCAGAGCTTCATCGAACGTCTTGAGGGAGAATCACTTTGGATCCTCCTGCTCTCTTTAGTGAAGCTGAAGCAAAATGGTTGTTATGGAAGTATTTTTCAACAACATTTTCTTTTATTCCTGGAGAAATACTTACGTCTTTGTCTAAAAGATGCATTAAATGGGCACTGCAGCCATATGTTATTAAGGAGCAGCCTTCCCTTTCTTCTAAGTGTCTTCTCATTTTTGCAGACAAGGTTCCTTGGATGAATCTGATATCTTTTATTATTATTGTCTGCCTATGTCCTTAGACCAACACGGCTACAACCTACACCCCTTCTCATCTTTGCCACGCTTGCAGCATTGTCTGTGACAAAACTGCGCATGTGACGGTTGAATTTTTGTTCACAGTTTATTACAGTTTTCACTGCCACTTGTTTTAAATATTCTGCTGTGTGGGCATTTCCTGATGTATCTATTGTTTCTGAAAGATATGCAACCCCATCTTCTGTTGTCACACAGGCACATATTACTGAATCATTGTGTACATTGCTCCACCCATCAAGGCTTAAACTGGAGAATTTCCCCTCAGTATTTCTTGCACACTGTTCAAGTTCCTTCTCGTACACTGTATCGAGCGACCTTCCACCAATGTCTACTGTACCAGGTGGAGTGTAGCCTGGTCATAAGGACTCAACCACGTCAATGAAGTGTTTATTGTTAACAATGAGAAAAGGAGAATTTGTGGCATAAATGAACCAAGCAATCTTTTCATCTATGGTGTCTTCTTGGTATTTGCTACAAACCCATCCACGGTAATGGTTTTACTGGATGATTGAAAGCTTTTGCTTGCTACTGATACTTTGTTGTCTGAAATACGTTTAGGTGCAGCACTGCTGCTAAAAGTACCAGTGGTTGACTTTGAAGTTGTTGCAAATAGACAATCAAAGTCTCTTATGCTTAAATGGGATCCTGAAACAAAAATGAT
>NW_005842354.1:198749-208039 GCF_000455745.1 Alligator sinensis
CCATGATGTTCCAAAATAAGGGGCATGTATTATGTCATATAAAATAAGAAAATGACACCCAGCGGCAACTGGAAACTCTAGATTTCTCTTCCTGCAGCTTTCTGTACCATAAACTTGGGTGATAGATTCTAAACCTAGTTAACTAACTAAACAAGCCATGAGGATTAGCTGAGCTAAACCTTTTTTTCTAGCAACATCAAACATAGCAAACAGCTTGGGAATTTACTTGTTAAATCACACTTATACTAAAAGGCACAGAAAGAGTCTTGAAGAATGATGCATTGCAAAGTGAATTATTTAATTTACTAACCAGTTGATCCACATTGTTCTTCAGACATATCCACATCTTCATCCACATCATGTTCTCCCAATAAGCAGTTTTCATTATGATGTTTCATTCTTGCAACTAGGCCCTGCATCTCCTTCTTGCACTGCTTACACTTGACACGTTTTCCTATTTTACCCAGGGAAGGAATTTCTTCAAAATATTCCCAGATAGGGTCTCTCTTGCGTCCAGAAGCCATAACAGTTTTTCTGTGGCAAAAGTGTGTGGGAATATAGGAAGGTGCACTTGTACTACTGAACGATGTCTTCCCTTTTTCTTTCCAGTCCACTCCACTGTTCCTTTCTACTCTGCCTCTGTCCTTTCCTATATTGTCTCTCTGTCTTTAAGACAGTGTCTTAACTAACTCCTCTGCCTTGCTTGGCCCAGCTCCACCACCACATAAGCACAGAACAACAACAATCCTACCCAGCCTGGGTCTTTGCACGTGTGACTTTGGTCTGCTGAGAAACAGAAACTGAAAGCCCAGACCTTTCAAGAAGCAAGAGCTGGTAGTTAGGCAGGACAGACAGACTACAGCCATTGTCATGAGACAAAAAACTGAAATGAATACCCATGTTTGACTGGTAGGTAACTCAATGTGTGTGACAGAGCCGTTAATTCATTTTTATGAGACTGTAAGTGTAGGTTTAGTGTTTGTGATGAGATTCAATTGTAACTGTTATTTTTTAAATGAGAGAGAAATTTGGTATTTTATTGATGATTTTAAACAAATAAAAAAATCTGATTTAAATTAAAAAATCCAATTTAAATTTTAAAAATCCAATTAATTTTTTTTTTAAATCATTGATTTTTATCCACCCTGAGTAACACTTCAGGTTATAAGACTGAAAGGACTGAAAGGACTACCTGGGACATCAAGTCAAGTCATGCCTCCGGCCCTCCATACCCCTACTCCCTCGCTATTGAAGGCAGCTCCATATCCTATAATCTCTATCATAAACTGATCAAGCTCTTGTTTAATGCTTGCTGGGTTTTTGCCTCCACTTCTACTGAAAGGCAGTTCCAGCAGCTCACTCCTTGTATGGTTAGAAACCATCTTGTCATTTTTAGTCTAAATTTATCCATGGCCATTCTGCAGCCTTTTTGTTTGTGCCTGTATTTCCCATTAGCTTAAATAGCTCTTTTTCCTTCACAGTGTTTACCCTCCTAATATAGGCAGCAATCATATCCTATCAGCTTTCCCTTTGCTAGAATAAAGCTTAGCTCCTTTAGTCATCTCTTGTATGATAGGTTCTCCATTTCCCTCATCATCCTAGTAGCCCTTCTCTGTATTTGTTCCAGTTTGAATTCCTATCTTTTGAATAGGGGTAATTAGAATTTTATACAGTATTACAGAGGAGGTTGTAGAAGTACAGCATATTATAACATTAATACTTCCCTGTCTCTATTGGAAATATTTCAACTGAAGCTCCCAGAATTGCATTTTCCTTTTCCATAACTACATGACATTGATAGTTCTGGGTTATTCTTTGATGTGCTAGTATACTCAAGGACTTCTTGGTGGTTTTGAAATGAGCAACCGTCTTCCACTAGAAGTTTTTGCTTTTATTCCCTAAATACAAGACAAGTTTTATCCCATTTTTATTACTTTCAGTGTTCAAGATCATTCAAGTTATCTGTACAATAAGCCAGTCCTCTTCTGTATTGCTGTTGCTTCCTAGTATTTGTGTCATGAGCAAATTTTATCAACATGTTCATACTTTTTGTGCCAAGGTCATTAATGAATGTATTAAACAAGATCAGTCTCAGGTTGGATTCTTGAAGGACTCATATGATAACTTCCCTCCAGGCTGATCTACAAAACTACACATTGCCACCTCTCTTTTAGCTGGTTCCATACTCACCTTAGACTCCTTCTAGTAATTCTCATCTTCTCCAGCTTAACTAATAATTCCCCACATGTCATGTGTTCTGCCAAAGTCTGAATAAATGAGATACACCACGTTCTTCTGCTAAATCAGTTTATTTTATCAAAGAAAGAGATGAAGTGAGTCTGGCCCAATCTACCTTTGGTAAACCCATGTTACATTTTATTCCATTTTTATTTATATTCATGCCTTTAATTATATTTTCCTTCAAAAATTGTTCTAAAACCCTGCATACTATTCAGATAATAAACAAAGGATGATAGCCGAGGAAGAAAGAAAAAGGTATCAGAGTGAAGCAAAAGGCCATCAAGAATGAAAAAAAATATTTTGTCATTTATACCCAAACAAACTCTGCTGGAGTTTGTGATGTATGATCTTGCAGTTATTAGAGCAGACCTTAATAAATTATTTTTGAATACTTAATTAAACTCTCCATCTTTGAGAACAAGGTTCTTTTGGGTAAACTAATTAGTGTTTGCCAAGTAACCCTTGAAACTCAACCACTTAAATGCATCAACTGGTGGAAAATACTTGCACGACTGCCGTAGGATTTGAAATTCCATTTAACAGGCTTTCTAGAATGTTTATACAGGCAAATTAAAAGTATGTCCAGATCTTCTTTTCCTGCCTAAACTTCTCACTAGTTTGCCTACAGTGATCACTAGGAAATGTATATACAAAGTGCTGAATCAGCATTGAGCCAAAACGCTTTGTGACCTATCAGGGGCAAATCCAGAAGGGGTCCAGTGCTGCATTAGCATCCCATTTGATCCCTGGTCTACCCAGAGTTTAAAACCAGCTGCCTGGTGGCAGCAGCAGCAGCAACGGCGGCAGCAGCAGCAGCAGCATTTCTATTCAGGCATCAGTGAGAGAGTCAATTAACTTCATAGATCATATAATCTACCTGATTCCTTCCAAACATTTGATTCCACAGGTGTTAGCAACCCTCTCTCCGTTTAATGGTCTTGATGTTCCACTAATCAAACTATTTTTTCTGTATTTTGCTGTCTGTTCACTACTCTAGGTAATGTCTGTTCACTACTCTAGGTAATGTCCTATTTAACAGTGCTGCAGACTGTTTTAAAATCTAGCTAAAAACATTAACTCAAGTGAATATTAACTCAGGTGTGGAAAAACCTTTCAGTGAAGCATTGGATGCACTGTCAAGATGCTCAACAAGACTAGATTTTGTTTTCTGAATCTGAAAAAGACATGTACATTTAACTCTAATGAGTACAGGGCTAAAGAAACAGTATCTTTTGATTAATTTTGCCTAGTTTGTTTTTTCTTTTATACATAGTAGCACATTAGTGTATGTTCCAATAAAGCTATATTTGTTTTTGCTTTGATTTTAATGGCATTATACAGCCTTAGGGCCCTAGCCTATTAGTAAAACAACTAATTTCTTTTTAACTGGAGAAAATGATATGTTGTGTTATAAGGTGAAATGCACCACACCATCTGAACTCCCCTTTCCAAAATCTTAGATCCATTCATGTGGCCTGTCATTTTGGACATATACTTTTCATGGTATATTCTATTTTGCATTCTTACACTAAGCAGTGGAATGCTTATAATGAAACCTTCTTTTGATTAAAGATCTTCTGATTTCTTGCTTTGTTTTGTACATCAAATGCCCACATACTCCAAAAAAAATGGTTTCCATAGGTGATCTCTTTGGTTTGCATTCAATGCCAGTCAACACCAGTCAAAATGTTCCAGTGCTACAAATTTAGCAGTCGTGTTGGGGCATTCAGGACCTTTACACATATGTGCATGAACATGTGTACACACACCCACACACACACACACACACACACACACACACACACACCAGAATGATTATGTGATTAAAGAAACAATTTAGCGGTACACTACATGAAATCTGGTTTTCAATTTCTGAAGTGGCAGCTATATTTCTTTAATAATACTGCAATAGAGGGCATTTAAAGGATATTTCTGGTATTGCCATCAGATTGCTGTCTGATAAGACAGAGCCCTGACTTTCTGTGACTGTTACATCTTTTTTTTCTCTTGATTAGTGCACTAGTTGTATGGAATTTACAAAACACCTTTCATAGATGAGCCTACAAATTTCACTTCATAAATCTAATGGATACAAAAAATCATGGACTAAATATAGATGTTGGATTTATGGCATATTATAACCTGCCTGCCATCCAATAACCACAGGTAACTTCTCTACATTTTACCAGCTACATTCTATCACCAGGTCAACATTCCCCACTTTCCGTTCCCACCTACTTGTCTCACACCTATTGTCTCCCATGGCCTCTGATCTTCACTGACACCTATTTGTATTTTCACAGCCCTGCATTTTGCATACTGGCTTCTATTCCGTTCAGGAGAACACAAAACAACAGCTGTAGAGGGGTGTTTGTGCCCCAAAGCTTGCAAAGAATAATTTTTTCCAACTATTTAGTTGGTTCAGTAAAAAATACCACTTCTACCAAAGAACCTTGTCTGCCTATGTCCTTATACCAATATGGTTACAACCAACACCACCTTAAAATAAAGCGTTGTTTTGCATGTCAGGGTGTGGCAGGGCACTGTTGGTGCCTGCCACTTTAAGGGCTGAGCCCAGCAGCCAGCAGGGGCTTGATTGCAGCAGCCATTTTAGACCTCTGGCCACCTATATAAAGAGAGCAGTTTGCTGCTGGCAGGCCAGGCAGTAACATCCTGGAGGTAAGGGGAGGAGCTTAAGGGGATGATTTGGAGGCTCCTGGTCCTGGGCATGAACTAAAACTGCACCCTGCCAGGGATGGGTGGCTTGGTGGGGCTCCCAGTGGCGCGGCAGCCTCCAGGAAATGCCAGACCAGTTACCACACCGGTGAAAGGCGGATCGGGGCACCTTAATAACCCCAGCTCCCACAACCGGTGGGTTAACCAAGTTAGAGAGGGGACTAGAGGCTCAGAGACCTGACTTGAAATCCCTTGAGTGGTCAATGCTGGGGCCAGGACCGGAAGGGTCAAAAGGGCCAGGGGCCCACCACGAGGGACACCCAGAGATAAGGACCTGGGGTTTCCCACTGGCGTTGGAGGTGAGGCCAGGGCCTGTGTGGCCAAAGGTTCCAGGGGGACCACACCCAAAAGGGGGAACAGTTCAGGGAGCTATGCAACCCAGAATGAAGGCGGAGTAGACCACCTGAGTGGAGGGATCTTGTAGGGGTCTGGACTGGAGGATTCTGGGGCCCAGAGTGGGGCTGGTGAGGTTAACATCTATGGATGCCATCTGTGAGGCTTGGGCTGCAGTGTAGGGGAGGAACAGAGCCGCAGATAGCGCCCCCTGGCATTGGGGCAAGAAATGGGCAGCATCCCACCTAATTAACATCCTAAATTAGATATCAACAAGGCATGGAAGATGAGGAGGCAGGTAGTTGGCCCAGCAACAGGTGGGTGGGCCATTGGTAGATCGGACCCGAGAAGACCCCCTGTTACACAGGGCTTAGCAGTTTAAATTGTATTTTGAATTGAAATTGTGTTCACAGAGGCCCTCTTCCCCCACCCCTTCCCCACGCCCATTTAATTTTTTTCATTTAGAGGTGTTTGAATCAGCTGTGTTGCTATGAGGAAGAGGTACAGGCACTGCCTCCACCTGATGTGAGCTGGGAGCATTCAGAAATGGCATCTATGCCTTTTCTATTGTGGCTGTTCAGAAGTTGTCTGCTGGCTACATGAAGAGACTAAGTAACTCTGGTTGTTATGTTGTCTGCTTACCTGCCAGTCTATAACTCCAGAAAAGCAGAATAAGCAGTCAACTACCTCTGCCTGAGTCCAGGAAGGCATCTAGCAGAGGATGGCCTTCCCTTCCTTGGAGCTACCCTAGCTTTCTCTGTGGCTGTACAGCACAGGACTGGGAACAATGGCCTCAAACTGCTGCAAAGGAAATTTAGGTTGGAGATCAGGAAGAACTGTATGAAGGTGGTCAGGCTACCTTGGGAAGTAGTGGAGTCTCCATCTCTGAAAAGTTTCAAGAGCAGGCTGGACAAACACCTGGCTGCAATGACTGGGGAGAACTGATCCTGCATTAAGCAGAGAGTGACTAGATGAGCTCCTAAGGTCCCTTCCAGCCTTACTTTCTATGATCCTATGATCCTAACCCAGGACAAGGGGAAATGACAGAGAACCAACTTCCAGATCTGGTTAAGTGATGAAAGGAGATTAAAGCATCTGGGGTAAGTTTATTAAGGGGCTATAGAAAAGAGAGTTCTAACACATTCAGTTAGAAGGTGTGATGTGTGGTGTTATGCTTGCTGTCCCCAAGTTGTGAAGTAAAACGGGGGGTGTTTGGTTTTTCCAATGCTTCTGGGCTTTTCTGGTTGTCATACAGGGCTGGGAAGAAAGTTTTGTGCCTCTGGTTGTTACAGGTGTTAGAGTTTTCTTCGGTTTTGGAGGGTTTTTTGCCTTCCTCAGATGTACTGGCTTCAGCCACGACTGGGGACCTTGCCTGGGGTCTGCCAATGCTCCTGCTGGGACTAAAACCCAGAGGTTTATGATTAGAAGGTCTTGCCTGTCTGCTGTGGGTCAGACTGATCTTCACATTTGGAATCAGGAAGGAATTTTATCACATGACTCGGTTAGTACAGACCATGGGAGATTCTGCCTTTGTCGGGTTCTTGTGGGGGACTTCAGTCATCCTGACATCTGACATAGGGCAGATCTGGCCCTCAGGCCAGGGGTTGAGTACCCCTACTGTAGGCTTGAGCAAACATCTAGGACTGTGGCAAGTTAGGGTACTTTGGTGTCTTTGGGCAATATGCCTTGTAGTTGTGCAATAGGGTAGTTGTAGTTTTAGAATAGGTTAGACAAGGACTTGTATGAGATAGTTTGGATAAGAATGATCCTGACTTGAGCAGGAGCTGGACTAGATGACTGCTGGAGGTCCCTTCCAGCTCTAGTTTTCCATGGTAAATCAGCCTGGAACTTGCTCTAACATGTGCCTACCCAAGGGACCATTCCTCTGGTCCTTAGGTCTGGAAATCAGGTGGGGTATGTGCAATATACCCCACCTACTTTTCTTCCTCTAAAGATCCTTTGTGACAGAATCTAGGGGAAGAGGAGGGAACCTGCAGTTCTCTCTTCTCCCTTCTGTCCAAATGGTACAAAAGGAGAGGAACAGGACAGAGACGCTCTCTCAAGGAAATGAAGTAATACAATAGGCCCTCAGGCTATGAGAAGGTTGAACACTAGTGGCCTAGATCCTGAGCAGCATGTAAATGCAGTTTTAAAATATGTTTAAGAGCAATGTTATGTCTGTGCTCCAGCCTGATGACAAATATTGCTACAAATTCCTTTAGAGACCAGGGCAGCAATCCCTATTAAACATCTCTATCAAAGAGCTTTGTTCTTGTGGACTGGTGCAACGTTTTACAACTTATTACAGACTGCTGACACATCCCTTAAAAGAAAAAATAGTGTTTTCACTGTTTCTCTTAGTTGTGGTACTGGTTTGTACTCTGCAGAAACCTATGTTTTTCTCCAGACTATATAAAGTCTATATAAGACTGTAATATTGACTTAAATAAACACCGAAACAGCTCCCTTTGCTCACATCTCTGAATTATACTCGTCCCTTAGCTGTGAAGGCAGATGCCAAAAATTAAAACTACTATTCAGAAGTCTAAGAAACTGCATGCTTCCAAATGTTTGTTAAGCAACCATTTAAAGCATCTTTAGAATGATGTCACCGCCCTCATTACATTTATACCTTAGGTTAGGTTTTCATTTTTCTCCCAGAGCTGTTCTTACAGCTTGCCCATTATTCAGATGTATAATTAGAAATCCATTATTATGTTTTATGGAGATGTAAAGAGTAGGAAGAAAGCTGCATAACTACTTTTTACATACAGCATGCAAATTATCCACCTTGTGTATTTTGGCAGTGGCTGTGAATGTTCAGCAGATGTAGTTTTCATTTCCCTTGGATCTCTGTTTACCCATTTTATTGCTACTCATCAAGTATAGCAGCAGAAAATCAAAAGGCGGAAAAAAAAACTTCCCATAGAAGCAGCTTTGCATGTGTTGATTGTAGCTTTCCGGATAGAATGGCGTATGCACTAATGTGCTACACCCACACAATGCCTTTCATGGTCATTATTTATAATTGATGGCCATGAAAAGCATATGAGTAATAAATGCAGCATGTGGGAACCGTAACTGCAAAAATCAGAATTGTTAGAAAAGTATTTTGAAAGATACACTTTCAATATTCTGCCCAAATAAAATGTAAACTGGATATAGAAAGCCAAAACATGGTGTGGCTGTTTAATTTGTGTCTCAAGGCTAAGGATAAAGAGCTTTTTTCATTGATTCATAGGGCACGTCCACACATGCAAGCAAGTGCGCTTGCAGCAGCTTAAATAGAAGTGGTGCAAATTTGAGCTGGGGCTTTTTGCTTCAGCGCACATGCTCGGACATGCACTTTGGTATGGAGCAAATTGTGCCACTTGGGGCAAAATAACCCTGCCTGGCTCCTCCCAGATCTGCAGCCAGGGGGAGCTAGAGCTCGGGGCCAGCACCTATGCTGTCCCCAGCAGTATAAAAAGCTGCCCTGTCCTGGCCCCAACAGTATTAAAAGACGCCCTGGCAAGTAGCTCAAGGCTACTAGGTCTCAGGAGCTTCTGGGGCCCAGCCAATTGGTACCTGGGGACACTAACCGTTGTGCCAGCTGGACTGCTGAGGCAGCCCTGAGGGTTCCCTGCACCCTCTGCCCACTACAGCAGTCTTGCAGTGGGGGCTGCTGCCTGGTGTGACCTGCTGTGCACCTGCCAGACCCGGATGGGGACGGCATAGCCAGTAGAGGCATCTGCCCCTCTGGGCCAGCAGCCAGTGGACTGTGGTTTGCAGGGTTGGTCTCTGTGCAGCACTACTGCCATGTGTGCCCCCTGCCCGGCCATCTGGGCAGCTATCGCCGGGAAGATATTCTGGGTGTGGTGGCCTGCTTTGAACTGTCAAAGCATGTCCTCCTGGCCCCATTCAGCCAGGAGGTCAGCCACAGCCAGATGGGTCCAAGGTGCCAGCTCTGAGCAGGCAGGGTCCCGCCACTGGCCTCCCCA
>NW_005842354.1:208819-212355 GCF_000455745.1 Alligator sinensis
GGCTGGTGGAGGGTGGGGCCAGACAGGGCAGGGTTTAGGGGGGCTAGGGGAGTGGGCAGGGCCATCAGGGGTCCCCCCATGGTCCCGTCCACCCTTCTCCAGCCCCCCGACCCCTTACTCACTGGCACTGGAGCCCTGGTGCTGAAACACATGGCCTGGCTGGCCATATGTTTCAGCACTAGGGCAAGGGGCCAACCATAGCCAAGGGGCTCTGGCTGCCAGAGCATCTCCATGGAGGACCCAGCCTCTGGTTGCCTCAGGGCATGGTCCGGGATCGTGCCCTGCTCTGCTTTTTTAAACTTCAATTTTTTTAGACCCCTGGATATTCAGGAGTCTAATTTTCTCCCTGCACTGCAAACTTGCAGCTTGGGGATCATTTTTTCATTCCTGCATGTGCCTGTTGCCCCACCTCAAAGGGGTTTGAGGCAGGGCAAGAGGCATGTGCATGCTCGTCTGAACGTGCCCACAGATGCTAGGGTCAGAAGGGACCTCAACAGATCATTGAGTCCGATGCCTTGCCTAGGGAGGAAAGAACCTGTTTCTTCTTATTAGGCATGTTTATGATCTTCAGTGTATATAGTGCCAGGACTGCCAAGATGGTATGAGATAGTATATTTTCTTATCTACAATATGCACCTTTTCCCAAAAATCAGCCCCTCAAAACTGGGGTGGTGTGAATTAAGTGAAGATAGAGGCACTCCCTTTTGAATCCTGCTCCACAGTGCAGTTGCTGTGACATTACTATTCAGGCAGCTGAGAAAATTAATTGACTTAACCTTTTATTGTTCTTCACTCCAGAGGTGTTAACTACTGTCTCTCCTTTGTAATGGTCTCAATGTTCTACTAATCAAGCTAATCTTTCTTAAGGCAATTTTCTAGCCTGCTAGCTGTTTTTGTTCTCTCTTCTCCTATTTCACAGCCTGGGAGACTCTTTAGCTCTTTCCAAAGTTATAGGACAGGTCAACCCATCAAGACCAGTCTTCAGCAGCAGCTAGAGTTTGAGCTTTAGTTAAACGGGAAAGGGAAATTGAGCCAACTGAAAATTAGGCTCTGTTCCTGCTCTGTGCAACCATAACTCTGAAAATATCTTTTTTACTTAAATCTGCCTTCAAAAACAAGGTGCATCCTATATTCAGAGGCATGTTATATGCAAGAAAATATGGTGCTAAGGGCTTGCTCCGGCAATCATTGTTGTCACCGGGAGCCTTTCCATTGACTTCAATGGGTTTTGGAGTCTTTGGAGTCTTTAGATTTTTAAGAGCAGGAATGGTGTCTTTCTTTTTGGCTGTGAAATATCACATGTATCCATATGCATAGGCTGGAGAGGAGGAAAATTATATACTCTGTTGTATATGTGCAATGTGGGGCTATTTGGGGCTGAAAATCACTGCAAGAGCAGCAGTGCTCAATCTTTTGGCCCCATGGGCTGAATAAGTGGTGCTGGGCCAGTCCATGTGCCAGATCCCCCACATGGTTGGCATGTAGGTTTGGACCCCATGCACCCAGATTGGGTCCCATGTGCTCTGACCAAGCCCTGGACTCCCAGATCTGGTCCCATATTGCCTCTTCCAGTCCCATGTGTCTGGATGAAGCTGTACAGTGAGGTGGCCCAACCTCATGCTGCCCCAGCCCCCATGCTCAATCTAACATGCAGAGCCATGCCATCTGGCCTGCTGGTTTCCCCATGGGTCTTGAAATTTGGCAGCAGGGGAGTGGAAATTAATGCTGCCACTGGCTGCCACCAAACTTTCAGACCCATGGGGAGCCCAGCAGGCCAACTTACACTACTCCATAGCCAGATCTGGCCCTCAGGCCAGGGGTTGAGTACCCCTAGTGTAGGTTTGGGCAAACATCTAGGACTGAGATGTAGCAATTTGCCATATTAAAAAGGAGGTAGGAAGTAGTTACTGCAGTTCATCTGAACCTGCTCTATTCTGCTCCTTTCCCATGGTAAATTAAGCTACACCACAATAATTTATCCAGGGCAAGTCATTGCAGTTTACCTTCTCTAACTGTGGGACAGACAAATAAAACATTTCAGAAGGAATAGCTCACACATACTCACAAGCAGTAAGTTCCCCCAACCTTAAAGCAAAATTATTGTCTGTCCATAGCCCAAGGTGCCAAAATGCTGCTAGCTGCCACAAGTGAGTAATTAATATTTGTTTGCCTGTATCCTGTGTGCCAAAAGATAAAAACCCTGGGTATGAACAAAGGAACATATTACAGGAAGGTAGCACATGTATTGATCACTGGATTCAATAAATACAGCTGTACAATGAACTTTAGTATGGAACAGTAGGCAACCTCTGCAGCCCCGCTGTCTGTTTCTAATTAACTGAGGGACCATCTCCCAGTTACCAATTTCCTCAGTTGAGAAGCATCTTTAAATTACACCTCCTATCAGTACATCTTCCATCTTAACAATAAGTACTAAAATCAATTAATATGAAAATCAATTAATACCCATCTACAGAGGAAAGATTAGTAGTACACTACTCTAGGGTGAGTCTTTACCACTCGCTTTCCTATTCCATATTTTCTACAGCTGTTTTAGCAAATTTCAATGAGTCTTTCAGAAGGTTTCATTTTCTTCTGTGACGGACAAAGTATTAGATCTAGTTTACAATTTGTTTTTGGTGGGCAGGTTGTCCTCCAAGTCTTGATAGGCTTGAGTCCTTATACTGAGATCTGATTGACTTGCACTTTCGGACATATCACAAAATTCATTAGCTACGGGCTGCTGAGGGCAATTTTCTCTTTCTGCACAATAGTATTTTCATTTGTGTCTGAAACGTTTCTTTCTATATAAGCATGGTTGCTTCTTGTATTCTAGAACAGTTGGTTTCTTCCTCAGAAGATTGTCACCAGCCAATTCTGGACAATTAAGAGGATGCACAATATGTCTTCTTGTACTGCAAGAATACACTTAATTAGATCTTGTTTCTCACTAGTCTCCCTAGGTTTGTATGCTGTACTTACGTATTGATGCTAACAGTGCATCTCCCTTTCACTAGTATATTTGTTCCTGAATAACCAGTTATTCTGAATGTTTTTGGACTAACTTTTGGTCTCAATTTACTTTTCTATATTTATGCTCTGGTAAAATATTAACCTGAGCTCCAATATCCAATTCAAATAAAACCATTGCTTCTTGCTCTTCCACTAACAAAATCAGGCCCTCTAATTGATTTTGCTTGATTCTACCATATCTATAAAAAATGTCTCCACTTTATGCTCAGCACTTGGAGCACTTGTATGCACTTGGAGTTTTTGTGCTTGGGATATGCAGCACTTGGCAACATTTGTTATATTTAAAACAGACCTTTCCAAATGCAGCACCACGTTTGAGGACATGTTGCCTTCCACGCTTGTGTCATGAGTTGGGGTCCCGGGGTGGCCGTGATGCCCCCAGTGGGTCCATGACTGTGCCCGCTCTGCCCCTCGGATGCCTTCTTGTCTTTTCTGCCATACCTTGATGATAAAATAATAAATAGGGAGGGCTGCTTCCCTTGTGTGGCCCTAGTTCTGCTGAA
>NW_005842354.1:212447-219545 GCF_000455745.1 Alligator sinensis
AATTCTCCCCTACACCATGCCTCGTTGGATGTTACAATAACACAGCTTCCTCAGCCCCTGCCCCTTCTATCTCGGTAGGACTTTTAGCTTAGGCCCACTGTGTTGGACCTGGTTCTGAGGCTCTAGTTCTTGTTTGTCCCTTCAATCAATGGGCCCCTGTGTCTCTCTTCAGCCTTGCACTGTGCCCCTCTCTAGGTACAATAGAAGCTCAAGCCTTGAACCTGCCCCTGACAGGGCACTAATGGGACCTCCATAACCATTCTTCCTACAGTCCTGATCCAAACCACCAAATTAAACATTAACATAAACCATAAGTCCCTGGGCTATAACAGAAACACACACAGTGGAAGAAGCCCTCTGCCCCTTTAAGAGAGCAAGCCGTCGTTGTCTTTCAGCAGGTATACCCTATGGTACTGCCAGGGACCTGTGCGCACAACCCCGATTCCGGCCAATTTTTTTTGCAGACCCCCTAAGAGTCGAAGTGTAATTTGAACCCTGCTTAAAGGAGCAGGCACATCCCAGTGCCCTGTGACAATCACATCTGGTTATTTGCACTCCCCTCTCTCCTCTTTAGCATGCTCTTTGGTAATGGATAATTCCACTCTGTGAGGTGACTTCTTACTAGGAAAATTCAACCCTGTAAGATGGCTTTTTCTGGCCACTGTTTCATGCCTACTACATAGACACCCCCTTTTGGTGTATTCAGCTCTGAAGCCTGGACCTTTACAGCTTCTGCTGCCCTGTACATTTGGATAGTAGGGCCCAGTCTTTCTCATGGAACAGACCTTCTTGTAATGCAGGGTCTGCAATGCCATAAAACAACCTATTGCTAAACAGAAATTCTGTCAAGTTCCCCAAAGCACAGCTCTTTGTCTTTTCAGTTCAGTAAAATGCTGTCTAGACTTTGTTCTGTTGTTTGTTTGCATGTAAAAAAAAAATCTGTCTCTTTCAAGAGTCTCATTCTTTTTTGGGACGCAGTACTCCTCAAATTTGAACAATATTGCACTTACTATCATATGTTGACCTTTTGCAAAGGTAAAGGTGTTATAAATAGCCATGGCTTCCTACCTCACAATACACAAAATGATAGATAATTTGACTTTGCAATTTTTCTCTTCTGCCTCTGTGGCAACTAGATACTACTTAAACCTTTGTCTGAACTCCCTCTGAGACAAACGTATGGAAGTGGCTTGGAGTGAATTCAAAGGAGTAACGTTTCTTCCA
Organism: Alligator sinensis; assembly: GCF_000455745.1. NCBI lineage: Eukaryota > Metazoa > Chordata > Crocodylia > Alligatoridae > Alligator > Alligator sinensis. The sequence continues at coordinate 213,672 of NW_005842354.1, forward strand.
CAACTGTTTTGTTGTTTTTCAATATATGGATGGCATCAGGAGAAATACGGAATTTCTTAATTAAGGTAGATATGGTGGGATAGTGAATTATTATTGCACATAAATACATGGCATAGGATTTTTAGTAGTTCAGTATAATTTCTGATTATGTTTAAATATTGGGAGTTTATAGTTCAGAGTGCTTCTGCTGTCTGTGTTCTGAAAACTCAAATACAATATTTGTTTCCAATACTTTACCTGAATCTTTTTGTCAAAGTCACATTACTGATGCACCAAAGATACATAGCTACATGATACATAGTTTTTTCCTTGGAAGATTATCAGTCTCAATTATTTATTTTTCCCCCAAGCCTGTAAATTCATACATCTAGCCAAATGGTGCACTATCCGAGAATACCAGTCTTCTCTCAGCAATAGAAACAGATTTTAGAACACAAAACAGCACAATCTCCACTACTCAATGCTGAAACATTATTCACCCAAGAGCACTGACCTGAAACACATTGGAATTTAGGAAGGTGGTTTCATTCTTAGCTATTACATTTTATTAGCTAGTAAGCATTACTAGTAGCATGTTACACAAGGGTTTTATTGGGGAATTAAAACTCTGCTTTAGTTTTGTGAGAATGGATCATGTAGGTTAGACTAATTTAGACCCCCCAAAATTATGGGAAAGAGGGATAGTGCAGTAGCTGGAGTTGGAGTGCTAGTTGGAGATCAAGGTTCAATTGCCTGCCCCATCACAGGCTTCATCTGAGATTTTGGGCAAATTGCTTAGAACCAGTCACTCAACTAGAACAAATCAGTATAGCTTCTTTCAAGTCAAGAAAGTTGCATATGTTAAAGAACTCAGCATTTCTCCATCTCCTTATCTGGAAAATAGGAATATTAGGAGTTCCCTACCTTGCCAGGGTATTATGAGGATAAATATATTAAATATTTGTAAAGTGTTCACATCACAATAAACTAGATAGCATAATAGTGCTTGCTTATCTCTACTTTCTGTATTCTGAAGTGAGAGTAAAATAATCATGTAAGGGAAATGCTGCTAACAGGCTATAACCAGACCTGACTATCACCTGATGAAATGCTAGTTCTTCTTGTTCTAAATTACTGTATGTGTAGCAAATTAATTTATATTTTATATAATGGTACCATTGGGACTAGCACTATGGTCCAGACAAGATTCTGCTTAGGTGAGGTGAGAGATGCTGATAATAGTAGGGGGGAAAATACTTAACAGTGGGCCTTTTGAGAGAGTAAGTGCCATACTATGTGTTTTGGTCTTAAGAGCTACTGACATGGAAGTAGTGCATGCACTCTTGTTTTGATTGATCTCAAGCCAGATTGTGCATGTGGCCATCACAGCAGCAAGATTGGGCTTCTCTCTGCTGAGTAGTCTCAACACTATTTGCACCTATTTGAAGCCTCTGGACGTATCAAAGCAGCTTCCTGGTGCATCTCTCTAAACACCAAAATCAAGTCTATAAGGCCAAGCCCCGTTTTAGAACAGAATAACTATATGAACATGGGGTTCTCCCCTCCTCTTCCCTGCGTAATTTTCCAAGTAGTGAGCAGGAGAGTTCTTAGAATGTATTGGCTACCTCCTGTTAGCCCAATATATGTGGAGCTCACGTGTCCCAAGGGATCAGAGCTTTCCTTTTGTAGGACCGTATTCTTTTAATAACTTATTGATCAAATTTGCTCAGCTTACAAATCAGAAGATTTTGTTTTTAATGTAAGCCATGGAAACACATTGGGAACTGAAAATCGAAGTGGGTTTCTACACTGTGCTTCATTATCAGTAATAAGGAGTCAGCAGTCCATAGGCCAAATTATGCCTCCTTTTCTACAGGGGCCCTTACCTACAGTATTCTTATTTTGCCCTCAGTTGCACCTCTGTTACCTGGCATACTTCACCTGCGCAAGCTATCTTCATGGCTGGAAAACTTGGAGCTGTAACTGGCCCAGTCCTCAGCATGGGCAAGTCATGTTGTTGTGAAAGCATCCATCTCCCTCTCTCATAACTGTTGTCTCTGCAGTGCCAACAGCTGTACAACTACTTTTTTTTTAATCACTTAAGTAAATGAATACTACTTGGGATACACGCAGGGAGCAGATCTGCTGAGGAAGCAGGTGTCAGTTTTACATAGCTACTTTTCAGAGCAGAATTGTGCTTTAGTGCTGATGTTTAATTTTAAGGCAATATTGTAAAAAAAAAAGACAGAAGTGTTTTTTTTAATTCACTTGATCCAGCTGGAGCTTGCACTTCCTCTTTAACTTTTCCTTTTATTATTTAAAAATCTTAATTATCTGAGACAAAATTGGTAAGGAAATCTGCAGAAGATGGGGAATTCCACAGAGTGCTGTCTGTAAACATTCAACTATTCACTGTTGCCAAATAGCAACGAACCACCCACCCACTCCCTTTTTCTGCTGCAGCAAACTAATAAGCACGTTGATTACACCCATTTAAAGAAAAAAAACTGTTCTTTTAATCTTTACATTCTGTACCCTTTTACAGTTCGGATTGTGAGCTATATCCTGTTTTTCATACATCACATGTTGAAGAAGGGGAAGAAAACCTACTTGACTACCTCAGTGCATTAGATATTTTGCAAAAATGCTTTGAGAGTACCAGCATGTGGAAGTAGGAGAATTTCATTTCCTGCAAGCTGTCATTTTACCTCTTATGTGTACAGCACTGGGATGAATCAAAGGTCCCTTTTATGCAGTTTTTTAAAAAGGACTCTTAAAAGCCCCCTAACAGGTTCCCCAATGCATTTATAACCCTGAAGCCAGCTACTCTAAGGGCATGTCTACACATTGCCCTACAATGATGTTGTTACTGCACCATGTTTTAGTACTTCCTTTTGGAAGTAACTGACTGCACTGTGCCATATGCATGGTGCAAGGTTATTTTTAGCAGCTACTTCGCTGTAGCAATGTGCTATAACAGGGAAGTGCACCGCTACAGCGAAGTAGTAGCTGGTCATGTGTAGACACTCATGGATGTTATGTTGCCATAGCGTGTTGCTACAGTGACATAGCGTCACCTATAGAGGTGCTGTAATAGTGGCAGCTAAATTTATTCAATATATTTCATAGTATTTTAAAAATAAATCATGAAGGCTGCCTTGATGCTTACAGCGGTGATTCTCAGCTGGGGTGGCATGATACCTGGGATGGTGTGAGATCCTTTCAAGGGCACCGTACAATATATGCAGTGTTATGTGTGCAAACACCTATACATGTTCACAAGCTAAACCCAGAGTATTTAAATAGGAATCTATAGTGTCAAAAACACTCTGGCCTGTTGTGGTCTTTCTGTGTTCTCTACAGAAGAATTGCTCTATTATAATGGTTTTCAAACTGTTTTGTAGAACCCTGGGCTTCTGCAGTATGGCACCAGGGGTTCTGCAAAGAGAGTGGGAGTAATGGAGGGGCTGGCTAAGAGGCAGTGCACTGTTATTGCCAGGCGAGGTTGGGGTGTGTGGCATTGCTGGGCCAGGTTGCCTGGTTCCATGTCAGTCTTTAGGAGATGGTAGTGGTTTCACAGCAGAAGTGGTGTGAATGGGTTCTGTGACTTGAGGCCACCACGCTACTACTTTGCTGTGGTTGAGAAATAAGTAAAAGCAAAGAGCTGGCCTTTTCTGAGGGGGTCCCTGAGTCTATCTGAGTGATTCTCAACCAGAGTGCTGTGGGAGCGCAGGTGACTTGGGATCCTTTCAAGGGTGCCATGCAATATGTAATACTGTGAAGTGTGCTATTAGGATTCACAAGTGAAACCCACACATCCAACAGGCATCCATCCAACTTGTGTCAAGGTGTAATTAAGCTTTCCCAGAGGCATTGTGTGTTGGCTACAGCCAAGGCTGGGGACTTTGTCTGAGTGCTCCTGCTTGGACCCAAGCCAGAGGTTCCTGGGTAGAGGGTCTTGTTCCTCTGCTCAGGGTCAGACTGATCGTCTTGTTTGGGGCCAGGAAGGAATTTTACACCATGGTCAGACTGGTAAGGGCTGTGGGGGGTTTTGCCTTCCTCTGTAGAAAAGGGGTCTGACCCTCTACCCAGGACCTCTTGAGCATATATTAACAAAATTTCATGTGCTGTGTTTCCCCTGCTTTACCTGTGGCAGGTTAGAGTGTTAGGTCTGTGGGGTGTCAGGGTTAATGGTTGTCTTCTGTAGAGTTTAGATGATGGTTTGTATAGGATGGTTTGGATAGGGATGATCCTGCCTCAGACAGGTGGCTGGACTAGATGACCTCTGGAAGTCCCTTCCAGCCCTGCTTCTCTATAACTTTATAGCATTAAAATCACTGTATCCTGCCAGGGCCCTTCTTGAGGAATAACAGCATGGCTCTACCACAATGGTGCTCCATCTTTTGGCCCTATGGACAGACGAGTGGGGCAGGGCTAGTCTGCATGCTGGGATCAAGCCAGCATCACCCCTGCACACCAGAATAGGGCCCCACACCACCCTCCATGCCCAAGCATGACCCTGCATGCCGGATATTTTTATCTATTATCTTCTTCCTTTTTCTTTTCTCCAGCCCTTTTTATTTTAAAGCCAGTGCTGCTACTACCATCACCTTATACATCAAAGTCCAGTCTCTATTCCTCTAGGGGACAAAGCAGTTCACTTCTCCATGTCTCCTTCCCCACATTTCTGTTCAAGAGAAACAGAAGGGATTAGAATTCAGACTGGCAGCCACGAGCAAACTGTTTAGGTGCTGTTCACACCACTGTGATTGCAGATCAACAGCCCCCCTACCGACAAATTTTTGGACCTGTGGGGAATCCTTCAGGCTGGATGACCTAGGACCAGGGGCTAGACGAGGCCCAGGGGCAAAGGCTTGAGCACCCCGCCCTAGCCAAAGGAAAAAAGGAGGGAAAGCTGTGAGCTGAGCATTTTCTGAGGGGGATCTATCCAGGGAGAGCCTGGAATCTGCAATGGGTGACAAGCGCAGGCCAGCAGCTGTCATCCTTATCGGGAGACAGACCGTTCTCGGTGGTGGCAGATGACAACAAGGAACAATGGTCTCAAGTTGCAGCAAGGGCGATTTAGGTTGGATATTAGGAACAACTTGCTCACTAAGGGCATTTTTAGCACCGGGTGCTTTGAACAGCGTCCAGCGCTGTGATGCATAAAGTTGTATAAGGGACAAAATGTGCATCAGCACTGAGAAAGTGGAGGTGGCGTGCTTTTGAACTAAAACAGCTCAGAGGTGCTTTAGTTCAAAAGTGCACTGCTGCCATTTTCTGCACGCCGATGACATTTCACTCCTTATACAACTGTACACGGTGCAGTGCACTTCGCCTCAGCTCGTGTGCAGAGGAGACTCGATTAATGGAGTCTGCTCTGAATCAGCGCATTTCCAGTGTGTTGCTGGAAACAAGTATGTGTATAAATGCCCCTTAGGAAAGTGGTGAAGCACTGGAACATCTGTAACTCCCCTTCTCTCAGGATGCCGAGGATGCTGAAGTGAGTAAACTACTTGAAACGTATCTAGATATATAGCTTGCTGTAATGTAGAAGCATATGAAACAACTACTTAGCTGACACTGTTTGATCTAAGGTTATTCTTTGATATTTGCCTAAACAGGTGGTGGAAGATCTGTCCTTGGAGGATTTTAAGGCCTGGCTCCTCAAAGCCCTGGCCAGGATGGTCCTGCTTTGAGCAGGGGGTTGGACTAGAGGTCCTTTCCACCCCTCATTTTCTATGAGTGACAGCAGGGGCCACTGGTAGGCACACATCACAGCACAGCAGGGCTGGTAGGGACCTCACAGGGTCACCTAGCTCAGCCCCTGCCCCCCCCCCAGACAGACAGAGCCTCCGTGTGTCCAGACGCATTTCTGCCTTGCCTGGCCCGCTC
>NW_005842354.1:219609-229795 GCF_000455745.1 Alligator sinensis
AGGGGCTGGCGCCGGCCCCCGGGGCTGCTCCCTGAGGGCAGGCGGCCGCTTCCGTGCCAGCACTTCAGGGCCAGGCTTGGGGATGGAGGTGCCCAAGGGGCAGGCGCGGTGCTGGGGGATGGCTCAGAAGCACCTCCAGGCACTTCCCTGCCTCCGGAACAGGGAGTTTCCTGGAGATCCTTCCCAGGGCCCCGCCTGAGTTGCTTTTTTGTCCCCTCTGCTCTTTCTGCCGCCCCCCACTTCATCTCCCCCGTGTTGAAAGGGAAGGCAGACAGGAGCGGGTGCCAGTGTCCCCACGCTGCAGTTGTGCCCTCCTCTGCTTCCCAGTGTGCCTCCAGGGCACCAGTCCCCGGGAGATGCCCCGGGGGAGTTCTGGGGGCATCCTCACCTCATCCGGTGCCAGCTTCTCTGGGCATTGAACTGGCCGTTGTCCAAGCAGCCTGCTTCTTAAATCACCGCTGCATGCTGTTGTCCTGACTCGCAAGCTCAGTGGCGCAAATCGGGACCGAGCGTCTAAAGCGGCGGTTCTCAACCTTGTTTAGACTCGAGGCAGACTCGACGCCCCTCGTTAGACTCCAGGCCGCCCTCGGAAAATGCCAGCTCTCAGCTTTCGCTAGTCTTCACCACAGAAAAATAATTCTCTTGCAAAGAACTTGGAAAGATCAGAGCAGGGCAGGATGGTTTGGACAGTACAGATTCCTGTTTGAAAACTCCTGGGTCTTGCCATGTGAGTCGTGCTGGCACACCTACCAGTGCCAGTGTAACGTGACACCCTGTGGCACCCTGAGAAGGATCTCAGGGCACCCCAGGGTGCCGCAAAACCCTGGTTGAGAATCACTGTTTTTTAAAATGTATGTAAGTGCCCTGAGAAGTATCTCCAGGCTTTTGAAAAATCCTACAAGAATGTGCTTGTACCTTTAGGCACCTTAATACCCATAGAAATCTGGCCCTGAAATGCTAGCCAGTGAGTAGTTCCTCTAACCCCTTTTTTAGGATATAACTCCATTTGTCTATATACAGCCAGATTCGGCTACTCCTACACAGCCAGAGCAGCACCAGGAGCCAGTTTTACTCTGTTACTAAGAAGACTACCCAGAGTAAGACACTGCTTAGCTGCTTAGGGTGAATAAGGATTACAGGACCTGGTTCTTAGGCTCTATAAAATACTATACACTGCTGGTCAGATGGCAGAATCTCTTGCATGTTTGTAGCAAAGGGCCTTGGGTGTCCAGTGTCAGCTGTTGTTATGTGAGCAGTAGGGGAGCTGTCAGTCTGCAATCACAGCGGTGTGACCAGCATTTAAACAGTTTACTAGTGGTTGCAGTGCTGCAAGTCTGAATTCTAATCCCTTCTGTTTCTCTTAAACAGGAATGTGGGAAAGGAGACATGGAGAAGTGGATTGCTTTGGCCCCTAGATGAATACAGCCCCACAGACTGGGCCTTGATGTGTAAGTTGATAGCAGCAACAGCACCAGCTTCTGAATAAAAAGGGCTGGAGAAAAGAGAAAGGAAGAAAATACTGCTGAAAATCAGGTAAGGAAAGAGCTTTTTGTGCTGTCCTGTCATAATATAAAGTATGAGTTCAGCATTTCTCTGCTACTGAAGTTAGTAAGTACAGGTCCTAGGGAAAGTAACTAACAAGCCACAAACAGATCTTGAACCTGTGTGAAATGGGGGATACTATGGTGTAGCTATACAACATGAAGTTCACATATGGCACACTAGGGAAATAATGGTGGCTTGGTGAGTTGGGACAAACTAGGCAGCAGCTCAGTGGGAAAATATAAATTTTAAGTGGCCCTCTATAGAGTTCAAATTCTGCAGCCCTGTGCTATGTGCTTCGTCTATAGCACAAAGCAAAATGAATAGTCCAGGAACTCCTGAGTTCTAGTCTTGACTTGCTTTTATCTAAAACTGTTAGATTATCCATCTCTAAAGTAACACCCCAAAACTAAGCAATTAACCAAATTCCTAATCCCTCAAGCGCAGGAAATGCAGTGCCCTAATTTACTGAAATTAGGACTTCTTCCCCATTCTGTGTCTTTCCCCAAAACAATCTGCTAGCCAGCCACATGTTGATAAGTAATGGTAGCAACATGGTAGTGTTTTTGATGAACATGAGAGGTCAGACCTAGTCATACATTTATATTTGGCACATCTCACTGCCTAGAGCTGCTGTGCTTAGGTATTCATTCCTCAGTACCAAAATTAAAGAAAGAATGGTTTCCATTGACACATGCATACTAGACGCATCTGTGTGTTTCCTATGCAGAACCAGGTGAGCTCTGCTTTGAGGTCTTGTTGAATCAGAGCAAGGACCATGGGATAGCTGCAGATGGTTGTAGAGTTCATTTAGTCTGAGTGCTTCATTGCTAAGACCATTGAATTTCAGTCTTGTCTCTTTCTGGGCTGTGTAGCTGTCTGTGTAGCTGTCTGTGACAATAGGGGATCTCATGGATGTATGGGAGGAAAGTGATAAGAGAATAACTGTCATGTTACTACAAATAGCCTGTGAGCAGGAGATAGAGGGAGTTCTTAAGACTAACTGTGCCATATCCATGACAAGAGTTTAGCCTTTACAGCTAAAGATCTTCAGAGTTCTATCTATAGCCAGCCCTAGAATTAGATGCAGGTAATAGTCTTGGATCTGAGTGTATTTAAGAACCCTAGAGACGGTGGGGCCTTGACTTGCCCTTGTTTCACTGCTTTACCTGTGGCAGTTAGGGTGTTCTCAGTGTTTTGGACCAAAATGGCTTTTAGTTTTGCTACATAGCCATTTGTGTGGTTTTAGGAATAGTTTAGACAAGCACTTTTATAGGATGGTTTGGACTGGAATATTCCTGCACTGAACAAGTGAGTTGGACTCAATGTCCTCCTGAGATCCCTTTCAGACCTTCTTTTCTATTATTCTATATTTCTAGTAACCCAGCTCCACACCATCCATTTTTACTACTGCATCTTGAAGTGGGAGTATAATCTCCACAGTTGTAGCGCTTTGGCATAGTTTTAGTTTTAAATCATTCAGTGTATGCCCCCATAATAATGTTTTACTATATTTACACACTTTTATTGTTAGCTAAAACCATACAAACACCCATGTTTTTCCCTTGTAACTTTTGATTTCATACATATATGTGTGTGTGTGTGTGCATAAAATTGATATAGATGTATGATACAGAGCTACATTTTTAATTAAGTACCAGGGGGTCAATAAATTGCAGGGTTATATTTTCCCCATGTGCATGCAGCCCTACATACATCTTCCTAATATTATGGCTAGTCATCTATTGTTTCTCAGAATAGCTATTCTAAAGGATTTCAGCTAGGAAAACATTATTTACAGGCTCAAAATACACAACAGACAAAGAAATGTCAGAACTGTACTTTTTGCCTGTTTACTTTCTTATGCATTAAGTGACCCCTATCTTGTAGCTGATAAGGGTCGTTTAATGCATAAGCAAGCATACTGTATGTAAGTGTTTGAAGTTTGGAAAAATGGCAATATCAGATTTTTCTTCTGCTATTTCCTATCTCCTTTTTGTGGTGGCTTCTAGTGTAAGAACTCCAGGTTTATCCTTTAGATTGTTCCAGAAACTCGGGGTTTGTAGATGAGCCAGTCACTCGTTCCCAGTCAAGGACATAGTTGATTTATACAATATTGAAAAGTTTTCAGAAACCAATGACCCATGACAATATAGTTAAAATACAGCAGGAGAAATATCTCTGGAAATTGGTTGTCTCCTTTGCCTGAACATGTTCTACATAGTTACTCCATAGTGATGAGCAGGAAATAAACATGCTCTAACTACTGTGATTTCTTTATTTGTAAAGTGCAAACCCATAGAATCTGCAAATCCATAAAAGTGCAAATTCATGCAAATCCCTTGGCATTGTAACCTGGTGAAGGTGCTTAGTAGGAATTATAAAATCATTTTTCTGAGTCCAAGAGAACTAAGAATAGTTAGGAACATACAAAGCAGGAGATATCTCTGCTACTTTTTGTCCATTTTATACCACCTTTTACAACCGTGACTCCCAAAATGGTTGAAACCTTTCCTTATTTGCTGCTTCTAAATTTCCTTCTCCTGACAGAGTAATATATTGTTCCTACCTTATGCAGAGCAATATTTCTAAATGTTAAACAAGACTCTGACAAGGTGATATGAGGAGCCAGTAAATAACTATGTGAATCAGTGAGAAATGGGAGTCCACGGCTGTTACCTGGTGTGAATATGACAGGATAAAACTGAATGTCAATGTTGTTAGGTAAAGGGTAAAGCTCAGCAACTGTTTTATAGTGAACTTGGTGTTTCTTAGCATTCTGGTTCAAGTATGTGCTTCATTGTGGAATCTCAATCATGAAATGACAGAGATAGCTAATGTTCATTCTTGAGTCAAGTTGTTTAGGGAGCTGATGGGTATGTGGAGCAGACAGTGCCATAACTCTACTTCCACTTCATCCATGCACAACCAGGTTATGACACTTGAGCTGCTATGGAGAGGACACTGTGATCTATGCCAGACATAGAGCTGGTGGTGATTGCTCCCCAGTGCTGACCAAGATAGGGACTAGGGTCCAGAGTTGCTGCTTGGACATGGTTTGGACTTGGTTTCCATCTTGCCCTGCTGCGGTTCTAGGCTGTGATTCTTGAGGGAACAATGCTGTGTACCTCACTTCATTTAGGTCTTATGGGGCAACCCTGCTTTCAGCCTGACAGTCCCCCCTTTTCCTCCCTCCATCCAAGTTCTTGTGTATTAGTACTCATCTGTAGTTTACTGGAACAGGGTGCCAATCACAAAATGTCCTGGAGGCTGTATTTAACACAGATGGCTCTTATCACTGAGTATATGTAAGTACCTCCATTGAATGCCCTCTCTTGTCTAATATTTAACAACGTACATTGAGTTTAATGACTAATGTTTCATTATAACAGGAAGCTTTTAGTACCAAAAGGTTAAGTGGTTCATTTCAATATTGCCAATGTATCTTTGCCATGCCAATTTTTTTTAAGTTAATTTGCCATTGTTGTGACTAAGTCTGATAGGGAGTGGGTAAAAGTAATGACAAATGTTTTAACTCTATTTTTATGATGTTGTACTGGCATTTAGCAAGCTGAATTTTTTTCTGTTTTGTTGAATAAGGGTCCATGCTGATCAGATTCAACCTAAGCATAAACCAAGTTTGGCAATAGGAGGAATTACAGGTTGGTCATATATGGGACATTTCATCCTGAAAACATTAACAGACTGGGAGGAGGGGCTTTCATGACATTCAGATGGCTATATATGTTCCTTTTGAGCACCTCCAGGCAAGTGTGGTCATGCGGTGTGCAAACACAATTGCAGCACCACATACCGCACATCCAGTGTTCTCCATGCTGCAAGGGTGCACTGTCCGTGCCTACGCTACTCCATTTTTTTTCCTGTGGGTTTTTTTGACCCCGGGATATCCAGGGGTCAAAAAAAAAATGGAAAAAAACCCAAAGCAGTATATGCTTGGGCAGCATACGCTGCTGAAAAGCAGAGCTGGGCTGCCCGGAGGTGCACTGTGGCTGCCGGCCAGGCTCTGTGCAGTTGGATCACCACGGCTGCAGCCCTGGGAGGCCCCCAGAACTCCAGGTAAGGTTACTGGGGCCAACACAGTACTGGCCCCAGCCTCCCCTTCTGCCCCTGGGGTAACTTGCTGCATGCCAAAGCGTGCGTGGCACAGGCATTCCCCAGGGACAAGTAGCTGGGGCTCAAGGTGTGCTGCTAGCTGTGCCCAGAAAACCAAATGTCCATGCACGTCTGGACACACCCCTTGGGTGCATCCAGATGAGTGCAGTTGTGTGGTATGTGGTGCTGCAAACATATTTGTAGCACCACATACCGCACAGTCCAGTGTTCTCCACGCTGCAAGGGTGCAGTGCCTGTGTGCGCGCTGCACTGGTTTTCTTTTCTGGATATCTAGGGAACAAAAAAAATCACGGGAAAATAAAAACAGTGCAGTGCATGCTGGGGCAGTGTGTGCTGCTGAAAAGCAGAGCCAGGCCACTTGGAGCTGTGCTGCAGCTGCTGGCCAGGCTCTGCATGGCAAAATCACCGCAGCTGCAGCCCCCAGAAAGGCTGCTGGTGCCAGCACAGTGCTGCCCCCAGCCTCCCCTACCCCATCCTGGGCAACTTACCATGTGCCAAAGCACGCGTGACACAGGTGTTCCTCAGGGACAAGTAGCTGCAGCACAAGGTGTGGCACTGCTACTTGTCCCCTGGGAGCCAAACATCCACCCAAGTCTGGACACATCCTTTGGGTTCCTGGCTGCATGAATACTGCAGCTGCGCACATACATTTATCGGTGACATTATTATCCAAAAAAGGCCAACTTCCAATAATTTCATAGATTTCATAGGCATCAGGGCTGGAAGGGACCTCAGAAGATCATCGAGTCCAGCCCCCCGCCCAAAGGGCAGGAAGGCAGCTGGGGTCATAGGATCCCAGCAAGATAAGCATCCAGTTTCATCTTGAAGGTGTTCAATGAAGGCGCTTGAACCACCTCCGGTGGCAGGCTGTTCCAGACCTTGGGGGCTCGGACAGTAAAGAAGTTCTTCCTTATGTCCAGCCTGAAACGATCTTGAAGTAGTTTGTGACCATTTGACCTCGTCATCCCTTGGGGCGCTCTGGTGAACAAACGTTCCCCCAGATGCTGGTGGTCACCCCTGATAAACTTGTAGGTGGCCATCAGATCACCCCTGAGCCTGCGCTTTTCCAGGCTAAAGAGCCCCAGGGCTCTCAGCCTGTCATCGTAGGGTCTGCTTCCCTGACCTCTGATCATGCGCGTGGCTCTTCTCTGGACTCTCTCAAGCTTCTCCACATCCTTTTTGAATTGTGGAGCCCAAAACTGGACACAGTACTCCAGCTGCGGCCTCACTAAGGCCGAGTACAGGGGGAGAATGACGTCCCGGGATTTGCTTGAGAAGCATCTATGGATGCAAGACAGCGTTTTGGACGCTTTACTAGCCGCCGCATCGCATTGCAGGCTCATGTTCATCTTGTGGTCAATGATGACCCCCAAGTCTCTTTCTTCCATAGTGCTAGCCAACATAGCACTGCCGAGCCTATAAGGATGCTGCGGGTTTTTTTTCCCAAGGTGGAGAACCTTGCATTTATCGGCGTTGAACACCATCAGATTCTCGTCCGCCCACTTGCTGAGCCTGTCCAGGTCAGCCTGGATAACCTGCCTGTCTTCTGGTGTGGATGCTTTGCCCCAAAGTTTGGTGTCATCGGCGAACTTGGCCAGTTCTGATCGCTTCTGACTCCAGTGTCCACATCATTAATGAAGATGTTGAACAGTATGGGTCCAAGGACAGAGCCTTGGGGGACCCCACTGGTCACAGGACACCACGATGAGTGACTTCCATCGATTACTACCCTCTGGGTCCGACCCCGGAGCCAATTTTCCAGCCAGTGGATCGTGGAGGACCCAAGGCGACAATTGGCCAGTTTCTCCAAGAGGCGATCATGGGACACCAGATCGAAGGCTTTTTTGAAGTCAAGATATATGACATCAATCTCTTCTCCCTTGTCCAGGTGATAGGTCACCTGGTCGTAGAAGGAAATGAGATTGGTCAAGCAAGACCTACCCGCAACAAACCCGTGCTGGCTATCCCTTAAGATGTTGGCGTCGGCCAGTCCATTAAGGATGGCCTCTTTAATAAACTTTTCTAAGATCTTCCCCGGGATAGAAGTCAGGCTGATGGGCCTATAGTTAGCCGGATCCACTTTCCTCCCTTTCTTGAAGATAGGCACCACATTGGCCTTCTTCCAGTCTTCGGGCACTACACCAGAGCGCCAAGAGTTTTCAAAGATCCGTGCTAGAGGCTGGGCTATGATGCTCGCCAGCTCCTTGAGTACCCTGGGGTGAAGATTGTCAGGGCCGGCTGACTTGAAGGTATCCAGCTTCTCAAGATGTTCCTTCAGAAAGTCAGCATTAATGGAGGGCAGGGGATCACCCTCAGCCGGACTTCCCGGCCCTGTAGCGGGCATGGGCGTCCCATGGGACTGATGAAAGACTGACGCAAAGTACCTATTTAATAGGTTGGCTTTTTCCTGGGCGTCCGTTGTCAGTTGCCCCATCTGGTTCAGCGGGGGTCCAATGTTGCCCCTGCTTTTCCTCCGGCTCCCCACATATCTGAAAAAGGACTTCTTATTGTCCTTGATGCTCAAAGCTAGCTGGAGTTCAGTTGCAGCCTTGGCTTTCCTGGTCTGCTCCCTACAGGACCGGACCAGTGAGGAATAATTCTCCTTGGAGGTGACTGCCATCCTCCACCCTTTGTAGGCCTTTCTTTTTAGCCTCAGGAGATCTGCTAGGTCCCTGGAGAGCCAGGGGGGCTGCTGTGCCCTCTTGCTGCCTTTCCTCCGAGATGGAACAGACTTAGTTTGTGCATTGAGGATCGCTCCCTTGAGGAGCAACCACTCCTCTTGAACTCCCCTCTCCCTGTGGTCACGGTCCCTTAGGGCCTCACTGACAAGCCTCCTGAGCTTGTCAAAGTCGGCTTTCCTGAAGTCAAGGAGTTGCGCATTGCTGACCGACTTGCCAGCTTTTCGGCGGATGGTGAAGGTGATCAGCTCGTGGTCGCTGTCACCCAGCTTCCCATCGATCACTAGGTCGCCGACTAGGTCATCCCCAGTAGCCAGTACCAGGTCGAGCAGTGCTTTGCCTCTCGTTGGCCCATAGACTTCTTGAGTCAGGTAGAGGTCATCCACGCACGAGAGGAAGCTCTGCGACCGCTCAGATTTTGCTGAGCGATCCTCCCATGAGATGTCTGGGTAATTGAAGTCACCCATGACAACCATAGTCCTGGAGCAAGCTGCCTCAGCCAGTTTCTGGGCAAACTCCTGGTCAAGCTCAGGACTTTGGGTGGGAGGTCTGTAATAGACTCCCACCATTGTGTCCCCTGTGCCGTGTTCCCCACGGATTTTAACCCAGAGGGTCTCCAGCCTTAATATTATTAATATTAATAATATTAATTTTCCTGTTATCAGTGCGAATCCAATATGCGACTCACATATCAGTGCACCTCTAAAAAAAGAAAAAATACAAAGCTTTTTGTTATTTTCATTATGATAGGGTTGACACATCCTTTTTCAAGAGATATAAGGAGATCATTCCAAAACAAAATTGATTTCACTTTGAGAACACAATGGAAAAGTATTGGAACTTGTTTAAAACATGAAAGGAAAAAAGCATTGTGGATACTCTGTTAAGCTAAAATCTTAGGATAGCAAAAACTACCAGAAACATTCATGGAGCACCTTGCTGGAATGTCGAATCCATCACAATATTATAGACACATGAGAACATCTAGACTATTACTGTAAGATTCTGAAGCCAAGTGGTCCCAAAATTGCTCCCAAAAACCCAAAATAGTATATACTCAAGACGTGTGGTTCATTTTTTTCCTTGCAACAAACCAAATTTAAAAAATGCAGTAAACTATTAGAATAATATCCTGTCTTTTATAGCACTATTCTTCCAAAGATCTCGAAGCTTAGGGTAAAAATAAGAAACAATTCAAAAACTAAGTTAATGTGCCACTGTTGTGAACAAGTCTGGCAGGCAGCAGGTAAAAATAATGGTAGGAAATGGGATCTTGGTTTCTATGACATTTAACTGGCATTTTTTTATCCGCTATAATTTCTATGCTAAGTCTTCTGCTCATATGCTTCTATCTCCTTTAGCATCAAAGGATGCATCCAGACAAGTGAGCATGTGCCTGTTGCAGCATCTCAAAGCAGTTTGAGACAATGCAGGAGGCAGGCTGGGAACAAAAAAATGTTCCCCGCACTGCATATTTGCAGCGCGGACTCTTATTTTAATACCAGGAAATCCCGGTATAAAAAACAACACACTGAAAAAAAGTGGCACAATGGCTCCTGGATAATGCCTGGAGACTGAGTTTCTGGGGTTTCTGGAGTTTTTCCCCCTGACATCCACACATTGCCCCTGCACCCGATCCTCCAGAGACATAATCTGGCACCTGGCCAGAATGTCTGTATGGCTGCCCTGTCCCCTGCTGTTCCAGCATGCTCCTTCAGCATGCTGGGGCAAATAGGAACAGGACATGGCCGCAGCAGTGACCTGGACCCAGGCCCGTCCCCGATAAATAGGGACGTGGGGGTAGGGGGGACTGAGGAGGGTTGTGGGGGTGG
>NW_005842354.1:229826-246105 GCF_000455745.1 Alligator sinensis
GCCCACCCCCCAGGATGGCACATAGCCCCTTCCCAGCAGCAGCAGCAACAGCCATCAGGGCACTGAGGGCCCACTAATGGCAAAGGCCTCTGGCAGCATGGCACAGCCCCAGCCGCCTGGGACCCAATGCCACCTGTGCCACATGGTGCCGTGCAGGCCCAGCCTGCTAGCGCATGCCCTCAAACAGAACCAGGCCACACCCTCGGGCCGCACACCCTCAGGTCCTGCCTGCATGGAGCTGGCCTGGCCTGAAGGCGCACGGGGCACTTGGATGCAGGACCCAGCCCGAGGGTGCACAGCCTCTGTGTGTGGTCCTGGGACCCCAGGTGACAGCAAGAGTGGCTTGGTTGTGCCTGAGGGTGTACGCTAGTGGGCTGGGCCATTGTGGCACAGGTGGTGCCAGGTCCCAGGTGGTTGGGGCTGTGACATGCTGCCGGGGAGCTTTGCCAGTAGCAGGCCCTCAGCACCCTGACAGCTGCTGGTGCTGTGGGGGATCTGTGTGCCATGCGGAGGAGTGGATGGGGTACCCAGTCCTCCCACCCATAGTCCCCCCCACATACACAATCCCTCCCACATCTACACAATCCCCCTGCACCCACAAACTCCCCCACAATCCACCCATAAACCCCAAACCCCCACTTACAAACCCAACACCTCAAATCACCCCCACAAACTCCCCACCCACATACCCAGCCACAAACCCCACATCCACAAGCCCCATACCCCTCCACAAACCTCACCCCCACAACACCCTACACTCTTGAATACACTTGAATACTTAAGCCAGTGCTTGTATTTTGTTGCTTATGTCCCACTGACATCATGGGCTTAAGTGCTTTTGGCTGACTTATGGTTAAGAGTATTCAGCGGCTTTCTCTATAAGGTCCAAAATACAGAGCAAATGTTCACATTTTGAGTTTAGGCCAAAACTTGAACAGGGAAAATTCTTTGTGTATAAAATAAATCCCTGAATTTATTTAGAAAAATCTACTGAAAAATGGCTTTGAGTGTTGCCATACATCACACCAGGTGATCTTGTTCCCTGTTGGGTTTTGTCCTGTCACTCCTTGTGTCGCTTCTGCTTGTTGGCTAGTGGAATCCTTGCTTTATGCAGTATCCTGCCACTTTCCATATTAAGAGCCAGATCTATTTAGCTGACCTGCAAAATGCATCTTTCAACAATGTCTTCTTTGCACACCTCTCTGAGCTATGTCACAATGGGTCAGGCTAGCAGGTAAAGCAGTTGACATCAATACTGAGGTCCCTGCTTATGTTCTGCTCATAGCTTTCAAGCCTGAATGGGGGCAGAATAGTGGGCATATCTACATATGCACTTTAATATGCAGTAGCCAATTGACTGTATATTAGAGTGTCACAGCAAAAATCGTGCTAATACATTAATGTACAGTAAAATTAGGCTACTGTGCATTAAGCATGACTAAAAAAGTGTGCACTTTTGCTACTACGCATTAGGGCAGCATAATGTGCATTTAGTTAGTACCTCACGTTAGGGGTGCTACATTTAATACACAGTAGCAAAAGTGCATTAATGAATGTGTAGACACACCCAGTTTGTCCCAAATCAAGAACTAAATGATTTGGGAATGATTGGCAACTGACGTATATTTGGGCTCTATGTTGCTCTGCTCGCAAACATCAATGACCTAACTAGAGAGAACTGCATCCAATGTAGGTTTAGCAAGCAGCAGCCACAGTAAGGGGTGACAGGAGGTATCATCAGTAACTGTATGCACAGATTTTCTCTGCTAAGTAGTGCAAAATATGACCATCTTATTCAGTAGAGAATGTAAATGAGAAGCCAGGGTGTGAAAAGTTAGAGAAAACCTCCTTTTTCTGGACTGCTGTTTGTCAAAACTAAAGGCACTAGAAATAAATGAATTAATCATTCATGCTTGAGGCTTGGTTATGTGAAGCAGAGCTGTGCCCCATGACACCTTTGAGTGTGCTGCAGTGGAGCGTCTTGGATTAATGTACAGAGCAGGGCAATATGTAAGGAGAGCTCACTGGCATTGGTCTGTCTCCTTGATTATCACTCAAGAGGTGCAGTAATGCATGTGTCATGAACAGCAGCTGCTCCCAGGAGCAGGCAATGACATGTGAGAGAATTTCCCCTAATATGATCATTACTCTAGATGCCACATGAATCTGTATACTTGCAAAGCAAAGCCCTGAAGCACCAAACTGAAATGGGTTTGCTTCATGTGATTCGAGTCCTTTGGCACAAATGACTTTCAGTACAAATTTGGCAGGTGCAGAGTTGTGAACTTTTAAACATCTCAGATCGTGTCACCTCCTCCTGCCCCCTTCAACCGAGCATACACACTTCTAAGCTTAGGAGAGAAATACTGCTAGGTAAGAAGCAATGCTTGTATTTCAGCTGTCTGTCTGCAGTAGAGATCCTAATATGATTAGTCACTTTTACCTTTTCAAAGAAATGACAAGATTTTTTTTGGAAGAAGCAATGAGAAGCTATAGAACACAGTGAATGAAATTGAACCAAGAGACATATGTATAACCCAAATTGCTTAAACCCAAGTCATTCAAGTTTCCCTTGACTGGGAATTAAGTCTTCTTTTCTTAGTATGATCCTTCTACTGACATTCAGCACATTGCAAAACACAGGCATTTCCAGCTCAAGCTGGCTGTTGGGCTAGCCCAAAGAAATATGTTAAGGAAAATACAGAGCACTATTTAGAGAAGGGCATTAAATTGATTGAAGTACTGGAAAATTAACTAGTAAAAAGAGATTAGATACACTTACTGAGAGAGAGAACTTATTGACCATTGAATAAAACTTGATTCATATGGTTAAAATGGGAGTAATATCATTCAGCAAAGGCTCATATCCTCTGTATATAACAGAGTCAAAATGTGTCAATCGTGAGACCTATCAGATTAAGAGAAAATCGTGTATTCTAATTGGTGGAAGTCTCATAGCTTGGAGCAGCCTGCTTGAAGCACTGAGAAACACACTGTGGGCACCTATACATGTGCCCGACACCTGCTCCAGTGCATTCTAATTAAAATGCATTGGAGAAGACTTGATTAATCGAGTCTGCTGGAATGTGCTAATTAGCACGCTCCAGCAGCCTCGGAGTCTCTGTATCCAGCATCCCCATACTTCAAAAGGATGGTAGGAGCACTTTAACTAAAACTAGTCAAATGAGGACCCCCGGCACCATTTTGAAGCTTGGAATGCTGAATACACAAGATGCTGCAGACACTTTAATTAGAGTAGCTCCCAAGAGAAGCTCCCAAGAGCTGCTTTAATTAAAGCACCTCTCCCCAACACTGGCCAAGCCCAGAGCACATGTAAAGATGCCCTGTATGCCCAGATCTTATCTCTGGATGGAGTGGGCCTAGATCTGAGGTACTCAACCTTTTGGCCAAATGGGTGGCATGGGCCTGGTCCACGGACCAGATTGGACCCCATGACCCAGGATTACGCCTGCACACCTGAATCCAGACTACATTACTCCACCTGGCCCCACATGCCTGGATTGGGGTCCTGGGACCATGCATTGCCTCCACATGGCCCTATGTGCTAAGATCAAGCCCCAGGACTCCACATGTGGTCCTACATGCTGGGATCAGGACCCCAGGACCCTGTGCTGACTCTGTCCTGTCCCACATGCTGGGATTGGGCCCTAGGTCCCCACACCCAGTCCTGTACGCCAGGATTGGGGCCTCAAGATCTCCTGCCACCTCCATCAGACTCTACTGCCTCAGCCTGGCTCCACACACTGGATCATATTCCATGGCCCTGTGCCAACTTTACCCAGCCCCACATGCCAGGATCATGTGCTACACTGCCCTGCACACTAGATCTAGTGTGTAGAACCACAGCCCATGGGCCTCCTTTGCATCGGATGACAAGGCGCCAGGCCCAGACTTGGCCTGCAGGCCAGGTGATGAGCACCTCTGGCCCCAGTGATGTAATAAGATCTGTTTGCATGTGTTGGTGATGCGTAGGGGGGGCAAAGGGGGGCACGTGCGCCCCTTGAGATTGTCCGCCACCAAAGCCGCCACTGGCTTCTGCAGGTGGTTGCCACCCCCCCTCCTTGCAGCCAACGCGGTCACCAGCAGCTGTGGGCAGTCACTGCTCACTGTCACCGACAGTGGGGACAGCAGCTGCAGGTGGTCCCCGGCCACCACTTGTCACCCTTGCGGCTGCCTGCGCATAGTCCCCGCTCGGCCCACTCTCACCACCAGCATCAATGCAACCGCCTGTGGGTGGTCTCCGCTTGCCGCCACCACACCCCCGCCACTGACACCGCCGCCTGCTGGTGGTTGCTGTGCCTCCCCCAGCCTCAGGAGGCACACGTCGTTCATGTTTGCATGTATAGACTGTGTGACTCCAGCATCCCTGCCTGAGTCATACAACATCACATATCCAGTTGGAGTTTTACAGAGTTGAAGTGCTACAGATCAGCCCATTCAGCTCTAGTTCACCAGCTATAAACCCAGTAATGCACTAAGTTCTCATCTGTTGTATCAAGATACGTTGTTAAGAGCCATTTCCAGTAGCTGTAAAGTGACTTAAATACAGCCACTGGAAATGGCTCTTAAAGCAGGCTTTGCTACCTTTCCAGACAGTGAAAACTGTGTGGACAAGGTTTGCTTTGTAGCCTAACAGCACATGGTAGAGGTACTTCCAAGCAGAGAGCTGCCTTCAGTTTTGCACTTGTGAACATCTCAGTGATTTCATGATTTCCCTGTCCCCTGTGGAGAAAGTGGAATATTCTTTAAAATGTTGGAGTATGCAATTCAAGAAATAAGTCTATTTCATGGGAGCCTGGAGCTTTGAGGAATCTCCTGTTTCAAAGTAAATGGAATGACTTACTTGAATCTGAACCATTCTGCAGAGTCTGACTAGATGGACTCATGATTTCAGTACAGTTATCCAGCCTTTAGTTAAAACATCTGTACTAAGCAACTGTTTTGCTGGTCCCTAGGGTGATGATTTAGGTCAGATAATTTCAGTCATATTGACTTCATTTCTCTGGAATCAGACCAATCTCTTCATTGTCTTGCTTCTCACAGTCATTGTGGCAGATGTGGATGACTAATTTATTATTTGCATTTGCATGATTATTTCTCTTTCTTTTTTTTCCTGATTCTAACCTTTTCATTCTCAAAAATTATTTTGAGTCTGAGGTTCTGGGAATTCTGCTTATAACCCTTCTGTTTATTGGAGAACTAGCTATTATTAGACTTTTTTTTACATATTTCCAAATCAAAATTAAATTATATTTTTCCTTCTGCTTTTGGTAGAGGGACAATAATTAGATGGCATTAAATCTGCTTTAAATAAACTTGTTGTGGTCTTCTCTTTATATTTTTGAGGGTGCATAAATCTTATTTATAACGGATTTAGCTAATGAATCCTTGATGTTTCACTGCTGTAGTACTACTGAGAAACTTCTTGTTTGGTTTCCTCATTATTATGGCTTATGAATAGGTGAAAGCTCTTAGTGAACAAAAAATTCCCCACTTCGTGCACAGAACAGCAGTAGCAACCTGTTCAATCTACTTGTTGGCACTGAGCCTAAAGAACAAGACCTACATCTCCTGGAAAGAAAGGGGGGTATATCCATGCATTCAGTGACTATGTTGGCATATGTTTTGATGTGTTTATTGGCATCACCCAGTCATTACCATAGGAAGAAAACTTACTAAGTGACTTAATAGTCAACTGGAATAGATGAACATAAGAACAAGCAGAAAAAAACCCTGATCCCATGGCAAAACTGGTTATTAGCAGTTGTTTGTGAATGTACTAATCTGGTTTCCTTGGCAACAGCAGAGATGAACGTGGAGAACAGCCGCACTGAGAAAAGCAGTTCTGTCTGTGACATTGAAGAGGCATATCAGTTAATTCCTGGACTTAGCAAATAGCAGGTGTGTGTGTGCATGTGCGTATGTGTGCATGTGTGTGTGTGCATCTGTGTGTGTGTGTGTGTGTGTGTGTGTATGTGCGTGTGTGTGTGTGTCAGATAGAGAGTCATTCCTTGAGGATTTGTGGGAGAAAAGTCTGTTCCAGATGTGGACCTCTTCTTTTTTTCTGTGCAAATGGAAGTGTCAGCTCTATCTCTGGGCCTGAAGAAAAGCATTGTGAAGATCTATAGATCTTCATGTGGGAAGACTGTGGGGCAGACGAGGGATAGGGGGAGGAAAGCAGTGGATTGCCTCCTGGAAAATTAATAAAACCCACCTGAGAATCTACAGAAGCATCAATGAGGCTTGAGACTACGTTAACTCTTCAACCATTTCCTTCTGTGCTGGGGGACTGGGATGCATGCCATAATCATTCTGGCTTTTAGTGCATCTTAAAGTAGCTACAAATCTGCCTTAGTACAAAGTCTGTTGCCATTCGATGACATGTCATACTATAGAGGAAAGATGTAGCATACTTTTTAAGGGGACTTGACTGTTGTTGTTTCTGTTTTAGAGCTGCTGAATGTCTTCATTGGGTTTATGTTACTGTGTAGAAAATATTCCTTCCTGGAGTGACACCAGATTGTGGGGTAAGATTTCTGTCCTAATTGTTTGTAGACCTTCCATGAATAAAAGTGAATTATGTTGCCTGTGCATCTGTGGTCTGTGTTGAAGATTATATGACAGCCATTTGATTTTGGTACTGTTTATCCATAGTCTAAAAGACAAGGTAAATGTGATTTTGTTTTGGTGTTTGCAAGAAGACTGATCACTGTAAAATGAAACTGATTAATGAAAGGTCTCACTGCCAGGAAACATTCTATCAGAGTATGATGTATTTAGGTTTCAGAAGCAATGGATGTTCTATAGCTGGGGATGTAGGAAAAATAGACTGAAACAAACATAGAAAACTTACTGTGGGTAAGAAGCCTACCCTGGCAGATGACATGGTGGTCTATTGTATTTCTTTTATAATTGTAGCTATTATCTGAACCCAATTAGCTATCAAAATAAAAATGAGGCAAATGTATAGGTGGCCCGAAGCAAGTTTAGAGACAGTATTATTTGATGCAGAACTTTATCTGTTTCTGGCCGTTCCACCAGTATCTAAGGAAATCCATGCTGAAGATATATGCCCCCCTTCCAATTCCCTGAGGGTCAATTTCATTGCATAATAATTATACCTTAAAAACAGAATTTCTGGATCAGATGACTTCTTTTTTTGAGAACTGGTTTTTCTGTTTGCACAAAGACAGGCTCCCCCTTAGCACACTGTTCCTACTAAAAAATCTGCACATTGAACTGGAACACAGGCCTGCATTTCTGCTGATTAGTCTGTTCCATTGACATCTGTTCAGTGAAAGGATTTCCTGCTTTGCTAGTCCTATGACTCTTGCTTCATTTCTTACTTTTTCCTTTCATGTGCAAAACAAAGGAGCAGAATGATGCAGACTAAGTCATTAGAACTCAGCCCTGTAAGGTGCTTAGTGCCTCATAGGATCAGAGCATGAGAGAATATCTTCAGTTTAGCATTTAGGCAAAATGAGAGAGGTAGAAAGAGAGCACAGATTATAAATGCTATTAACAGGAGAATCAAGGCTCTCCTTTGAAGCAGTGTTTGAAATAGTGTCACTTAAACCCTTATTAATTGTTATGAAACACTGTACTCAGCTTTCTTACTTTTGTAGTCAAGGAGGCCAACAGCCAAAAACATCTTGATAGAGCTCACTCCCACTGCCCTTTCCAATAGGAACTGTGTTCAAAAAGTAGATACAGGTATGGATGCATTTGACACAGTCCCAGCCATGCTTACTTATCCAGAGGATTTACCAACACTATTAAAGAGGAGGAGCTGAGAACAGCAGAAAGCAACACTGAATCAGACTGTCTTATTCCCAGCAGATGAAACTGTAAAGTGGATGTCAGTGCGTTGGGACTTTTTTCTTGCTGATATGGGTCAGTTGTTTTTTCAATTAAAAAAAAACCAGTTTTAGAGGGAAGAAGACTCAAAAGATCCTCAGCAGTAACATAAATGGAGGCTGAAAGTTCCGAGCTGTTCTCTTATAATAGGTTACAAGAATTTTCAGATGTTTGTCTAGTTTCCAGTTCATAGAAAATTAGGGTTGGAAGGGACCTCAGGAGGTCATCTAGTCCATGCCTCTCCTCCAAGCAGGACCATCCCCAACTAGATTATCCGAGCCAACACCTTGTCTAGCTGAGTATTACAAACCTCCAAGGATGGAGATTCCCCAACCTCTCTGGGAAACCTGTTCCAGTGTTTTACTACCCTCCCAATGAGAAAAGTTTTCCTAATATCTAACCTAAACTTCCCTTGCTGCAACTTGAGACCGTTGCTCCTTGTTCTGTCATCTGCCACCACTGAAAACAGTCTAGCTCTATCCTTTTTCAAACCCCACTTCATGTAGTTGAAGGAGGCTATTAAATTCCCTCTCAGTCTTCTCTTCTGTAGACTAAATAAGTCCATTTCCCTCAGCCTCTCCTCAAGAGTCGTATGCCCCAGCCCTCTCACCATTTTTGCTGCACTCTGCTGGACTCTCTCCAATTTGTCCACATCCTTCCTGTAGTGGGGGGCCCAAAACTGAACACAGTACTCCAGATGTAGCCAGACCAATTTTGAATAGAGGGGAATAATCACTTCCCTTGACCTGCTAACAACAGTCCTACCAATGCAACCCAGTATACCGTTAGCCTTCTTGGCAACAATGGCACACTGTTGGCTTATTGTCCATTGTAACCCCCAGATCCTTTTCTGCAGAGCTGCTGCCCTGCCAGTCAGCCCCTAGCCTGTACTGGTGCATGGGACTGTTCTGTCCTAAGAGCAGGACTTCGCACTTGTCCTTGTTGAGCCTCATAAAATTTCTTTTGGCCCAATCCTCCAATATATCTAAGTCACTTGGAATCCTAGCCCTACCTGCCAACATATCCACTACTCACCCAAGTTTAGTGTCTTCTGCAAACTTGCTGAGGCTGCACTGTATGCCATCTTCCAGGTTGCTGATGAAGACATTGAACAAAACTAGCTTCAGGACTGACCCCTGGGGCACCCCACCTGATACCAGCTGCCAACTAGACACTGAGCCACTGATTACTACCCTCTGAGCCCAATGCTCCAGCCAGTTTTCTATCCACCTTACAGTCCATTCATCCAGCCCGTACTTCCTTAGCTTGCCTGCAAGAATGTTGTGGGAGACAGTATCAAAAACCTTCCTAAAATCAAGGTATACCACCTCCACTGGTCCAACTTCTGCTCCCCACAAGTGCTTAGAAATGGATTTCTTGAGGATCTGCTCCATGATATTTCCAGGGACTGAGGTGAGGCTGACAGGTCTGTTGTTCCCTGGATCTTCCTTTTTCCTTTTCTTAAATATGAGCACTGTTTGCCATTTTCCAATCATCTGGAACTTCTCCTGATCACCATGAGTTTTCCAAGATGATGGACAGTGGCTGTGCAATCTCATCAGCCAACTCCTTCAGCACCCTTGGGTGCATCCCATCCAGCCCCATGGATTTGTATATGTCCAGCTTTTCTTAATAGTCCCTAACCTGTTCTTTTACCACTGTTGGCTACTTACCTTCTCCCCAAACTCTGCTGCCTGGTGCACTAGTTTGGAAGCTGACCTTGCCTGTGAAGACTGAGGTGAAAAGGGCATTGAGCACTTCATCCTTTTCTGCATCCTCTGTCACTAGGTTGCCTCCCTGTGCACTCTCAGCAAAGTTTCTTTAAAGTACGGCAAGCTTTCCTGACTCCTCTTCCTCTCAGACTGGATTCCATGGGGATCTTGCCCATAAGTTCCCTGAGTGAGTTGAAGTCTGCTTTTCTGAAGTCCGGGGTCCTTACTCTGTTGCTCCCCATCCTTCCTTCCTTCCTTCAGGATCCTGAACTCAATCATCTCGCGGTCACAGCTGCCCAAATTGCCATCCATTACTACATTCCCCACTAATTCATCACTGTGTGAGAGCAGCAGGTCAAGAAGAGCACTGCCCCTAGTTGTCTGTTCCAGCACTTGCACCAGGAAGTTGTCCTCAACACTCTCCAAAATTCCTGGATTGCCTGCACACTGCTGTATAGCCCTCCCAGCAGACATCAAGGTGATTTAATTTCCTCCATGAGAACTAGGGCCTGTGATCGGGAAACTGCCACTAGCTGTTTGAAGGCCACCTCATCCACCCCTTCCTCCTGGTCTGGTGGTCTATAACAGACCCCACTACAACTTCACACTTGTTGTTCTCTCCTCTAGCTTTAACCCAGAGACTTTCAATAGGCCTATCTCCAGTTTCATACTGGAGCTCTGAGCAATCATATGGCTCTTTTACATAAAGCA
The DNA here is from genome assembly GCF_000455745.1 of Alligator sinensis. Classification (NCBI taxonomy): domain Eukaryota; kingdom Metazoa; phylum Chordata; order Crocodylia; family Alligatoridae; genus Alligator; species Alligator sinensis. The sequence goes on from NW_005842354.1 coordinate 240,128, forward strand.
CAACTCCTTCTCTTCTCCCCTGCCTGTCCTTCCTGAACAGTTTGTACCCATCCATGACAGTGCTCCAGGCATGTGAGCTCCCACCAAGTCCCTGTTATTCCATCACGTCATAGTTCCATGACTGTGCAAGGACTTCCAATTCTTCCTGCTTGGAAGTACAAAAACACATGACTCGCTTTTTGTTAGCTATGGCTGCAAGAAAAGGGTATGTATACAAAAGATGGTTGAAAATATAATTCATGTACTGTAGAAAATTAAAGTAAATAGATTACTCTCTCATTTAAATTTTTCAGTTGAGGTTCTGCACTGAGCCTAGAAAAAATGTAGCTTGCCTAGGTAGGGAGAAATGAAAGTTTGTTCCTGCTGTGGTGGTGGCATGTTCCAGGTTGCCCACAGCAGAGTATGTCTAGCCCACCTGAGTCTGCTGCCCAACTGTGCTGTTCCTTTTGTGACACAGATGCACACATACAGAATTTGCCAGCATACTTTTCATGTGCTTTGGAATTCTGTTAACAGATCTATTGGTTGTAATAGAAATGATCTAACTATGAATTGGGAAGACCTGTCAGGGCCTCTGTTATCAGGCATGCCTGGCTGGGCCAAGCACCTGAGTTGTTACCTGCCCCTGATCCCTGACTTTTTTTTTTTAAAGGAAAATTTTTTGTGTTCCAAGCTAAATCAGCCAAATCAATTCCGGATCCATAAGTCATTCAAGAACCATATGTGGCCCTACCACCGGCAAACATTCTCCACCCCCACCTGGGGCTTCAAATGCTTCCAAATCATTTGGCAGGCATCCTACATGCAGGCCCAAGTCCAGAGGCTTAGGTTTTGAATGTCCCCAAGTTTTGTTTGCCTTCAGCCATATGACTGCAGGAGCATGCTAGGAAGGAGTCTCCCATTTCCATTAAGTGGGCATAAAGCCAAAATCTTCCCACTGGAAATAAAAGTGACAGGTTAACTATACATTACCTCCGTGGGTACTACACAATGCCAGGAAAGCAATTATCCCCAGCAACTAGGAAAACCACCTTAGTGGTCACGGATTTCCCCTGGCTTATATATGACTGCCCCAGTTCTCCACAACTAAATTTCCTGCTGAACGTGCCTCACGCTTTAGGCACACCTTCACATAGCCTTAGTCTGTTCTGGCAAGCCTCATGTTCACTGCTCTCTGGTTCTGCTGGCTCAACTTGGCTTTGGCCTACCCTGGTCTTTTATCTCCCCTGAACCTCAGCACTTGCCCTTTTCTCTTTGTTTTTCCCAGCATCCTGACATAGCTTGGCTTCCTTGACCCTGACCTCAGATCTCCCTTGGAACTTGTCACTGGCTCTCACTCCTGGCTCTTGACTTCAGCTTATGTCTCAGACTACATCTCCTGGAACTCCCCTCTTGGTCCAGTAACCTGTGCCCCTGTCCTACTGATCACCAGGTCACTCCTAGGTGCCTTTTGCAGGCCTGGCTGCCTACATTCCAGATGATCCCTCATAACATACCAGTGGAAGAGTAGAAGACAAGTGCTCTTGCCAGAGGCTAGTTAAGGTTTGAATCCTTTTAAATTATTGAAATTATGCTCAACGAAAAGCACAGCCGTCTTTTTGGAAGGTATGCACATGCTTATTAGGAATGCAATGCCTATTTATGAGATAAAAATAGCAACACTGGTATGAATGAATGCAAATAAATATTAACAAAATCATTAAGTGTGTTCATGAATTAAAGATAAGATTGACAGTCTTTTCCAGCTTCATGGAACTATTTAATAATCTTTACTGTTGCCATTAAAGCAAGTGTAAGCTTGCTGCAAATGAGGACACACACTATCATAGATCATTACAATTCTGGTGCTACAGAAATAGGCTAGAGGCATCAAGTATTCTAAAGCTGAATGTGGATGAATTTTTCAAAAGTTAGCAGTATAGGTGGCCAGTTCCACACTGTAGATAAGGTTCGTGTGGTTTGTTTGACTTCATAGTGACTTTCTAAATTTGCTTATTTCAAAAATAGGATAATCTTAAGTGTTTTGTTACATCACTATTGCCACAACCATCCTGCCTGACTGCCTGCCTACAAGAAGCAGTCTTTCCAACTAGCGGCACAAGATGAGCATGACAAATCTATCTTGCATCACGGTTTGAAGAGGACTAGCCCTGTAACCAATGTGCTTTGTGTAGACCCATAGCTAGTCAAGATCTATAACACTATCCAAGCTCTGAAAAATAGGGAGTTGGTTCAATGCCTACTGGGGCTCTGAATTTGTCCTATAGAGAGTTTGTTGTTGCAACTGTAATCTTATTACTGGGATGCTGGGTCCCTACCCTCCAATGATCCTCACTAAGATTTGTTTACTTACACTTGTCATTTGGGGAGCTAGATTTATACAAGGAGCCCTCAAATACTTCCATGTCCCCCTTCCCCCCCCACCCCCCGCCTGTCTCTCACCCATTGACTCCTCAATCTACATTTTCACTGACTACCTGTCTTGTATGCATACCAGCCTAGCCGCTGGCTTCTTTACTTTTCATTCCATCCAGGAAGAGCACACATCAACTGCTGAAACTTCCTTAGCCTGACGAAGGGTTTTTGAACCCGAAAGCTTGCTTAATAACTATTCTCCAACCATTTGGGTTGGTCTAATAAAAGATATCAGATTCACCCAAGGAACCTTGTCTGCCTATGTCCTTAGACCAACACGGCTACAACCTACACCCCTTTTTACCAGCATTGTATTTATTACAGCCAGTTTTTCTGCAGTAGACATAACTTCTGCTACTTAAGACAAACTCTTGTATCATACCCCTGAGCACTGAAATGCACTTACCAGAGTAGGACATCAAAAGTAGAATATTTAGACAGCTTGTATTAAACTGAGCTTTTCATCCTCACTGCTCCCCCTGCTTTCTCACTTCACTTTTAGTTTAATCATCAGGAGTGCAGGTGAGTAATATTAACAACAGTGGCAACAGAACAGGTCACGTGAAAAAGGTACCTTTCTTCCACAACTAGCATAACTTCCATCAACCAAATGCTTATCAGGCACAAATTACTTCTTTTAATAAACAGGGCAGACAGTGATAGAACAAAATAAAATAGGCCAAACTCAAATGCAGTTTTCATCTTTGTGGCTGGGGTCATATTTTACCAGTGACTGTTCAGTGTCACAGGTCTGGAAGGAGCCTCACGCTCATTTAATAATTATGATAGAAAACATGTGATGAGTGTGCTGTTCACACACTGCACATTTACCTTGTGTTCATATTGTTTTGTGTTTTTTTTAAGACTGGTAATATAGGTTTAAAAACATGAGATGGAGACCTTTAAGAGGTTAAGTCCGTGAAGCAATAGTATACCAATTCTGTAGTCACAGCCAAAACTTCTCACTTTCCCACTTCTATGTCTTTTGTTTTTTACTGCACAACAGACAGACAGGAATTGTTGCAGGAATTGAATCAAGTGAAGTCAAGTTCTGTTATGTCAGTTCAACCCCACTTTCTTCAGATGAGGTGATCATTTGGATGACCAGTTTGTTCTAGGAACACTTTTATTTTGTGTGAAATCAGCTTCTGTAATTGTATGTTATAGTACATGTAATGAACTCTGTATGCAGTAGGCAAAACTTTGCCCCATTTGGCTTTCTGGAATTTAGAAGGGTGTAACTGGAGGGCTGACAAAGCCTATACAGAGTAGAGCTTAGGAACATTTTGGGAGTCCTCTCTCTATTGAGTCGATAGACCAAATTAATCCCCACTCTAACTCTACTGAAGTCAGCAGAGAAGACTTCCATTACACGATTCCTATGTCATTAAGATAAATGCCTAAAAAGCTTATCAAGTACTATACCTGCAAATTCCCCAGGTAAGTTAAATTCCCATATTTGTTAAAAAACAAAAACACACAAAAAACCCACCACCATAGTTAATACTCTCTTTATTCAAAAACTCAGTGCTTATGAAGTTGAGTAATGCTCTATATGTTTTACTCCCTCTCATTTGAAATATAGATAATTTAATAAGAGCTTTCTGCCAAGAAAAGAAACTCAAGACTAAAACACTTGGGGTAGGATTCAGATTATCTTCATAGGTACAGCAGTGCCAAACTTTAGAATGCCTGTCTGATTAAAGAGATTCAGAATGACTCAGCTAGGCATCAAGCATCTAGGTGCTCTATGTAGAGAATGGACAGATGTAAGTGCTTCCCCAAAGCACAGTTCAGAAAGCGTAGAGGCACCTGGAATTAGCAAATGAGAAATAGCAAGTCATGGGTATATGTTTGAACTGCCTTTCTCAAGATATCCTTAATGCATCTGTTTGCTTGTGATTCACAACACCCAAACATACTTGTGAGATCTCTGTGTACTGAGTTTCTGAAGACAGGTGATTCAGACAAAAATTCTGGTGGTCCTCACATTTGGCCAGTAGCCTTGGACATGGAACCTGGGCTCTAACCCCCTCCCTCCTCACTTTGAGGGAATTTTAATCCAGATATCCCACTTCCTAGGAGAGCACCCTAACACCAGGCTGTAAGTGCATTTTCCACTGTTTTCTCCGCCAGCACAATTTAAGAGCCTGACAAACAAAGAACTGCAACCCACAAACAAAACACAAAAGCAAACCAAAAAAGATAAAAACTAACCTTAGCTCTTCCAGTGTACTTACAAGAAAAAACTTTTATTGAGCCATGGACGCAGTCTTCTCTCAACATCATTTGAATACTCTTATTTGTTGCACAAATGGAACAAATCTAATTATCATTGTATGTAATCTATTTTTGTGTGAACAGATGCAGAGAACTACTTACAAGTCATCTAAATATATTTATTTTCCAGGTCGAAGATTCACCCAGAAGATGTTTTCGAAGGTGGCCTTAACTGCATCTTTAATAAATTCTCAAATAATTTGCTTTGTGCAAAATATTATCTGTTGTTCAGCCCTTTTGTAAAACGTGAAAGAGATTTCCTCAAAAACAGACATCTGTTTGGCCAATCAATCTGTCAGCTGCCTGCAGATTTCCACGCAGCACATTTTTGTTGCAGGCAAGATGAAAAAATGACAGCAGCCAAAGAGGTAACAAGGCAACTTGTTGACCCTTTGTTTGGGTTTGGCAGCGATGGCATGCAACGATACTCCAGTAGACACTTACGTTCCATTCAATGAGAGCACCCCACCCACGGGCTCCAATTACCCAGCTTTACCTACCCCACTCAGGATATTATTAGCAATATTAATGGTAATCATGATTGCTATTGGATTTTTAGGCAATGCCATCGTCTGTCTCATTGTCTACCAAAAACCAGCAATGCGCTCTGCCATCAATCTGCTGTTAGCAACTCTGGCCTTTTCTGATATCATGTTGTCCTTGTTCTGTATGCCTTTTACTGCAGTCACAATAGTTACAGTGAACTGGAACTTTGGGGCTCACTTCTGTCGAATATCAGCTATGCTGTATTGGCTATTTGTCTTGGAAGGAGTGGCCATACTCTTGATCATCAGTGTTGACCGTTTTTTAATCATTGTTCAACGGCAAGACAAGCTGAACCCTCACCGTGCCAAAGTCATGATTGCTATCTCCTGGTTACTATCCTTTTGCATTTCCTTTCCTTCTGTGGTTGGACGGTCATTTGTGGAAGTTCCCACCCGAGCTCCCCAGTGTGTCCTGGGTTACACTGAATTTCCCGCTGACAGAGCATATGCTGTGATGCTAGTTGTGGCTGTTTTTTTCATCCCTTTCAGTATCATGCTGTACTCTTATCTTTGCATTCTAAACACTGTGCGGAGGAACGCTCTTAGGATCCACAACCATGCTGAGAGCCTTTGCTTGAGCCAGGTGAGCAAGCTAGGCCTTATGGGGCTACAGAAGCCTCATCAGATGAATGTGGATGTGAGCTTCAAAACAAGAGCCTTCACGACAATTCTCATCCTGTTCATTGGCTTTTCACTCTGTTGGCTTCCACACACAGTGTTTAGCCTGCTTTCTGTGTT
>NW_005842354.1:246136-262815 GCF_000455745.1 Alligator sinensis
CTTCTTTCTATGTCACCAGCACTTATATCCTGTGGCTAAGTTACCTCAAATCAGTGTTTAACCCTGTCATCTACTGCTGGAGGATCAAGAAATTCCGTGAGGCCTGCATGGAGTTCATGCCTAAAACATTCAAGGTCCTCCCTAAAGTGCCTGGACGAACAAAGAGGAGAATACAACCAAGTACAATATATGTTTGTAGTGAGAACCAGTCAGCTGTTTAGGAAGAGGCTATGGGGTGGAGGAGGAATCAGGAAAGGGTTGATTAAAATAGACAATACATTGTTTCTACTGCTTATTTTCTGCTTACATTACATATCTCTGGAACAATTACTCATTCTAGATTTTGTTTTATGTGTAAAGATTGTACTTGTAACTCTTCACTCTGTTTACAAGCCATTCATTATAACAGCTTCATTTTAACCCACTTGATGCAATAGTGCCAATGTAAAAAAAAAAATCACACTTGTAAACAAAAATAGTTTGGCTGCTACTGTGTTGTCACTATGTGGAAGCCTGTACCATCCTGTTTCTTTATATAGAACTATCATTTTCTTCACAGTTCAATTGAAAAAAAAATACAACAGCAAGAACAAAAATACAAGTCTCAAATCTGTACTGGCAAACTCTAGAACAAATGTTGAATTCTGATCATTACCAAACAAAACCCAGCCAAGTAGCAGAATTAAGGTTCCTTTCATCTTCCTGTTAATTTTCAGTGCATAGAACAACAGGGACAAGGTAGATATTCTTTAGGTGGGGTGGGGGGAACTGCAAATTTAGATCAAGGCTGAAAATAGATGTCTCCTTTGTGCCACCATGAAAATGGTTATGGTGATACAAAACTTGAATTTGTGCCCCTGGTTACACCACAAATGCTTAGAATTGTGAGTGCCACAATTTGTAGTAAGTTTGTGCCACTTTTCACAGTGGGCATATTTGTCTATGATGCACTTTCCCGCTGCCATCAGCAAGCAGGCACTCCCTGGACTCCAGGGGCTGATCCTGTGGGCAGTGACCCAAGACACCTGGCCCCAACACAGAGCACATATCTGCAGATGTGCAATGAGCAACCCCCTCTGCTTCCCCACTCCACACCTACATGGGAATTCCTGGGGCACGTGTCTGTGGGCTCCCCTGCTCCACACTTGCAGACATGCCCCAACAACAATGATCTCCAGTGACATTTGTCTCCCTGCATCTATCAGATCAGCTGTGCTGAGACACATCTTGGCACAGCTGATCTGGCCACTAAGACAACATCTGTTTGTAACCCAAGGCTGTTACAGATTGCAATATAATGTGTGTGTGTACCAAAGAAGTCACCACTCGACAAAGGATGTTATACTGATATGCCATGTGGCATTCCATTTCCTTTTTCAAATATAGCTATAGCTTTCAGATACTTTCAAGGTTCTTTAGTATAGAGGTGGTTAGCCACATCAGTCTGGAGGCAGGCAGAAGGCAGGGCACATCTGACAACGTATGCTGTTGCCTACAACAGCTCATGCCTCTTTAAACTAGTTAGTTTCTAAGGTACTACCCTGCCTTACTTTCTCCAGTTCCTTGGACTAGCAGTTTTCAGAAACAAGTTAATTTTTCTGACTTTTCTGTCTCCTGCTTTTTAACAAATTCCTTGCAATGTTGGTTATACTTCCCAGCTGAGACTCTTAATAATGTAACATCAAGCTTAAAGGTTGATGAAACCTCTGGTTTACTAATGGGAAGCTGAGATGCAGAAAAAACCAGTTATGTACTTGCCTGCAGTGAGATGGCAAGTCTGTGGCAGAACACACATTGCGCTGCCCAACCATTGTGCCTCCCAGTCCCGTGCAGAAGCAGTAGTCATTTTCTCCTTTGCTCCATTCCTCTTTGTTCTTCCACCTCTTGCTCACTCTTCTGCTTCTTTTTGTATTCATTCCTAGACCCATTCTTTTCCTGCACTGACCCTCTTCTCCACTCTCCACCACTTTCCATATCATCCCTCTGGTCCTGTCTCCCTCCCTGTTTCTCCCAGCTACTTCTTGCATTGCTCTCCACAATTATTTAGCTCACATGGCTTGACTTTTGCCAACAGATGTCATTCTTATTGTCCTTGGTCCTCTCCCATGGGTCAAGGAGGTGATAGTGCTGATGTCCAGGGTAAGAGGCATGTGCATAAGAAACCAGTATGAAGCATCTAATGCTGGCTGGCTCACCTGGCTGCCAGCTGCAATATGCTGCTCTGAGGGAGAGAGTTGGAGAAGTGGTAGGACAAGAGAAAGTCAGGCCTCCCCAGTGATAAGAGAAGAAAGACTTCTTTAATGAGCAGACACATGCTTGCCACTCCAGAGATTACTTTTATCTTATACCTTATGAGTTCACAGTTTAGAATGACTGGTTTGGTTAAGATTCAAATGCATTGCTCTGAAGCAAGCCCATCCACAGCTGCCTATCTCTGCAGTCAGATCAGCATCACCCCATGATCAAAAGCTACTGAGAGATCAAAGAATCTCTGCAAAAACTTGCCTAGTATTTCTACTTAGTCACATAGACTAGGATCATCCTTTTTTATGTTAGGGAACAAAAATTGGATTGGCTACTCATTTTTAAAAATCCCTTTTCCCTCAGAGGAAATGGCTCTATCATCATGTAACCTTTTGTGGGGCGGGGCAGGAAAGGAGTTAGAACTTGGCACAACAATTTGCTCATTCCTTCAAAATCAGTTTTCTTAGTCAGTGATCAAACGTCAAGAGAAAAAGACAGAGAAATGAGTCCATTTCAAAACCCTAGTGACAGAAAGACTACTGCCAACTAAAGCCCAGAGGAAGCAGCCCAGTCAAAGGGGCTTAGTTCTAGCAAAGAGATGTCAACTCTGACATCCCCTTCTGTTGGGAGGTGTTTTAAACTTGTGTTTTCCTGAAAGTCAATTAACAAATGAAATACAGAATCAAAAAACTGAAACATAGAAATATAACAGTGTGGATGGCCCCCCCACAAAATCTGAAGGTTTTAATTTCTGCTTCATTCTCCTTTACAATGTATCTATGACAGCAACAGCAGCCATTACTCAACAGTTTTATCTGTTAGCTTTGTCATGTTTCCAGATACCCTTGCAAACAGGTAATACTCTTCATTGTTGCTTTGTGTGATTGACCTTTGAGTTAACAAAAGAAGACAAATGAGACAAAATGGATCAGAAAAAGGTTGACTGTCTCACAGAAGAGATAGGTTTTACTGGGCATGTCTATATGTGCGCTTTAAAGCACAGCAGCCTATATTGCTGCACATTAGAGTGTCACGGCAAAAACCATGCCAATATGCTAATGCACAGTAAAATTAGGCTAAGTGTCACTTAAAAAGCATGCACTTTCGCTACTGCACATTAGGGCAGCCTACTGCGCATTTAGTTAGTACCTCACATTGCAGGTACTAAATTTAATGCGCAGTAGCAAAAGTGCATTAATGAACATGTAGATGCACCCACTTAGATGGTGTGGAGTCCACCTTTGTGTCTGGTTGAGGCTTAGAGGCTCCGTCAATAGTCTCTGTGCAATGCCAAGACCTTAAGGCTAGAAATAATTTCTATATCCATGGAGAAGACAAAACCCTGGATTTACAATGGTGAAGCCAGGAGCATTTATTTTTCTATTCTGCAGTGGGATTTCCTTCACTCTTGAGTCTGCTTGCATAAATTCCAGGCCTATCTTTAAAAACTTCCTGGGTTTTCATATTATGGTCTATGCTGAAGTAGGATTGCACAGGAGCAATGTCTTTCTGTGGAGAAACTGCTCTATTGATTCCTGAGGTCCTGTGAATTTGTGTTTTAAATTTCAGACCAAACTTAAACAATCCAGACCATGTGAGCCTTCCTAGCTCTTGGTCTACCAGCATTGGGAAAAGCAGAGGATACGCAGAGCAGAACACTCCTCATAACCAGGCAAAAACTTCCATCTATTTAGATCACTGCAGCATTTTTTTTCAGTTTTTCACAGCCTTTAGTAAGGTTACAAGGATGGTTTGTTTATGCCTTGTTTCCAGAGTTTGCTAAAGAGAACAACCAGAGAACAACCCTGGCAGCATCAGGTAAGCTTATAAGGAGTTACCTAAATGCAGTAAGTACCCATACAGTACCAAGGACCTAGAAAAAGATAGAACCTAAAAATGAACAGATAAAAAAGCTGTTAAAATGGGACTCTTCAGCAAAGAAGGTTTGATACAAAAATTATTATAAATTATGCACAACTGAAATACTGAGGTGGCGGGGTCTGATGTCAAGGAGGCTGTACAATAAATAAAATATTCAATTAAGTTTCTCTTAAAAATAAATATTTAAACTCTAGTAGTCTAAATTATAACTAGAATTTGGGAGAAATGCAGGGAGTAATCTGCATTTCCTAAACTTCATTGAACAAGGGATCATAGACACACTCTGAGCACTAAGCTAAAATGAAAAAAGGTACCTAGAAAAATGGTATAAAAAGTGTTTTTTGGCCAAGCAGTGCTGGCTGTATATTTTAATGCACATACAATGGTAGTATTTTGCATGGCCATATGAGGTCTAGATCATAGTTTCTCAACCTGTGGTTCGCATACCCCTGGGGGTACGCGAGACACAGGCAGGGGTACGCGGGTATCCCATCATTCTCTTTCTCTCACCCTCTTTTCCTCTCTTGCCCCTTCCTCCTCTCAAAACTATGGCAAAAAATATGGTGCGCTACGCATTGCATGGCGCTTTAAATTCCCCAGTAATAATTTGGCATGCTGCACAAAGCCCTCCTAGGTTTGGCCAACCTTGGTTGGTTCAGCCCTCCTAGCTTTGGCCAACATCACCTCTAGCCTAGGTACATACTTGAGCTGTCCACCCCTGGTGTAAAAGGTAGCAAACCTTCCCACACCAGATCAGGCATCTGTCACATCACGGCCTTATATACACAGCCCTTCTTCCAACATGTGGCACACGTTAGTCTGTAAATATAAAATCCCCTAGAAAATTGAGTGTTGGGGTACTTATTAAAATTTTCAGAAGTTAGGGGGTACTTGCTACTTAAAAGGTTAAGAAACACTGGTCTAGATAATGCAACAACAGTGACTCAAAACCAGATGAGAAGAACAGATTAACTAACGGTTTAGAAACCTGTGGTATTTTCCAAATGCACAAAAATCACTTATAAATAACAAGGAATGTGACTGTCATATCACATCATTGATCATTTCAAGGTATTGAAAGCAACATTTCTGCCTAATGTCATCATATGAGTATATGGGCCATGGATTGTGCTATTAAAAGGGATGCTCCAGTACCCTTAATTTTGGATGGCAGTTTTCAAAACAGTCATGCATAGAATGTAATGCAACTGCAATTGTATTGTTCATTCCTAGGTGGTAGCAAAGTCTTATATTTAGGATCACAAGCCACTTTCACCAATATAACATCCCCCACCCACCCCCTGCAGTGAGTCATTGATGTAACAAATTTAGGACCTTCAAGAACAAAGCAAAGACTCCAGCTATTTCGGCTTAAATTGGTAGCAGAAGATATTTGCTTGCGAGCAACCAGATGGGGAACTAACATGTCATGCATCGACTTCCTGAAAACTTTTCAAATGGATGTGTTGAATTTAAGATGCTCATTAGTCAACACAGAAAAGCTGCATTAGTTTGACAGACTCCCACTGGGCAGAGAAGAGCTTTTTGAAGAGCAAACATTGTCAGCACAGCAGGTTCAGAGAGCTGGAAATACTCAGGAGTACATAGCTTTTACATTCCAAAAAGACCTTAACTGTAATAGTGTGTTGCTACCATTTCAGTTTTATGTATTACAGGAAACAAAGCTGGACAGTCCTCTAGATTCTGTAGTTTTTTAATACCATATTAATATTTTGTAGATCCCTTTATATTACTAATTCATACTGGTCAATAATAAAATGATTGTTTTGCATGTTTGTATTGCATAGTAGTTGAAAGATGGAGCAGATCAGATATACCAAGCCAGTAAACTGTACAGTTCAAGCAAAGGAGCAAGCAAATATGAAACTTCTGAGAGTCTCATAGTCCAGAACATCTTAAAATAAAATAAGCAGAGAGAGGTAATCATGAGAATTATTGTAAGCGTGGGAATTGCAGTACCAAACAAGATAAATGATCTGTCTAGTCTAGTATGTTGCCTCAGATAGTGACCAATACCTGAAGTTGCACAGGAAGATGTAATGGAACCACAAGGTAAGGCAGAATTCTGAATAACCTGTGCATAATTTAACCTTCTTTTCACACACTCTAATACACTAGACATTGACTTATGCTTAGGCCAGGTGACCATAATAATTTAAGGGAAGTATGGGATGGGGAGGAGGTGCCAGTGCATGCATGTGCACATTTGTGCACATGCATGCACACAGCCCTGATCCCACAGCTCCCAAGAGTGGGACCAGGCAGGATCAGGGCATGAACATGGCTCTGATCCTATGGCTCTCCATGCGAACCCCTTCCTCTCGCCCAACTCTACTGTGCAAGTGATTCTGCTCACAGCTCAGTGGGGTCCAGACCAGGGAGGAGCCCATTAGCTGGGCTCCCTGGAGAAAATTGAAGCAAAAGTCCTGGATTGGCATAAACGCGCCTGCATGTGCCTGGCTTGTGACTCAGGTGCCGCACATGCGGGAGGGCTCCCCTCTAGTCTGGGACTTCGGCTTCAATTTTATCCAGTGGCCAGGCAATGAGACAGCCTCCAAAATGCAGGATTATCCCAGCCAGTCCATGACATACGATCACCCTACTTACACCCCAAACTCTGAGTTCATGTCTCATCCATTTTTTCATGCTCAATATAAATACTTCCCTCTGGGCAATAGCTCATTGCTAGTGTTCCTGGCCTGCCAAAGGTGAGATCCCTGAGTTGAGATGTGCCTCTGCTGTTGGGATCTGCATTACCTGTCATCCAGCCTATGATTTTATTTGCTTTTGTTTTTTAGAGGGGAAGCTCCTCTTAATTTGCTGCTCACAGAGAGGAATTGGTTGAGAATGTGAAGATAGAAAGCAACTTAGGCGACAGTGACCATGACAGTGACAGGAATACAGTTCAAGATCCTAAGGAAAAGAAGGAAGGACAGCAGTAGAATAAAGACAATGAACTTCAGAAAAACAGACTGTAGTAAAGATGGAACTGATGGGTAAAGGGGAAAGGAATCCAGGAGATTCCGATCTTAAGGGGGCCATTTTAAGGGCACAAGAGCAAGCTATACCAATGTAAAGAAAGGCTAGGAGGTGCAGCATAGTGCTGGCTTGGCTGTTCAGCAAGTTCTTAACTGAGTCAAAGTTAAAAAAAGAATCCTATGATACGTGGAAACTTGGACACTTAACTAGGGAAGAGTATGAGATTATTGCTTAGGGATGCAGGAAGAAAATCAGGAAAGCCAAGGCACAAATTGAGACACAACTAGCAAGGGAACTATAAGGCCATAAAAAGGATTTTATAAGTATGTCAGAAGAGGAAGACCTAGTTTAGGTCCCTTAGTGAATATAGAAGTCGATATAGTGATAGGTGATATGGAGAGTTTTCACAAGTAAGGTCAACTATCAAATGACTGCAGTTGGCAGCAAGGATAGAAGTAGCCTAGAGTTGTGGAAGAACAGGTTAGGGTTACTTTCAGAAGCTGGAGGTTTTCAAATCAGCTGGGCCAGGCAGGATAGATCCTAGAGTACTGAAGGAATTGACTGAGGTAATTACAGAGCTATTACTTATTGTCTTTGAGAACTTGTGGAGGTCAGGTGAGGTTCCAGATGACTGGAAAAGAAGAAATATATATTGCCTATCTTTAAGAAAGGGAGGGAGGTGAATCCAGGGAATTATAGACCAGTCAAATCTGACCTCAATACCTGGAAAGATCATGGAGCAGGTCATCAAGGAGCCTGTTTCTAAGGACTTGAAATAGAACAAGGTGATCAGGAAGAACTAATGTACTTAATAAGAGCTCAGTATGTCTGCCCAATCTGATTTTCTTCTATGACAAGGTGATGAGCTCTGTGGATGAGACAGCAGTGGATCTGATGTTATACCATGACTTCAAGACTTCTGACGCTGTCTCCCATGACATTCTCATTAGTAAACTAAGAAATTACAGACCAGACAAAAGTACTGTAAGATATTTGCAAGCATAACTGGTTGGATCCTTGTGCTCAAGGAGTGGTCGTCAATGGTATTTGTCTACTTGGGGATGGGTATTAAGTGGGGTCTATCCTAGGTCTGGTATTGTTTAACATCTTTATTAATGATTTGGAAGGTAGGGTTGCGTACATACTTAGCAAATTTTCAGATTGCACCAAGTTGGGCCGAGTTACAGATACTCTAGAGGTTGGATTAGGATTCAGAATGACGTTGGCCATGTACAGATGTTCGGTTTCTACCGGGAGAATCCCCATTCTCCTGACAGAAGCCAAAACAGTACAAATATTCAACCTCTTTTTCCCTGCCCAAAAAATGGTGGTTCTGGGAGAAAAATAAGCTGACTCCAACCAGGTAAAAGTTGGTTCTGAGAAAACTTCTCCTGGGAGAATTAACATTTGTATGCTTTCTCCCAGCTTCATTTCTCTTGAAGACCAGGACTGGACTGGAGCCAGGGAAAAATTCTCATGCCTTCCTGAGACTAGTGCCACCTCTCCCATAGATTCAGGAGGGGAAGATGTTCCTAACACTCCAAGGACTCCCATATGAGAAGCAGTCAAAGGCCTTTCAGCACTGCTCCATCCACTCAAGAGCTGAGCAAAGGCAGCAAGCCCCCTGCCCACATCTCACACTGGAGTCCCCAGAATGAGAAACAGCCTGGGGGCTTTGCCTCACTGCTCCCTTCCTTTCCTGGACCAGTCTGGGAAGCTAACAGAGCAACAGCTACCACTTCTTGCCTCTTTCCCAAAGTGGGCAGTCTCCAGTTTTGGTAAGAGGTGGGAAGGGCTTTGTTAGATCTGCTGGCACCCATGCCACCCAGCTGGGCAGTGGGGATGGTGATCTAAAAAGGTAGCAGGATAAAACACCCACCCCTCCTCACACTGGAGTCCTAGGTGCCCCCTATGCCATGCGGCTCACTCCACTCACAACTCCTCGTGCCCAAGAGCAGAAGAAGCAGCACTGCTTCTTCTTACACTGGAGTCCTGAAGTAAGAAGCAAGTGGGGAATTGCCCCACTGCTCCATCCACTCTGATCCCTGAGGCAGGGTGAAGAGCCAAGGAGCTCCCTGCTTCCCAGACTGCGTCCTCTGGGGAACAGGCTGGTAGAGAGGAAGGGCTTTTCTCTGCTTTTCCCCTCCCTTTCCAGACCATTCCAGGATGAAAGGGGGCAGCTGTAGGCAGAACATTTGTACACTCCCTCTCTTGGAAAGTTTTATACCTGTGGAAATTTCTGAGTAATGAACACCTTTTTATGGCCCTCAATAAACTGAAGAAGTGATCCAAAAGTAATCACGTGAAATTCAACAATAACAAATAGGAAGTTCTGCACTTAAGATGGAACAATTACATGCACAAATACAGACTAGGGCAGTGGTGCTCAACTTTTCCCTGATGGGCAGTGCCTGGTCTGACTGCAGGCTGGATGATAGTAGTTCTGATACAGTGCCAGCATGGTTAGTACCATCTGGCTACATGGAGGGATGCAGACAGCCTGGCCTGAGAGGGGGAGGAAGGGATGTGACCCAGCCAAGGGAGTGAAGGGGGCATGGCTCGGCCGCATGCCAGCCCTATGGGGAGGAGGGGGCTTGACCCAGCCCTGACCTAGCCTTGCAGGGGGAAAGAGGGTATGGCCTGGCCCTACACGGGGAAGGGGGTCCAGCCTGACTCTGACTAGGCACACAGGTCTTGGTGTTTGGGGAGTTTGCAGGGAGGGCATGGCTGTATTAATGGACACTGCTTTCCCACCACCAAATTTCCTGACCAATGGGGAGCCTGCAGGCCAGATGCAAAGGCCCCATGGACTGCATTTGGCCTGCGGGCTGGCAGTTGAGCACCCCTGGGCTAGCTGAGGCTCCAATACAGCAGAAAAGGTCCTGGGGATCATAGCAGATCACAAACTGAATGGGAGACAACTGTGTGCTCTTATTGAGAAAGAAGTCAAGGCATACAGGACTGTATTATATTTTCTCATGTGCCCTGCACTATAATACATTTTGAAAGGCAGCACAAAGAAAAAATCTTTCCTTGTAGTACCAGTAAATAACTAAGTAGCAGCAGCTAGGGAGCCAAGCTTGCTTCCCAGCTCACTGCCAGCTTCCACATGCCATATGGGGCCCCAGGTTATAGAATTTCGTGATTCTATAATCATATCCATTTAATTACCCAGTCCCTTTTATGGATTCTTGTAAGACTCTTGATGTTATCTTCTGGCAACAGATTCCAAATGGTAAATGCACATACTCAAAAAGGTTTTCCTTCTCATCAGTTTTAGATTTGTTGCCTTTGATTTTCATTGGATGCACATGTCCTTTTGCTGCATGAAAGCAATGGCCCTTATTTACCTCAGGACATGTAATTAGGTTTTTCTTTTAAAAGCTCTTAAATTTAAATGGGCAGACAGAGGTCAGTCTCATGCATGATGGCATTTATCTTTCTTATGCTTCAATGTCCTTTAACTGCCTTATCCACAGGGAAACCTACATCGCTTTGTAACTGATGTCACATATTTAAGACCTTATCTAGCCTAGAAATTTGTGTTAGTTTAATTTAAATCCACGTTTAAGTTGATTTAAACTGGTTCAAATCCTTGCCTATACATGTGCTCAGGGGCAAAGAGAGAGGATAGTTTAATTAGAGTGGTTCCTAGAGAGCCAGTCTAATTAAAACACCTCACCATCACATGTATCAAGCCCCCAGGAGTTTAAAAATGGATGCAGGATGCTTTATTTAAGCCTCGTTTGAGGAGGCTGAGATAAAACGCCTTGCAGCCATTTTAAAACATGCAAGGGCTTAATGCACACTGTGGTGACACTGAGGCATTCTAGTTAGAATGCATAGCAGACCCAATTCATCGATGAATCCAGTCTGCTTTGACATGTTCTAATTAGAACGCCAACGAGCATGTGTATAGGCAGCCCTGATGTAGGCGTCCTTGTTTTGGTATAGCATAAAATGGATACCTCATCATTTTAACCTAGACTGAAATAGAGTGATGAACAACTTTGTGCACTGGTTTAAACATCACCTTAAGGCAAACTATTAAAGTTTGCCTCTCATAACAAGTCTCACAACAAGTCACAAGTCTCATAACACCGCTGTAGGTGCAGGATTTATGACCCAGATACCTTGCTCGGGGTGGACTAAAACCCCCCAGACTGGCCACAGCCTCTCCATTCAATAATAGGTGAATTTTATTGATACAGTGAAAACAGATAAGATCAATGCAAGTAATTCTGAATCTAGCAGTCCTAGAGAGTTGTCATCAAAGTTAAGGTACATCTGGCCAGTACATGAGCTTCACTCTGAGGTTCTCTTGGCTGTAGTGGGGTGAGTGAGACAGGCTGGTGGTATGCCCTCTGTCCATGGTAGCCTCAGGTTCCCCTCTTAGGGACCCTTTTCTGCTCTGAAATCCCTCCTTTGTATCTTTTCCCCTCTGTGATGACACTTCATCTTTGGGGCCTCACTGATTGATCTGTCTGTGGTTGTCATACTGTCCACATTCTGTCCTGACCGCACGTTCCTTTGTTTCACAAACTCAACACATGCACACATCCTAATTTGGGCTTTTGCTGGTCTTCTAATTTAGTCTGTTCCCCAAAACTGGAAATCCCAAGGGCACTGTGACCTGGTGCCACCTTATCTCATGTTCTCAGTGTGGAACATGTCTTCAATTTCCCAGCCTGTGTGTCTGTTTGCTGCTTGCCTGTGTCAGACACAGTAGGCCTTAAAGAAACTTTGTCACAAAACAGGCTTTTAAAAATCAATTAACCCTTGCCATTGCCCTAGATCATTGTTCTAATGCATATCTACTTTACCTACAAGCCAATTCCCAAAAGCAAACCTCTAAATACGATTCTGTAGCCATCACTGCTTACCCCAGCATTCAAGATGAAAGGGTTGCCCTCAAAAGCACCCTGAATGACAAAACAGTTGGGCACAAGTATCAATAGTTGCTCACCAATAAAATGTCATCACCAAGTTCTGTTACCAGCAGTAACTGGGCAGCTCCCACAGACATGCAAATAAGAGACCACCATCCCTTAGAAAAGTACAAGTTAACCTGCTTAGCAGTCACAATACTCTGCTATCGTCAAATCAGTTTGGGTCAATACCCTCAAAAAGCATCTAAATATAGGGACTGAAGGCTCACATGACATCATGAAAAACATAATAGAGATGCTTGAGAAATCAAATATTTTAATTATGTGACTTAAAAAATGTATTTGCTACCTGTTTGTGCTGATTAACACTTAAATAACTTTTAATACCAACTAAGATTGGGGGCTTTATGACTGCAAGGGTTCTGACAGATGTTGCATTTTTGGTACCTGTTAATCATACCATACATTGCAACATGGCATATGTTCAGTTGATTCATAGCACCAGAACATGGTAAACCAGCCACAAAGAAATTCCACATAAAATGGATTGTGGAACATCAATGGGTACCTATACATGTGCATCGAGGCTGCTGTAATTATGTGCTGTGATTAACTGAGTCGGCTGGAGCATGGTAATTACTGCACTCCAGTAGACTCTGGCATCATGTGTATCAGCAACCCCATGCTGAAAAATTGCGGCGGTACTTTAACTAAAACTCATTCAACAAGTTTTTGCTTAAGCACCCCTGCTGCCATTTTTCAGTGTGGGGACAC
This sequence comes from Alligator sinensis, assembly GCF_000455745.1. Taxonomy (NCBI): domain Eukaryota; kingdom Metazoa; phylum Chordata; order Crocodylia; family Alligatoridae; genus Alligator; species Alligator sinensis. Next base: position 258,925 of record NW_005842354.1, read on the forward strand.
TGATACACGTGATACTCTGGGTGCTTTAATTAGAGTGGCTCTCAGAGCAGCTCTAGTTAAAGTGCCTCCCCCCCCACACACACACCACCTCCCACAGCATGTGTATAAATACCTTTTGTGTGGCTGACTTGCATGGCACAAAATTAAACACATGGCATATTTCTCCAGATCCAGGGCTGTCTCAGTGAATGCCAACAGTCAACTGATTGTTGGCCCTGGGTCCAGGTCTGGACTTGGGCCTGGGGATGTCCCAGGCCATGCTGACAATCAACTGATTTTCAGCGTTGGCTCAGGACAGTTGCTGAGTCCAGGAAACAGCTACCCCCACTCAATTTCCAGGATTGGGCTGGCTGGAGTCAGCCCAGGTCTGGCAATGGAATGATTGGGATCTGTTTTTTAAGCCCTGTCCCAAAAGCCATGGAGCTTGTCATGCACATCTGGCATGGTAGGACACACATTTTTTGGGATGAGGCATCAAATTCCTCAGATTCCAATTATGCCACTATAACAGTGTCTGCAAGGGGCTCTTGTTATTTTGATGCTCCCAATACTTCCAAACCATGGCAAAGACAATATTACTCTACTCAATGCTCCTTTCAGCTGGGATTAATTTTTTGCCATCTGTCTGTTAAACCAATTTAGCTCAACAGACTCTTATACCAGCTCAATCCTGGTATAAGAGCATAACTCCTGTCACACCAGGGATGAGTTTGTATAATTGGTCATATAAATACCAAGTCTGGAACCCACTGGCAACTCCCAACTAAAGCCCCAAAATTACTCAGATAAGTGATAAACTTCAATATCACTTCAAATCTTTCCAAATTGCCTGCAGTTTATGTACAAAAAGAACCAATTTATGAGGCTTCACTGTAGTGCATTTTTATCATTTGACTGCCTCACTTGGAAACCCAGCTTAACTACCTGCTACCAAAACCAGACCTCACTCTCCTTGTACCCATTCCCTCCATTTAGTGGACATAGATAGACCAGGGCACGCAGTCATTGACAAATCAAGTTACAAGAGTAATTAAGTGTTGTTTGTTTTTACTAAAATCAACATATTTATACATTCCCACATACAGCTTGATACGTTCACTGATGAAACAAATAAGAAATCAAAAACCAGAACAGCAAGTTTAAAAAGTTACCATAGGAGCAAGTTTAATGCAGGGGTCTTTAGTTGTATAGTTAGCTGTAAATATAGCAAATCATTAACTTCTTTCCTTCTCTGGCTTCGGAAGTAGCAGCACATTTCATAATTAGCATTCACAGGGCGTAAGAAAGTTTCTTACCGTTCAGAAACAAACTGTTCTTTAGTAACATAAAAAACTTTACACTAGTAATTTATAGGCAACTATACTCATTATTGCCTATAATGTTAAACATGTAAGATGGTAGAGAAGATAAGGCAGTAACTTTTAACCTAGGGTACAGAGCAAACTTCTAGAGTATGCAAAAAAGCAGGAATCAGAAAGGGGAAATATAAATGGAAGAAAGGAAGGAAAACCTTGCAACCAAAACAGCTCTATATATCTTGTTGGGGTAGTTACAAACTGCTGGTAGTGACTGTTTCATGTTTCCCCCCCTCATTATCCAAAATATGAATTGATATAACAGCACAACAAATTTGGAAAGTTTGAGAACCACTAATTCAGGATATTTATTTAGATGTATATGCTGCTCTTCCCACCAGATATACTCAATGTTCAAGAACAATAAAAAATGGGAGAGCACAAGAAATCTTTTTCACTTGGTTTTTCTGCTTTTAAAAATATACATATTCGTGATAACAGACTGATGAAAGTTTCTGCTGTAAAGTCTTTATGAGCATTGATTCAGTTAGGCTTTAAAAGTGTATTAGCTGCCTGAGACTTCCAGTGCCTGTAGACAGGTGGGGAGGCTGCTCTGACATGCTATTTTTGCAGCATTGGAGGAGGCTCAATTGAGTCTGCCGGAGCATGCTAATTAGTGCACTCCAGCAACCTTAGCGTGTCATGCATCATCATCCCCACACTTCAAATTGTGGTGGGGGTTCTTTAACTAAGCATTCAAGAAGCTTTAGTTAAAGCGCCCCCACCACCATTTTGAAGCATGGGTGCAAGCACTTCAATTACAGCTGCTCTCAGAGCGTGTGTAAAAATATCCTTCCTTTATAATTTAATTTTGCCCATCACTATAATGGGTAGATACATTTATGTTATGGAACTGATATAACCAAATAGGATATTGTAATGAAGACAGAGCTGAGAGTTCATCTAAAGCTCTCAAGGCTTATGTCCATCCAGTGTAGATGAAAGTAGCATTAAAAAAAAATGCAAATGTAATTTTGAATACATATATATTCTAAGATCTGACATGCAGTGCTGTGTCTGTCTCCAAATTCTCCTTCCTTTTTTTGCTTCAGAGAAGGAGAAAGGAAAGAGTAAAATTAGAACAAGATAACCAGGACAAGTTTTTTGGGGAACAGAGAACAGGAAGGAAGAATCAGAGAAAAGATGGTATGGAGTGTGCCCGCAGCAACTTTGCAGAAGACACCAAGCTGGGGGGAGTAATAGATACGCTTGAAGGTAGGGATAGGATTCAGAGTGACTTAGACAAACTGGAGGATTGGACCAAAATAAATCTCTCAAGGTTCAATACAGACAGATGCAAAGTCCTGCACATAGTACAGAACAATCCCATGCACCAGGACAGGCTGGGGACCAAATGGCTAAGCAGCAGCCCTGCAGAAAAGGACCTGGAGGACAATAAGATGGACAATAAGCTAAGTATGAACCAACAGGGCGTCCTTGTTGTCAAGAAGGCCAATGGCATACTGCGCTGCATTAGTAGGTGTGTTGCCAGCAGATCGAGGGAAATGATTCTTCCCCTCTATTTAGCCTAGTGAAGCCACATCTGGAGCAGTGTCCAGTTTTTGGGGCCCCACTATAGGAAGGATGCGGACACATTGGAGAGAGTTTAGCAGGGGGCAACAAAAATGGTTCAAGGGCTGGGGCATGTGACTTCTGAGGACAGGCTGAGGGAACTGGACTTATTTAGTCTGGAAAATGGAAGACTGAGGCAGGATTTAATAGTAGCCTTCAAACTACCTGAAGAGGGGTCCAAAGGGGATGGAGTTAGATTGTTCTCAGTGGTGGCAGACGACAGAACTAGGAGCAATGGTCTCAAGCTGCCACAAGGGAAGTTTAGGTTAGAAAGTAGGAAAACCTCTCTCACAAGGAAGGTAGTAAAGAACTGGAACAAGTTACCCAGAGAGGTGGTAGAATCTCCATCTTTGGAGGTTTTTAAGACTTGGGTAATCAAAGCCTTGGCTGGGATGGTATAGTAGGGGATGATCCTGTTTTGAGCAAGGGCTTGGACTAGATGATCTGAGGTCTCTTCCAACCCTAAACTTCTATGATGCTATGGTTCAAACTAATGCCAGTTTAAGCAAGGCTTTGGTACATATTGGCCACAATCAAGTAGTAGGTGACTGCAGACACATTCCCTCCCACCCTGTGAATTCCAGAAATGTTAAGGGAGAGTGTGTGAAGCTGCACTTTGTACTTATAATAAGCAGCACAAAAAATGATGAATAAGGGTGTCATGATCAGGTCTTTTTACTAAATACTTGGGTGCCTGGACTCTATGATCTCGTGAGGTGCCTTCCAGCCCCTACTGTCTGAAATCTAGGAGTTTGCTCATAGATTACTTGGAGTTTGTTCCTGAAGTTTTATATGAAAGCCTCTCATGTATATCATATACAGGTCTTTAAGGGTTTTACTTAGTAACTTAAGGAAGCATTTGAATTTTTGTGCTGTATGGCTTTGAGACAGAAAATATATTTTGAAGGAATAGATCAGTTGAATTATAAACAGGATGAAAGCAGGAAAAATGGGAAGGGAAAGA
>NW_005842354.1:262825-289675 GCF_000455745.1 Alligator sinensis
AATTAGAAATTCCTCCTGGCTGAAGAAGCATTTTTCTTATCAACTGTAGGGTTGACATGTGGGGGTTATGAAATCCAGTATGCAGTACCTCTGCTCCATCCAGGTTTGAGCCAACACTTGCTTTCTCCTATGCGCATACTGGCTACTCCCCCTCTGCCCTGCAGTGCCCAGATACCTGGGGAGCTGAGTCAGCTCACTACTGTTCCCTACAAGAGAGCTGGTCTTTTAAAATGATAACAGCCAGTAAATTTTCCAAGTAATCTACAAGCACTACTGAAGTGACAAGGGCTATTAAAAGTGATGTACCAAGCTAGAACTGAACTCTACAATTTAAAGCCAGAGAATAATCTGGTGACTGGAAACAAGGAAGGAAACTAAACAGAAGTAGAGCAGGGCAAAATTTTATAGGAAACAGTAAATCTGCCAATAAATAAATAAATAAATACACAAAGTGGCCAACATTAAACTAATCCCAAGTTCAACTCAAGTGCACACAGTGGTAAGGAGCGATACAGAAGTAGGATTTAACATGACAATATTCATTTGTTTGGTTTTTTTGGACTGCACTTCTAGGTGAGTTAAGAGGAAGAGGAATTTACCTTCTGCTAAAGAAAACTACATTTTTTTTGGTCTCCACACTTGCAGCTTAAGTTACTACACACTTTTTTGGCATAAAGGTTTTATTTTCATCTTATACACATGCAATGGCAGCATCAAATTGATTTTAGATGCATTGTAATATATTTAATATTTGACATTATCCAAAGAGAGAAGGCCAGACATTGAGTGACCCCACAGTTAAGGTGTTCCATAAACGGGCACAAATATGCCTTAGGCTGTTGTCAGAGTACCCACTGCTCCACTTCATGACACAGAGCAAAGCACTAAGAGCTGCCTTTGTGTCTGAACAGTAGAGCCTTTTTAATTTATTTAAGTCATAGCCGACTTCCTTTTAATAAGGAGGTACCTTAATGAAAAACAAAAAGGTCAGCATAGTGTATGAACTTTCTATTTGTTTACATTGCTGGGAAACAGCCATACATAGAGTGTTTCATACAAATCGCATGCTACCATCCACATCAACGAACACCCAGTCAAATCATTGTAAAAGATAATATTGCCACTTTGACATGTCAGTACCATAGGATTTTTTTTAAACATTCTCCATTTCAACCTCAATTATTCTGTATATCAAACATGATGGATTTGATACACTTCTTGAATTGTAGTTACAGAATGCGTACAAAAAATTAAGGGACCAACATTAACCAGATGTAAAGTAGAGCCAATACAGGATCAGGCAAAAAATAAAAAAAGATTAAAAAAATGGACCTGCTGGGAAGTAATATCTGAAGGCTTAATGTAAGAATTCTTGAAATTGACACAAAAAAGAAGAAATGCTTAAATCCTTTTATTTTTGTGAAGATATCACAGACTGAATTAGTTTAGCCTACATGCTTCAGGAACAATCCAATCCAGCAGAAGCACTACAGAAAACTCTTACAGAAGTATGCAGGCTAAGAATCCAAGCCAGAAAACTAACTGCTACATTTTCTGATCTTGATCAGGAAGAAGCTTAAGACAGACCCAAAGAACTTTTGCTTGAAGATAAAAAGAAGTTGTATCATCCCCCAGTGGAGCCCAACAACTGAAGAATATTTTTTTAAAAAGACAGGAAGGTTGAGAATTTATCCTTCTGCACCCAGTCTATGATCAGATTTCAGACATTATAAAAATCTATACAGTTTGAGATTTGTGTATATACAAAATGTTGTGCAGAAGTAGTATTTGTGCTGAAAAAGCTCAACTCTGATTCTGAATCAACCTAATCATACCAACACTTTCAGCCTGTATTGTTCAAGTTTCTGCCATTTATTACAGTTTTGTGTAATTAAGGGCAATACTTTTGGTTTCTTTGGCTTAAAGTTTTAGAAATATATTTATATCTAATCCTCTTGTGTAAAAGTTGCCTCTTCCAAACTCTCAAGCTGCTTATAAAGTCATTAAGTTTTGACTAGTATTTATGGGGTCAGTAAATTAGTTATTTTGTAAAGTGTCAGAGAACACTTATTTATAAGCCCATTCACTCAGTGACACCAAATCCATTAGCACCTTAATGTGCTATTATTGACTTCTTCACAATCTCTCCACCTTTTTCCATGATCTATAATCTTGTTCACATAAATACATTCACACACACTGAAACTTACTCAGTGTGCCAATGAAGTCTCTGCAATCTAAGGTCATGTTGCAGCTGACATAACGTAACCTCCTATCATTGGATTATTTGGTTACATGTTTATCCTCCAAATAAAATTCACTGATTTATTAAACTGTATGTACAGTATTGTTGTATATTAATAAATAATTCTAGTATTAAAGTTATTAAAACCTCTTCCCCCACAAAGTGACTACAGTCTGACCAAACTATATCCATTTCATTTCTAGTCTTTTCAAACACAGTTATATGATAGAAGCTATCAGTTTCCACTGAGTTTATTACATTAAATGCAACAAAAGTAGAAACTAACAGGACGGTGCTTAAAATCTGTTTGATGAGAGCTGTACAACAGAGAAGGGGGCTAGACAAAAGTGCATCAAAAGCCAACAAATTTGTAGATCATAGAACAAGTTCATAATCCAGTGTCATGGAACAGAAGTTCAGCTCTGATGAGGACATAATGCAGCCCGCAAAACAGATATGCATTTTCTTGGGGTTAATCTGTGTCATGTCAGTCTCTTCAGGTAGCATTTCAGAGACAGATGTTCCAACTCCTGGGTCAAAGAGCAGTTCCCCCTTCACATCAGATTTATGAACATTACATTCAGTGCAAATTTAAGTCTCTGTAAGAATGAAAGATCTGCCCCCTCCCCCCCTCCCATATTCATCCTTATTATGAAGAAAAGGCTCATTTAAGTGTGTTTATTACTATACAGAGGAGAACCCTTCTTGCACATCTCCATTTCGGCTAGCTAATTTTCTTTGCTGTCTACATTCATAGGATCAGCAGTTCGGTGGCCATATTTCACATTTATTGAAGTCTTCCTATTAGCCCTACAGCAATCTGTTCATTTGACTTATACCTAAAGTAGCTGCACTTTGTTCTTTATTCAGCAGGTTTTCCACAGAGTAAGTAATGGAAACTAATGAAACCTGAAACATTTTTCAAGTCTGACTGCTGGGGCTGGAAAAATGATGGGTCATGTTAGAGTTTACAAGTCTGTTTGCAGCACAGTGAGTGTGAACCATACCACCGTTTGGGTATCTCACAAAGGCAGGCTCACAGAAAGGACTTTGGCACGCCTGGCAGAGCTTCTTGTCAGAGAGAATAATGGATCTTCCTTTTAGTTTAGCCTACAAAACAAGAGAAACAAACATGAATCCAGTATCGTTGCAACAGGAAGGGGAAGTAGCACTCTGCTACAAAAGGACAGCCACCATGCCCATTACAAAGCCTGTTTATATTTACATTATTTCAACTGTTTTAAGTGGACAGATCTAGCTCTTTGCTTAGGATTACAAGACCCAGCTACCTGGTGTTTTTAACTTGAACTAGTTTCCATACTTACATCTACTTGCTATAACTCTTTCCTCTTCTCTCCTAAATGATGTTTCTCTGGTCTAACACTGTCATCCTTAAATGTTGTAGCTGCGATGGTCCATGAATTGTGAGGGGCAAGGATTTTTGGGGGGTGATCTTTTATTTATTTATTTTTTAATCAAACATGCTGCATGGTTGGGATAAAGTTTTCTTCATCACCATGTCTTGTATTCAAAACCTTTTCCAACTTTATTTTAGTTGATCCAGTAAGAGATCGCCCCCCCCCCCCCCAAATCCCTGCATTTTTTTTTTAAACATAACACTTTGTATATATTCCATGTAACTTCTAAAAATGTATACACACTTGTTCGAGTACACACCAGGTCCATGCCCAAGAAAAACAGAATATTAGCCCATGGATTCTTACCTGAGGCAGATACCAAACAAACATCGAGTTTGTCAGCTCCATCAATTAAATGAGACTTATGGGCCCATTTGAAGATTTAAGTAATGTAGCCTGGAATTATGCATGGAAGCTCTCTCAGGTAAACACAGTGCTTAGAGAAGTAAATCCAGGGGGATTGAGTAGAGAGCTGTACAGGCAAATGCAATACAGAACTTCTCTACCCAACTGTCAAATACATCTTGGTCCTGATCACAGCAAAATTCTCATTATACGATCCTCAGTTTTTGACTAGCAAGCTTCACCCAAGCCACCACAAAACTCCACTTATTTTCATTGTAACAAACAATATATCTAAGCTACTATTCAATACGGGACTGCTGCCACCTCCTTTTAAAAGGGAAAATGGCAACGGGCTTTTGCTACTGTATGTTCACAATTTAAACACTGCTTAAAAAGATCAAAAATTTGAGGAAGAGCCACACAGTGGAAGAGATATTAGGAAATATATAGAAAGGATTTTTCCTTCAGGAGCAAAAGTTCATAACATTTGTAGGTAAAGGAAAACTATGTGTTCCAGTTTAACCAAAGAAAACAACTACACCCACCTTGTCATGTTTATAGATTAAGTTTTCAGCCTCTGCCAAGCCAAGTGCAATCTGGGTCATTCTTTTTGTGTGGATGCTTTGCCTCATTGCTCCAGTCAGGAATGGAGAGAGGAGCTGCAGCGACCAACTGTCAGGCACAAGCTGCAAGACTCGGGCTGCATCAAATTCAGCTGCATGATTATTCAAGAGATCTACTGCAGCCACAACTAACTCACAGTCCGAAGGGCCTGGATTCAGATACACTGAGAACAGCATATGGAAAAGCCTCTGCCTGTACGCTAGATCTTTACTCTCAGAGCTCCACACGCAGTAGTCTTCAGCAGCAGGAAAGTCCTTTAATTCATGGACCAGGATATGCAAAGCTTTGTCATGTTCCTCCAGTTTTCCATATAAAATTGCATTTTCCATATGAAGATCTGTGCCCTTGATTTTTTCTGTCAAAGAAGAATCAATTTAAGATGCTGCTCAGTTCAACAGAGAATCTAGATAGTGAAGTCTTTAATGTCTGCACTATGTACACACTGATAAGGGCAGGGGGGTTAGTTACTAGCAAACTGTGTTTCTCCCCCAAATTTATCATTTTCCAGAGACTTTCTGAAGATGCATCACCTCTCCATGCCCCACAAGCTATTCTCTTCTTATCCCCAAGACCTTTCACCATAGCATTAACTGCTTCAAGAACTGAATGATAACTGTTTTGGTTAATTATTATTGCTTGGCTTCACATGAAATACTCTCTCTCCATTAGACAGGATGTGAATTCTTTGTAACATTAATACAGCTAAAAAAAAAAAAAAAAAAATCAGCCTGATATTTGGCATGAAAGCCCAAGAACATTACCAGAAGTGCTCTCACTAAACAGACATTAAAAATGCCAAAAGGAACAGAATTGACCAGGTAAAACCGGGCAACAGATCTGCAAGTTCTGGGGGGAAATACTAGATTACCTCAAGTTAGCCAAACTCCATTGTATCCAACATCATTTCTGGCTCTTACAGATGGAAAAACTCATACATTGCAAGTAGAGAGTAGCAAGGTCCCATTAAAAAACCTATGGTTTTAACTAATCAGATGTTTTCTTCCAGCCGGATGTAGTATATGTTCAATAAAATAGTAAGCAGAGATAAAATACTGTGTTCAACACATGAGCAGGACACTTAAACGCTGGCCTGTTTTTGGTATAGAATGGGTACACTATAAATAAGGGTAGGGTAAAGGTCCCCTTCTTGATACCAGCAGGCCTTGGGGTTTTTCCTTCTCAATATCTGTTTGTAGGTACACCAATAAAGATTTTTCTGGCTGATACTGATGGCCAATTCTTAACCAGCCATATCAGCTGATACCGATCTGATAGCTGATATGAACCCCCACAGCTTGGAGAGCAACATCAGGCTGGAAGTTGTTTTTTGGGGTGGGGGGCACAGATCGAGGCCCCAACAGTGAGGGAGGAGGTGGGGCAGACACTGCCCAGATGGGGTGAGGTAGGGTGCGGGATGGAGCAGTGGGCAGCTTGTCTGGGGTACATGGGGGCTGGGGAGGAGGCATCAGCTCCCCACCACTGTGCACACCCCTGGGTAGGCATGGGGGGCATGTGCCCCCCCCAGATTTGTGTACGTGGTGGAGGTAGGCTGCCAGCTCTGAGCTTGGGGCTGCAGTTGCATCTTCCTCATGGTGGGGACTAAGTTGGAGCTACGCTCAGGGCGGGTGGGACAAGGCAGGGTGGCAGCAGCACTGGGAGGGGGCTATAGGGTGGGTTACAGCTACCCCAAAATTTGCTGCCGCTGCCCCCCCCCCGGAGATTCCACCAATCCTTTGCTTCTGCAGAAGCTGACAAAGGACAAAACGCATTTGACATATAATATGGAAAACAAGCTTACCCAAAATAAAATGAACCCGGTACAGGTCAGATTTCTGAAGGAGACTGCGTAGTTTAGTCTGCACTCCATTCAGTTCTGCACAATTGTCTGTAGTCACAGATTTTAGTTGAAGTGTTTCATCCAAATACAACACAGCTAAATGAGTATGGTACTTCTCCTTCTGCAGGGAAAAAGGAGGAAACTCAACAGGTATAACTCCAAGACTCCAGCATACCACTCTCCAGCTCATCAAGTAGTCTTTATTGAGTATTTCAGTAATTTAAATGCCAGAGGTAAAGTATATTGAAGCATGCTGTAAACAGTGGTCAGATAAGTCAAACACTTAAGGTATGCGCTCTATAAGACTGGTAAAGTCCTGAAGCCTTTTGCCCTATGCGAAGCTGATCCAGACTGATCTGTCCTATGCTCCTCTTGCCTTAGATTGCAGCCTTCAAACTAGAATTTTATGTGTGTCAGTTTTACCGTCATATTTAATAAACACCGATGGACCTATCCTACCTGAATTTGTCTAAACAAATTTGTGAAGCTGTTACATTGTGGGAATGAGTTTCACATTCTTATTTATTCTATGGACCTTCCTATTTCTCATATACTAGGGATAAAGGTGAAGACACACTAAAGATTTGTAGAACAGCAAGACTGTTGTGGCATTATAAAGGAATATCCCATCCCACTATTCCATACTTAGCAAAACTTAAGTCTGATCTTTCTGGATTACGGCCACTGATATTTTCTTTGACACATCCACAATAACTTCAGGTTATAAATCAAATACAGCTATTTAAGAAAGTCTGAAGAAATTCGAGTTCTCTCTTCTAATGTGCAAATTCTTGCATCATTCTACTGAATTTATACTAATGGCAGCTATTTGCCTAGAAAAATTCAAGGGAAATCAAGAGTACAACTTTCCGTGTGCTCATTTATGTAGTCAAGCTGTCACTGATCCTAGTATTTTTGGCAATGGAAGAAAGAGAAATCATGAACCTCAAATGCCTGTTCTGAGAATGCATGTTGTTATTGCTTGAATGCATGCATGACAGGGAAAGAAGTGCTGGCAAGTCATAACTTGGGGTCTCTCAACACTTTTTGTTTCCTCCATTATCTGGCTCAAGTCATTTCCACTCCGACTCAGGGAAACAAACATCTCTTAGCTGCCTCCAAAATTTTGTTTCACTTAAAACTCTACTATTATGTACTGATATACAACTTCTGTGTTTTCTGACCGTTTGCTAATGAATGGTAGGTAAACAGCTCTTGTGTAAACAGTTTCTAATGTGTTTTCAGATTTTACAGGTGAAGGTTACTCAATGACGACTTTTATAGTTCATTCCCATGAGCTATCACATAAGGACAGAAAAGAACAAAACTGCTTCCAAACTGAACTAGTAATACCAAAGTGCAACAAAATTACCATTCAACTCTTGCTTTTTATGAGCTTGTCTACGGGAGGATTATTTTAGTTCTGTAATTCTTTTGGCTTCAAGTCCACTGCTGGAAGCTATATCTTCCTGTAGCCAACTCAGGGGTGTTTTCAGTGTCATGACTACTCTGATAAAAACCACCAGAAGCTGTTGACTAATTCCCCACTTGTGAACTTGCCCCAGCTGGAATTAGATGTACAACAGTTTAAGAAATTACCTTTGTTACAAAGTATTGCTGCCTACCTATTCTGTTGCTAGCAACTTTGTTTAACCTTCTTAGACATCTGCTGCACAATGCACAAGGGCATCATTAGCAGGTTTAGCTCTCCATAACATGTTCCAGCTGAAGATCTCAAAGTACTTTCTCCTACAGGCATATCACTAATCAGGAAGACAAATATTTTTACTCAGGTACAGAAACCACCCCAGTAGTTAAATGATCTGCTTAATATCGCACAAATTATCAGCACTTTGAACAAATTACCAGCAATCTGGAACTCAAACCAAGAAGGACTTCAGACTTTCCATGTGAGGTTCTGGCACAAGGAGTCCTTTACTTTTCTGAAGGACTTACCTCTATTTTCCTGTCAAACACTAGATGCTCTAGATATTTAACAAGTGACTTAGGGTATTTGTTAAGGCATCTGATGACATCATCTGGATTAAAGGTGTTCTTCTGCTCTTCTTCCAAAGGCCTTTTGGTAAAAATCTGAACTCCAACCTGAAACAAGATTTGTTGCATTTTGGGACTTAGACTGAAACTTTAGAAGGTGCTAGACATTTGGGATGCCTGTACACAAGCACGGAGGCTTATAAAAGATACAAAGCTTTTGTGATGGAAACCATTTAAAAAAATCATTTTATAATATAAACACTTACATAAAGAAAAACAAAGGATTATTCTTGTATTTATTTTTCTGTTGGAGTGATTAACAGATCAGAATGTTTTCAGCCCTAAACCTTTGCCTTTTGATGCACACAATTAAGAGGCCTTAACAAATGACTAAAAACAAGATTACAAATCAGAGCATGAAACACTAGGTTTAAGATATGACACAGTAACAACTAAGGTCTGTGCAAGTAGCATTCAGCAATTGTTCAGTCTGCATGCCAAGCAGCCTACGCAATAACCAGGTCTTAATTTAAATGTTACCAGCAACTAATGAGACTGCTACTATTCCATTTGGCACAGAAAACAGCTTGTTCATGTATAACACCAAGTGGTCAGTTAACACAAAAATAATTGGAAGCAAATACACAAATAGGTATAAAAATAATGCACTTGGGATCAGGAGGAGGCAGGATGACAGAACAAACTCATACTAATTCCTGAAGCAGCACTGTCACTGTCCTGAATGACAGCTATTTCCTTCACCTCCCCATGCACAAGGTGTATACATAACTGCAGTCCTTTAAAGGAAAGGAACACAAAGCACTCAGTTGTTAACGTGCTGAGGTGACTAAGTTTCAGTTTATGAGAGAAAAAGAAGTCCTAATTAATGAGGCAAAACTACCATATTTTCTTTGTACAGGAAACCCTTGCTATTTGCGAATCTGCTATTTGTGAATTCGAATATTTGCCATCGCCGTGCCAATGGGGTGGGTTGGGGCAAGCGCCGCCGTGGCTCCCTCTGGCACTGCACCGAACTCCTGCCTCTGCGTAAGCAGGCATGGAGCACTGCACGGGGTAGGGGAGGACAGAGCTGGAGAGAGCAAAGCGGAAAGCAGAGCCAGGTGGGCAGAGGGCAGCTGCGGTCAGTCCCCAGGGGCTGCAGGGGAGCCCCGTGCTTCCAGCTTCTCACGGGGTGGGGGGGGAGAAGCAGTGGGCAGCTGTGGGATCTGACAGGGAGCCCCATCAGTATTTGCGGATTTTGCCATTTGCAGGGATCTCCAGAACAGATGCCCTGCAAATGGTGGGGGTCTCCTGTATACCATATGCCCCTCAAATACAAGCATCTTAATTTTGGAAAGATGAAATGAAGGGAGAGAATTTTTCTAGAACTTAACCCCTCACAGCACAGGCTCACCAAAGCTGAATGCATGTAAAAGGACTGTGGCTGTGATCAGGCTGTGGAGCTGCAATGAGAGGACGAGTGACACTGAAGAGTGGACTCTGTCCATCCTGCATGCAGCCAGAAAGGAAGCACAGTCCCTGGGAGCCATTTGAGCATCCCTATGCCTCCATTCTAATGCAGAAATTAAGTGTTGTTGCTTAAAACACACAGCAATTTCCTTTCAGCATATAGGAATGAGTTTTTCATGGACTTGTGCGATAGCAACTGGTAGTTTAAAACCACCCAACTACCAGTAGTTTTAGTTAAATTATTTTGATTGCTATCCAGCAACCTTGCCACATTTTATGTGAGAGTTTCATGAAATGTTTTAAGATGAAACCACAAACCTCCTCATTTTTCAGTAGCACCCATTCAGCATACTTCCACACTAGTTCTTGGTCTGAGCAGAAAGTAAGGAAGTCGACTATATACTCGTAGAGGTCTGAACGTGTAGGGTCTTGAACGTCTCCATTCACTATTTTCACCCATAACTGAAACAAGATAATAAACTATGATTAAAGTATGCTCTAATATTTACCACCTTTATTTATGGTGGGCCATTTATCTGACCTGCGGACTGGTCCCCCCAACATCTCTGCGTCAGAGGTTAACACCTGAAACAGAGGTTTAATATTCTTTTAAGGTGTGCTAACCACCCCTCCCCCTATTATTCATAATAAATGCAGCCCTTTTTCATTCTAGTTAAGATTACATAGGTCAAACATGAAGGTCAAACAAAAATGGAATGTTACGCTGCTAGATAAGCTATTATTCCTAGAAGTAACTGGGGTATAAACATTTGTAATTGCTATACCCATCAACCTAGGGGGTTCTGATGATAGCCACTTAAAAAAAAAAAAAATCACTTAAGGTTTCATACTTTTAATACTGTAACAAGTTTAAGGAATTAAGGCTTCACAGAAGCTTATCCTCCTGTCTGCACGTCAATTTTCCAGGTATGTGACGCTATAATTTATAAGTAGAGGCTGAGATTTGTTACATGTTAGGGTGGGTTATGGATGAATGAAAAAAAATGTATTCTAACCTGAAGTGCTGCAGCATCCTGACTATTGTAGTGATATAGGAGTCCTAAGGCAAAATACCTGCATTGTAAAAAGAAAGAAGTTTATAACGTGTAAGTTCCTAGATGCTCTTCATCAGTTTCATTACTACTCAAACAGCACACAAGAGAACAATTTATTACTGTCCTCACATATGAGGCAGAAGGCAGGGCAGGGTGGCAGCATATAAACTAACTTGTTCAGAGAAGCCTGAGCATTTGTAGGCTATGGCCTATTTCATCAGATATTACAAATGCCGGTCACATTTGTAGCATCTGAGGAACTAAGCTGTCATTTACAAGATGTCCATGTTGCCCTGCCCTGCTTTCTGCCTAACTTTAGACAAACATGGATATCTACCTCTCTCTATTCATATACAAGACTTTCCTTCTTTTCCCACCCCCCCAACAGTTTCAATTCACTAAAAATTATTGTTCTGCTATTGAACTACCTGATATTTGGCTTGAAGCATCTGTAAACCTCTACCTTTAAAAAGTATTTGTGCATTCTAGGATAAAGGATCAAGACACAGTAAAATCAATCCTGACCATTCCCAGAAATACAGAATTATATGATCTATGACATGACCAGGGATTCTGGTTTTCTCCAGTTAAAAAAAACCCCAATTTTCAGATTTAAAAAGTAAACCAAAATCCACTTCTTCCATGATTTAAATGAAATGCCAGTTGTATGCGTATACACACACAAGTGGCAATTTCATTTTAATCACAGAAAAAAGTGGATTTTGGGTTACTACTTAAATCTGAAAATTGGAGGGGGGTGGGGTTTAATCAGAGAAAACCAGGATCCCTGGACATGACTTTGCAACTGTTTCCAATGTAGTGCCTCTACTTGATTAATTTAAAAGATTGCACACATTTATGAAGTCTGTCATAGTCTTAGACACTAGTGCTGAACACTTGAACCTGTAAAAAAAAGGTCTTTAATCCAACAAATCAGAAACTAAGGCTTCATAACTAACTTGTCAAACATCCTAGTTTTTTATTATATTGGTTATATAAGATAATGGATGAAATCCAAGAGTAGGGAGAAGTGCGCTGAGACACTGGCAGTCTAGTCGGCAGCCAGTATTAAGTGGAGAGCCCCAGGGTTGTCCTGGGGCTGGTTTTGTTCAATCTTTTCATCAACGACCTGGGAGATGACAAAGTGCACCCTCAGAAAGCTTGCAAATGACACCAAGCTGAGGGTAGTAATAGATATGCTAGTGGGTAGGGCTAACATTCAGAGTGACCTAGAGAAATTGGAGCATTGGACCCAAAGGAATCTCATGAGGTTCAACAAGGACAATTGCAAAATTCTGCACTGAAGATAGAACAATCCCATGAACCAGTACAGGCTGGGGGCTGACTGGCTGGGCAGCAGCTCTGCAGAAAAGGACCTGGGGGGGTTACAGTGGACAATAAGCTGATGAGCCAGCAGTGTGCTCTTGTTGCCAAGAAGGCTAATGGCATACTGGGCTGCATTGGTAGGTGTGTTGCCAGCAGGTCAAGGGAAGTGATTCTTTCCCTCCATTCAGCACTGGTGTGGCCACATCTGGAGTCCAGTTTTGGGTCCCCTGCTACACAAACGATGTAGACAAGTTGGAGAGAGTCCAGCAGAGGGTAACAAAAATAGTTCAGGGGCTGGGGAACATGACTTCTGAGGAGAGGCTGAGGGAACTAGGCTTATTTAGTCTAGAGAAGAGGAGACTGAGAGGGGAATTAATAGCAGCCTTCAACTACCTGAAGGGGGTTCAAAAGAGGATGGAGCTAGACTGTTCTCAGTGGTCGCAGATGACAGAACGAGGAGCAACGGTTTCAAGTTGCAGCAAGGGAAGTTTAGGTTAGACACTAGGAAGTTTTCTCACTAGGAGTGTAATAAAACACTGGAACAGGCTACCCAGAGAGGTGGTGGAAGCTCCATCCTTGGCGGTTTTCAAAACCTGGCTAGACAAAAGTTGGGCTGGGATGATCTAGTTGGGGATGGTCCTGCTTTGAGCAAGGGATTGGACTAGATGACCTCCTGAGGTCCCTTGCAATCTTAACTTTCTATGATTCTGTGATTCTATGATTGCTTAGACTTAACATCTGTGAATCTGTCTTGGCTTTGGTACCGACTAGCACTTAGCACCCAGGTCTCTACCTTATTCTTTTCTAGGTTCTCCCTTGGTAAATTCCAAAATAAAGTCCCTTTATTTCCTTTCCTCACTTCAGTGGAAGCATATTGACCTATAGTAAAATTCAGGAGTTGTGGCTTGCCAGAGAATAAACTAGTAGAGTTTTAAAATTAATAAATTGTTTAATGCTAGAGTCAGTAAATGAAGATACCATTTATAACAAATCAAATTAATTTTAAGGCTTCTTTTCTCCCAGTCCAAGACATCAACAAAAAAAGAAATGTCTTGTTACCACTGCTCCCACTCAACTGTCAAGCTGAGTCTCAGATGAAGACAATACTAGCCAACTAATCTATTCAGTACCAAAAGAAGTCGCATTAAAAGTTTCAACAAAACTTTAAATGAGATCAGAGATCCTTTAATTCAGGAAAGAGATCAGGATTTTGCACACACACATCCTTAACCTCAAGGGGTCATCAATTTCTTTTCACCAAAACTTTAGATTCAGTCACATTTTCTTGAAGGGAATGTTCTGTCACTGACACGTGGGCTCCCTACACACAACTCTGCCAACGCCCCTCAAGATTGCCCTTCATTCTCAACCTGCCCTTCTAGTCCAGTTCAAGCTAATTGCCAAATCATGCTGAACTGCCTTTTGTGAGTACGTGCAAGCCATCAACTTGCTGCTTCTTGAGAATGGTCAGCACATGAACTCAACCAGTCAACCCATTATTTATTTCTCCTCCTCTCACTCCAAATGTTAAGATATCAAGGGAAAAAACCTCACTTTTTGTGTTTCTCCAGCCAGGCTGCACTGTCTGTTAGGAGACAAAAGTTCTCTGAAACCAACAAGTCCAGAAGGCTTTCATGGTTAGCCTCTGCATATAGTTTGAGTAAAGCGGTGTCAATGTCCTCCTTGTAGCCATTTGCAACTTCAGTACTCCGGACTTCGTTCAAGTAACTCATAAGAAACTGTTTGCACTTGGTCATCTTCTCTTGGTCCCCTTGAGTGAGCTGGTTTAGATCAGCATACTCATGAAGAGGGGGATGAGACCGTATGAATGAAGAGGAAGTAGGCAACAGGAAGGGGTAGAGAGAGATCAGCTCCCGGACATCAAGCTGGCCGCTTCTGCAATTACAGTGTCAAACTAAATGAAGCAAAAAAGAAAGAAAAAGTATACACAGGCACAAAAAAAAATAACATTGAGGTAGTGCACACACACGTTTATGAGAGGTAGACACCACTGAAGGTGTCAAGAGTTAAAAAGTAATAATTAACTTTAGTACAAGACATTTCACTCAGATCAAGCGTAGGGAATGAATACTCCAGGAAAATTAAAAACATCTGCCATTCCATCTACATTCTCTAGAGCTGCGTTTCTCAACCAGTAGGTCGCAACCCAAAAGTGGATTGCAAGAATATTTGAAAGGGATGAGAGTAGGTCCCCACAAAAACCCATGAAAGCGTGCCCTGCTATGCTGGCAGCGGGCACATATGCATCTGTGCAGGCAGATGCACGCGGCCAGCATAGAGTGAGGCCAGTCCCAGCTGATTATGGGGAGCGGCAAGGGGATGGATGTCCAGGGGACTCTCTGGAGGGCAGGAGGAGTGGTGGGTGAGTGTGTGTGCGCGCACACATACACCCCCCCCCCCCCCCCCCCCCCCAGCACTGGGGATGGTGGCCTGGCGTAGGGCTGCGCCAGGGAAGGGGGAGGAGGGAGAGAAGACACCTGGCCCTTCAGAGAAGGGAAGCAGGCAGGGGTGATCCTTGGCAGGAGGGAACTGCATGCCCGAGCCGGTGGCACAGGGCCAGAATGCATACATGCATTGGCCCAGACTTGCCGCTCATGCTCTGGCCCAAATAGGATCGGGGCAGCTGAAGTCCCCCTCCAGCAGGGCTAGCGGGGCAGGGGGCTGAGGACTGGGAATGAGAGGCAGTGGCATGGCCCTGTAGGGCAGGGGACTGTGGCTTGGGGGCGAGGGGCACCAGCAGGGTGCAGGACAAGCCATTGATTTTGGCAAATGGGTCCCAATAAGAAAAAGGCTGAAAACCACTGCATCACACTAACTCTGGGGTCAGTATCAAGGTGATCAGCCTTTTGCTTCTGAGAGGAGTCTGGACCCAGCTCAAGTAAGTTAACATCTCACAACTATTCAATGGTTTGTGTGAAATTAGTTGGCAACTCCAGACCAGTCTGCAAGGGTGTGGAGAGTATTTAACTTATATCAGCTGTTGGTCTTTCCATTGATGGCAAGTACTGTTATATTACCAGAGCTGAGACATACTAAGAAGACTAGCACAAACTATTCAAGAGATAAAGGTGACATTTCCAGGACTATGTTGGCACATTTCAACAGCACTAAAATTAACTTCTTTTTTTCCCCCCCTTAAAACAAAAAAGTAGTGAGCTAATCAGGACCTCTACATCACAGCTCTGATTACAGCTCAAAAGTGGCCATCAGTATATGTATAGATAGCTTCTAAGTGACCACTATGCAATACATATGAAGGACAGAACTTTGAAGAATAGCAAGAACTCACCTGAACAGGCTAGCAATGCCTAATAAATGTTAGCAACACTAATAGAAACCATTTTTCTTTTAGGAAGACTCTCATCCCCAGCTGAAGTTATTCCTCAAGGATACAGTTACAATCAGAACAAGACAACAAGTTGTTGCATACCCCGAGATCCAGGATGCCTAGAATATCTGCCTTACTGACACCTAGGTATTAGAGCTATAACTTAAGTTAGAAGAGTAGACAGTCCTCTATTCACTGGAAACTGATCCAAAACAAACATAGAAAAAATCCCTTTGAAGCTCCAACTATGGGATATTAGTGTTTCACCTACATTGATAGGATGCTTAGAATCACCACGTGTTCAGACTCTCCTGGTCAGGACAGAATTCAGTATATACCATTAAAATTCCACTGATTTCAATAATCAGAGATACTGCTTAAGCCACTTTAACTGATGAGGCGTGAACAACTAAACAGGCTGTTCCCACATTAATTCTCCTTAAATAGTTACTCAGTGCTTTCCCTCAGCCACAGCCCAGCTGTTAGTACATAATTAAGGCTTGTTATATTAAGTACCTTATACCTTGAGTACCTTACTTCTAATGGGAGCCCTGAAGCTCTCTGTTTCGGGGCTGCTATTAGATAGCAGCATATGAGACAGGCTAGAAGAATCCAGCCCACATTTTGGACAATTTTCTGATTGCCCAATTACTGTACTGACAGCTTCTGGAGTTTCAGGAACACTAGGGCCTAATAAGTTTCCTCCTAAATTATTACTAGTAGCTCCATTTTGCTGCATCTTACCTTTGCCCTTCTACAGTGCTTCAGCTGGTTCACTGCCTCCTGAAAGGTCTTCTGACATACGAGATTTCCCTGTATATAGCACAGAGCTGATGTAGCTACTACGCTATCCTTTTTTTCATCTGGCCACACAACTTCCACAGAAAAAAAGCCAAGAAATACTGAAACTATAAAAGGGAAAAAGTGTAAAATCTACAACTTTTGCATCTGACTTAGACTTCCCCTTCTCTCTGAAGGATTCGACTTTCTGATCTAGGATCTGAGCAGGACACAGAATTAATGTTTTCTTGTAGTATCATTCTCCACCCCCATCCCTCTTTTTATCTACCATTTTGATCTATCCAGAAGTATTGGAAAAGTCCAAGGCTACCGTTCTGAGAGTTCTGCTATATCCTTCCTCCTAAGCTGCCTAAGAAGTACAAGACACCTATGCTGAATACATCTAATAAAATTAAGATACTACACTACAGATGAAAATCTTTGCCATCTCTCTCCGACGTTGGCAGAAGAGAAAACAATAGCAGATTTTTAAACTGCGGATCAGCAGTGAGCAGCTACTGATCAACCTCAAAGACCGCCTTCCAAAATTAGGTATGAATGACAGCCAATTCATCCATAAACTATGGAAGTGGACTAGGTTGGAAACTTCCCTAATCACTTCCTTTCTGCCATAAAGATCCCCCACAATTTTGTGACACAAGTTACTCCTTCCACTACACTTCTGGAAGTGATTCAACATAAGCTTCTCCCACTTTGCTCCCAAAATTTAATTCTAAAACAGTACAGAAACTTGTAAAGTGATCAAAAACCTAACTGCCACAAGAAACAGAGTGCTGTGCCTTGGTTTTTAAAGTCATATGAGGGACGGTCAGAACTGAACAAAATGCTACTACCAGTCAAGAAGTTTCCTGTTCTGAAGCCCAGTTCTGGCACCCTTCTAGTGCTATCAGATCAGCCAGGCCACCATCGCTCTTGCAAAGCAGAGCGTGGTAAGAAACTCTGACAGGAGAGCTGAGAAAGTCTCAAGATGAGTCCTGACATTTCTATCGGTTGTACTTTTTGGGAAAAATCCCCTCCCGATTAGTATCTTTTATTAATGGTTTGCACTGCGCACCCCTGCTCGTATGCTTTCCTTATTAAGGCGTTCTCATTCATCCACAATTGTGTCTTCAAAAGAAGGATACAACAGAATTCTCTCAGAAGGGTAGCCTAAGGCTTCTTCTCCAATACCTCTGGATAGATCAAAATGGTAGATAAAAGAGGGGTTGGAGAGTGGGGAATGATACAAGAAAAAAAAATTTAATTCTGTGTCCTGCTCAGTTCCTGGATCAGAAAGTTTGATCCTTCAGAGAGGAAGGGAAGTCTAAATCAGATGACAAAAATTTTAGATTTTACACTTTTCCCCCATTATATCTTCAGCATTCCTTGGCTTTTTTGTGGAAGTTGTGTGGCCAGATGAATTTGACACCCCTGTTTAAAGAGCTTCTGGCACAGTAGCTGCAGAATGACTTCTGGTATGTGGACAAAGAAGAAGTAAATCGGTATGGGCTATGCTGAAACACCGAAGTACTTCTGGAACTCCAGAGAGACAGTAGCCCACAACGTCACAGAACTGCGGCAGAAGCTGGACCAGAAACATGATAAGAAGCATTTTTACCACAGTTTTGTGGGTAGTGAGCACTTCATCACGTATTTCCAAAATCAGAAATAAAAATAAATAAAAAGAAGAGCATCGGTAAAGACTATAATGACAGAAAGCGGGATTTGTGGAAAAAGTCTAATAGGGTAAGTGTTGAAATTTGCCTCTACGAACAGCTTTATAGGAAAATTTGGTAGTGTAGATGTTTACCAGCAATACAATCTACAGCTCATTCTACCTTAAAAAATGAAGGTAATTGCCCACTGGAGTACTAGAGTCCTGGCACATTAGTACTGTCTTCTCCACCCCCCTGCCTTTGTAAAACCTCATCTACCTAGCAACTAAGATGTTTTAAATGGACTTTGAGCTAGATTTTGCAGTATCAACAGACTCCAAGAGAAACCTGGTTCTTTCCAAACAGAAAGCCAATGGGTTTACATAAGGACACAACGTGATCAAGTTACAGGAACAGGTCATTAGTCTTTAGGGTTAAACAGATTGTATCTTAAAATTAACAAACAAACAAAAACATTACATTATGAGTTACTCTTTGCCCAACGCTGTTGCACAGTTATGAGGAGCAGAAATCATAATCATTTCTACTGTAGCAATCTTACACTTCTACCACAAATGTTACAGCCACTCAATGCCTTAACATACAAGCATATAACTTCCTTGCTTAAAGAACACACGTTGTTCATCATACTATTTACCTGAAGAGTTCTTTTGCTTCAAGGAACTGAAGCTGTGCAAACTGTATAAAACCTGCTTGCTGCAGGATTCTTTTGTACATTACCTGAAAAGAGTGGGGGAAAGTGTCTGTTAGTGTAACTAAGTCAGTTATGTTACAAGTCATGCAAATAACTTAGAACAATAGCTGTTGACAAAGTATTCAATGAATAATTTAGAACCAGGGTTCCAAACTACTGTTTAGGATAAAAACCTTAGACTTTCACGTTTGTACCTGTATTTACACAGTAACAAAGACTATTTTGAAAGTATTACACAGGTGGTTTCTTTCATAAGATTCTGAATCCCTCAGCTTAGAACGCAAAAACACAAGCGTAAAATCAACAAAATAAAAAGTGTACATTTTTTAAACTTTAAAATGTTGACTGAGCCATTTAACAACAGGTTCTACCTCATCCCAAAACTTGAGAATATTATATAACAGCCCCTCCCCCTCAAAAATCCCACCACAGGTAAGTGAAAATAAATAGTTAGGAAACACCAGATATTGCGATGCCATAAAATTAAGTATCCAGAAAAAAGAAGTTATAAAACTCTTAACATTTCTGTTAATATTAGATGAAGTATTTCATTTTTTACAAAATCTGTCCCATTCAAGCCAGCACTATCCAGCTTCCGCATAGCTGAGGGCCACAAACCACATGGCAAGCATGCTGCAGGGCTGGAGCCCCACTCCCTGAGCAGTCAGTGGCACTCTACCCCTCTTGGCCTCCCTTGCCCCCCTTTAGGGCCACCAAGTGGATAGCTGCTATTTACATTAAAACTGTCAAACTAAAGCTGTCCGATATAATGGTTAGTAGAAAAATGTGAAGACGTGAACTATTCCTAGGAATCTCTAAAGCAAGACATGTATGACTGGGAGGACCGAGAGAGGTGATCCTTACAGTTCAAGTCATGATCAAAGCACTTGCCAATGGTCGCATAACACCAGGTCTTGTTTCTTACAGCTGTGAATCCACAAAGCATTCTGAATTCTGTCTGCATGCGATTGCTAACAATTCCCGTTTTCAATTGTGGGAAGTACAGCACTAATTAACATTTATGCAGACACTGCTTAAAAGGTAAAAGCTAAAAAGCAAGGTCAAGTTAAAAGTCCACCCAAGCCTAAGAGGCAAATCAAGCTACAGTGGTTAAGGTAATGCTGTTTCCACAACCAACAGCACACCAAGGAACGATATGGCAAGCATCATATTTAGTAGAGCTGCACCGATATATCAGTCTGATATCGGATCGGCACCAATATAAATGATATTGTCTGTACTGGAAATCACCCTGATATGCCAGATAATTTGGCTGTGTATGCACACAGCCGCAGCGCAGCACATAGGTGGTGAGGAGAAAACCCCAACAGCTTGAAGAGCAGTGTCCAGCTGGTAAGCCTGGTGTGGTGGAAGGAGCATGGTGTGAAGCAGATCAAGGCTCCTGCGGTGAGGGAGGAGTGGGGTTGGGGCAAGCACTGCCCAGCAGGGGCAGGGTGGGGTGGGCGCAGGAGAGAGACATGGCTCATCTAGGGGGCTGCGTGGGGGAGGGGCTGCAGCCTCCCCAAAATTCACCATAGCCCCCCCAGTCCCTCCTCCCAGTGCTGCCACCTGCCCTGAGTGCAGCCTAGCACAGCCCCCGCCCTGCCGGGAAGAGCTTGGCACAGCCTGGCCTCAGCCTGCCCCGCCCTGCGCAGATCTGGGGGCACATGCCCCCCCACCCTCCATACCCTCCTGAATGAGTGGCAGGAGCAGTGGTGGGAGCTGCAGGATGAGCAGGTGAGTGCCAGACAAGCTGCGCACAATGGTGGGAGCTGCCTCCACACCCTGCCCCCAGGATGAACTGCTGCTCTGTTCTGTGCCCATCCTGCCCTGGCAGCGCCTACCCCAGTCCCACTCCTCCCGCACCACAGGGGCCTTGATCTGCACCCCACCACACTCCTTCCATCACACCAGACTTACCAGCTGGACACTGCTCTTCAAGCTGCCGGGCTGGCACTGAAAATTGGATCAGTATCAGCCAATATGCCTCCTTAAAATTCAGCTATCGGTACCAGCACCCAAAATCTCTATCAGTGCACCCCTAATGTTTAGCCACCTCCAAGTGCCAGCCCAAATGACCTGGTACTCGTTTAGAGTTTAGGTCAACTGGGGGCAGCCTTTAGCATGAATTCAAAGCAGGGCCTGACCTCACAACTCCAGAGTATAGGCAGATGCCTTAGTCCCTTTTCCACCACATCAGAAGTTGAGTAAGCGATCTTAAACTTTGGTTTAACTCAATCAAACTACTCAAGATTTCAGTCAGTAATGTAGAAACTTTGACTTAAATAGCCATCACTCTAGTACACTTGGATAACAAGAGTACTTTCCTAAAGAAGTATTCGTATCAATTGGTGTGAGCACCAAAACGTTTGTTTGCAGTCACAGAGAGGAAGGAAAAAAAAACTAACCAAGCTAATTAGGAGGCTATCATATCATAACAATTTGTAAAGACTCAGAAACCAGTGAATAAGAAATGAAAAATTCACTAAGTGGTTTTTGCTCAATATTTCTGTCAAGTTTATTTGGATGAAAAGTGCAATTCATACATTATTTTAAGATAGATCTATTTAGGTAACACACTCAAATGTGCAAATGCAAAACCTTGGAGCTAGCTGTTAGCGAATGGATAATTACCTTCCTGATCACCATGGACCTAGCCTGAGGTAAGTTTTAGAAATCCTTCTGCTCACCTGTGCTGGGTACACCGCACCTCATGTTGTTGAAAAAGTTTTCAAAATTTTTACTTCTCAGCAAAAAAAAAAAAAAAAAAAAAAAAACCAAAAAGGCAAAGGCTTGTCTTTCCAACTGAAACTTCAAGTACTCACATATGGGAAGACTTCACTACCATCATTCACTCCATTTTAAAAGAGTGAAGATAGTTATAAGTGACATTAACACAAAGCTTAAATATGTTTTCCATCATTTAATGTTTCGATAAAAATCTTTATCTCATAAATTCTGATATAACCATTTTAGCACGTGTACTTAAATAACATTTCAAATTTTGGTCTTATTACAGGTTCTTGTTTTTTGTTTGTTTGGGGGTTTTTTAGTTTAGTTTTTTTTTTTTAAGAAAATACTTTTAGATCCAATTGAAATATTTTTCTTTCACCCACTCTGGGCTAAGTCTGTAAATGCAGTATCTGGCCTACTTGCAAAGCTTATGTGCTGAGTAAGTCCAGTAAAGGGAAAGATCTACTTCTTAAAGAAGACACCATTTAGAAAAATACAAGAGATTAATAAGCTAAGAAAGAATGACTTGCATCTAACTAGAGGAGAGTTTTAGATATCATTTTATAAATGTATTTCCAGATGTATATCTAAATTAAAATGTATTTGTAATGCATATGAGCAACAGAAGGCATGCATTTCACCTAAATCACGGCTAGCTAGGTATAACATTTTAACCTACTGATTTCTTTGCTAGCTAGTTTGATATCACCAGCTCTGCATTTTCCTCTGAAAAAATATGTATAGCAAAGATTATCATCATCTCCAAGCATCTCAGATACTGTCAAAAAGCTGGGAAATACTACTATAAGTTTTATTATTTTTAAGAGCTATTGAAGTATTGAAGTTACAATTCAACAAGCTACAGAAGTGCTTCCTTTACCCCACCTTCGTTATTTTTGGAAATACACTATAAGGCATGAAGTACTCTGAGTGCATATTATTGCTTTACACCCACAAAGAGAAAACCTCAGAGCAAAGGAATCTGACAAGGATATCTACAAGGATATGAAAAAGTATGAACTAGCTATTTGAGACTGATACTGTTTTAAATGGGCCAACCAGAAGAGCCACATGAGGGCAGCCTAGAATAAGAGAACAAATTGTTCTACTTCAAATTGACAAAGTGCTTAGATAATATTCAGCTCCCATACACAAAGACTGCAGAGGGATTGGAGAATTCAAGGATATACTTTTGAAAATGTCACTATTTTCAAGTCTTAAGCATTTTCCTGGAATATTATCTTGGTCACGTGCCAAAAATCTTAAGTTTGAAAGCTTTAAAAATATATATTTGGCAGAATACTGTTAAATGGAACATGAAAAATTCCAAAGAAAATGCCTCCAAATGTGTTTGAATTCCTAAATGCCAGTCAAATATCATAATTCTGATTGACGCACAATCTACTAGCCTTAAAAACAAACCCCACCGTTGAGAGAAGTTTAAGTTTGGTGCAGAGCCGGATCCTAGCAGCTGGCAGGCACTTGTTCCTCCTAGGACTGGCTCAGATGAGATTTTTGAGCAAAACTGACATCAGTAATCAGTATAATGTATTTAAAAAGCCACTAGTGTGTAATGGGAAACATATATCAAAGAGGGTGCCAACTGTTTCCATGTAGGCCTTGAAGCAGGTCCATTTTCTGCCCAGTACCAGCACCTCTGGCCAAGAGGTTTCTTTTGATCTCTTCCATTAGCCTTATTAAATTAATATTAAAAAGATGCAAGTCTTGCAGAAATGGAGGTGGCAGAGAGCAGGGCAAATGCCCCAGAATGTCAGACGCACTGCTTTTGAACAAAAAAGGATTCTGCTATCTCCATGGTTAAAGCTCAAAGCATAGAAATATATATATTTTAATATGTGAAATAATTTTTTTAAAGAACACTCAAGCTAGAAATTTGAGAGCACTTGGCAAATCAGATTAGTGGGCAGAGACTTAGTTTTCTTGAAGTTATTCTTGAGGCAAGTGTTCCTGCTGTCACAGAATGATAATGTTACTGTATATTGCTTCTGAGCGTTCTGTGCACAATTGGAGCAAATCAATCATCAATTTTTTGGAAATTATTTTTAATGAAGTCTCTCATCAAGTATGAGAATGCCTCCCATAAAGTTTTTCATGTCAATTTGTCATCAACTTGCTCTCTGATGAAAAATATATATATAGTGAACATACACTGCTATATTGTACTTGTCAATTTATACTTTTAAATAGCATCCATCATCTATATTAGCAGCAGCCAACCTGTGGCACGGACAACCTGTAGGTGTGACAGGCAGCATATTAGGAAAGGGAAAAGCAACACGGTGGCAGATATCACAGAGCAGAAAGCAGATCATCACATCAGGGAGTACAGGATAGGAAAGCTAAAGCAGAGTATTATCTTGATCAGGGAGTACTGGGCAAGGAGCAAACTGGAGAGGAGAAAGATTTAAGTGGTATTCAGGGATGGTACAGGGCTAATTTGTAGTACACCTGTCAAAATGGGTTGCCCCCCCGTTGAATTATACTAATCATCAAAGTGTCGGTTATTTATTTTTATTTGCGTGAATCAAAGCTTGAAAAAAAAAAAAAAAATGTTCTCTTCATAACAAAGAAGGTGAAATTCTTTCTAACTCTTACCTTACCAGGTTGTCACAGACTGGATTTGGAATGTTTAGTCTTTTGGCTCCAGTAAAGTGATTTAACTTGCTAATACTCCATAATGATTTGATGTCATAACACTAATATCTAGTAAGTTAGATTACATGGTTATGTTAGATATAATCATTGTATTAAAAAAGCTGCTGTAATTTTATAAATTGTTTTTCCATTTTTCTTTTCATATTTATGGGAATCTATTACAATATTTGTCATAAATGTTTTGTATTTGTATTTCTAAGCTTTTGTATCAATATCATTTAATACTTCAAGGATCACAGAAACTTCTCAAAGGCCATTTAAATTCTATAAAACTGTACTAAAAAAAAAAGAAATGACATAAGGAGGAGTGGTTAAAGAAAAAATTTGTTTCTTGATTTCATTCCTTCACTCAGACTTGAAAGAAAGCACTGAAGACCAACAGAGCACGTTAGCTACAAATATCTTTGTATACCGGTTCCCACACACACACACACACACACACACACACACACAGTTTAAAAACCAGAGAAAGAAAATTACAGAAATCACAGAAGTTATGAATTATTTGTTTTTAAATATGGACAGCAGCTAAACTTGTGCTAAAAACAGACTGTGGTCTGATTTTTCCCATATACCTCCAGATAACGGAGGCTAAACTGATAAGTCAAAAATGTTCTTGCTTCATGGCACATAAAAGTGCAGTTCTGTCAAACTACTGACCTTGTGGCCATCTTGTTTGCTTTTATACACCATTCTTGCTCGTTTTCTCTCTCTGAAGAGTCAGGTATTAAAAGTAAAAAAACAAAAACAAAAAACCAACATTTCCAGTATCACATATCTGCACAGTATCATCCTTAAGGCAGAGGTAGGTAACCTTTTCTGACTCACCCCAGGGCAGAGGCTGGTGCTTGTGCCAAAGATAGCAAGGGGATGAGCATCCGTACACAAAGCCCCTTCTGTCAAATGATGCCAGAGTCCCATGTCCAGATCCCCTAGCCCAGAGACCACACCAGAGTCTCCACCTGTTTCTAGTGGAATCCCAGGGCTGAGACCCACAATCAGCTGATTGTAGATCCCAGTTCCAGGACTGCACTGGAGCCGATTCAAGACTCTGGTGTGGTCCAGAGGCTGGAACCCACAATCAGCTAATTGCCGGTCACAACCCCATGACTGTACTGGATCCCAGCTTTCAACTTGCTGGTGAAGGGGGATCCTGCAATTGTAACCCCAAGCTCCCCCTATACTGATAAGTGCTAGTGGCACAACTGGGATTTAATTCCTAATCCCAAAATCGCACATCCTGAAACGCATGTGCGACATGACATGAAAGGTGATTGCTGGGATGGGGAAACAAGTCCCATTGTGCAATTAAATAAACATATGCCAGGGCCCAAGACATCTCTCTCTCAACCGCTCAATAGGCACTGAACTTGGGTAACAGAATCAGGAACAAATGACTGACTTTCTTCTCAGTTCCTCATACTTAAATTTTACTTGTTATAATTTTGGGGCACTTGTGCTACTATCAAAAAGTCTCAGTTTTTAACAGTAAACTAAAAAAGCAGAAAATAGTTTGATAGTTGACACTGTTTCAAACCTATTAAAAATGCTTGTAGTCTCTTCTTTTGAAACAATACGTGACGTTTTAAAAACTTTCTTTACATCAAACCTTCATAACTTGTTGACACTGCTAGCGTTACCATAACTGTGATACAGAGAAGGCCTCGGAAAAGGCAAAGATTATTAACAATACCACAAATATATTTTTAAACGTCCATCTTAGGATACAAGAAAAATAAGCTTCCTTTAAAATATTAATTCATGTACTAAATCAATTCTTGAATTTTACTTCCTTTAGTGCTTGAGGTTTATTCTTAAAGTTAAGCTTTTTTTTTTTTAAACCACAACTTTTGAGCAGTTCATATTGCTGTTCTGAGTATGGATTTGCATTATGGAAATATTGTGCACCAGGGGCAACAGAAAGCTGCATATGCAAGCCAAGGTGCTTTAGCTGTTTGTTGCAACTTCAAAGGGCAGCACTATGGTCAGCTGCACAGAACAGCTGAAGAGCTCCATCAGGGAAGAAGCACCCTGTGAAGTAAGAGCTGTAGCAAACAACTGAGCAGTTCATCTTTAAAGTTAGCAGTCTACTGCAAACTAAACAGGAACACAAAACACCTAAATACATATCATCCCAGTTCTACTATATTTACTCCAGTCTCATCTAGAAATGAATTCCCACAGACTATAGGCTCAAGAAGAAAATAGCTGATAATTCAGCTCTAAACGTAACTTGTCTTACACAAATCTAACCACCCATTTAAGAGTGTATTTGTCAGTGGTTAGAACACAGGTGTTCCAGTTTTGTGCGTTTTAACCCAAACCTTCATTCAAGTCGCATTTGCTTTTGTTGCCTCACAATCAGCTCCATAATGGGAATAACAAAATTTACTTCACAAGGCTGCTAGGCTTCAAGGTTTGTAAAGGTATTCTGAGAACCTCAGATGAAAACCTAAAACTAGACAAATTCAGACTTTATTTTTAACAGCAAGGGTAATTATCCATTGCAACAACTTACCAAGGTTTGAGGTGGGATCTCCATCACTGGACATTTTTTAATGAAGATGTGCTGTTTTTCTAAAAAGATATGCTCTAGTTCAAGAACAGCTATTGTAATTGAAGCAGGA
>NW_005842354.1:289706-305975 GCF_000455745.1 Alligator sinensis
ATATAAAGGATATCAAACTAAACTACAAAAAATGTAACCCCCCCTCCAAAACCTACAAAACACGCCTTTTTCTGGCTTTAAAAATGCTGCACAAGATTTGCAATCTTTATACTATTTAAAAAAATATCCTACCCATTTTTTGCTGCCCTAGCCCACACCCGGTTAATTTTATTCTACAAC
Source organism: Alligator sinensis (assembly GCF_000455745.1). NCBI lineage: Eukaryota > Metazoa > Chordata > Crocodylia > Alligatoridae > Alligator > Alligator sinensis. The sequence continues at coordinate 289,887 of NW_005842354.1, forward strand.
TCGTTTTCAAAAAGTAACTAACTTTATATCACTTGCCTATGTAGTGCTTAGCACAAAGCTGAAAAAAAATTCCAAATATGAAAATAAGCAATGAATACCATGCTTGCAAATAAAAATAAAGAAAAAAAATGGATGGACCTCTCTGTTTACACAAGTAAAGCAGAACCCACCTGTTTACCAACTGACTACAGGTGCTACGGTTAATATCCACGTTGCATAACATGAGCCACACAGCACTATTACAAACCCATTATCACTTCCAATGATGAGTCAGTTCAGGAATACTAAATCAAATCTATATTTTTAAGCCTAAGGAGGGGGATTTCCCTAGTGAGCTTTTCCCCTTCAGTTACTTGCTTACCAATGGATCAGCTTCCACATAGGTTTCTGAAAAGGACATACCTGAAATTTCTCTTTTGGAATGTTCCTTCGGGCCCCCTTTGCTAAGACAAGAGCTTCTTCTACTCTGTGGCTGGCTAGGAGATCCTGAATCTGTCTCTCCAAAGGGAATGGAACCAAGATGTATACCCCTTTATCAGTAGCTACAATTACCTTTCCTGGAGTAGAGAGAACAAGAAAGAGTGATAATTTTACATTTTGTGCAACAGATATGACTTTAGCATAGTACAAGTTCTCCGGAGTGTCAAATACACTACACTGAAAACCAAACTGTTCTGGTCTTCATGTTCAGAAACTCATCTTTGCAGGTACTACATTCTTTTAAGTCAAATATAAAGTCTATGCAGTTTGCCCTACAATTTGTAGAGTTAAAAAAAGAATCAATCAAATCAACAAGTTTTTTTTTTTTGGAGGTGGGTGGGAGGAAGAGGGTTGTTTGTTTGCATTCATTTCTCGCAGGCACAGTACAGCTTCTATTACAGATTCTATAATGAATCTCAAAGCAAACCATGATGCAAGGGCTACAAATACTCAGCACCAAAAAGTGCCCTGCAGCCATGGAAAGCTTCCTGTTAGTAAAGAGGTCTTCTACTAAGTTTGATTTATTATCACAGTAAGCATGAACAAAGCTTGTGCATCTGAACTGGCAACAAGCTGGTGTACCCTAACATTGCAACTAAGCATGATTGTACAGATGTACATGTCAATTCTAGGTTAATGGAAGATAATTAATTTAATTTGTGATGGCAAAGTAAATCAGAAAGACTACCAAACAAGCACCATATGGCCTTACAATGCCATACTCCTCCAACATATGAACTGTAAGCTTGAAAACAGATTCTAGAGCCAGTTAATGTTCTTTTGTAACATTCTAGCACACTTAATATTTTCTATATCATTATATTAGAAGTCTACTGATACCTTCAAAGTCTTGCAGAATGTGGCCTTCCTTGAAAGGTAGAGTTTGTTTTTGCTGCTGGTCCAGCATACTATGCACAGTAATAAACTCATCATCTAAAGCAACTACATAAGGAAAACACAGGGCTGCTCCAATCACATTCTCTGACCAGTGCACAGGTGCACGCTGGGAAATGCCATCTACAGTTGCAAACATACCTGTCAAGAAAGAAAAAACAAGTCTGAAAGCTTGGGCCACTGAAAGATAACAGCTCTCCCAGACTCTAAAGAGTTAAGCACCATAACATGTATTATGAACCAAAGATAATCACTGAAGGATGAAACTATGCAAAACTTTAAATAAATAAAAATAAATAAATGTATTTAATAAATAAAAGTAAAAAAAACAAAACAATGTTCTTCTATTATAGAACACAATCTCTATAGCTTGATTAGGAAGGTAGTTAAAAAAAAATCCTCTTCTCATCTCCCTGCACCCAATCAGCATCGACTGAATGCATAAGCTTTTGTTTTCTTTGTCCCGCAAACCACCAAACCAAGCAGAACCCCAAGTCAATCCATCCTGACCTTACTCTGGCAGCAACACCACCACTGTGGCCTGATATCACTCCCATTTCTGTTTGGCTTCTCTCCTGCCTTTAACATCTCAAATGCCTTCAAAACATTTCTGGCTATAGGAACATATTTACCTATAGGTCCTCAATAAACTGCCACAGAATGAAATACCCAGTGCTTTAGGGAGAGCTATTTTCCGCAAAATGTGTTTACAGTAATTTAAAAAATGACCTAGAAGTAACACAGATGCTCTTGCAAATGATACTGCCAAAGAGGAAACCAGGAAATGTACAGACATTAACAACACTTAATTCACAAATTCAAGATGTAAAACAAGCGGTCTCCAAGGAATTGCTATTTTAGTATGATCTTTCCACTTACTTTTGTGATTATTTTTCTCTGGTAGATTACCCGTCTCAGATTCATCCCATACCCAGTACCTCCCCAAAGTAAAAATTACTGACAAATCACTTTTTCTGGATCTATTTGCCATTGATCACACCTCTGGAGTTTTGGAGTTATGCTTCCCACTCCCACCTTCCTGAGGTCTCCATTCCAAAACAATTCCCAATTCGTACTCTCAGGGGTTGTAACTTAAGCCTTAATTTTTTTTGTAAACAGGCGATGAGATTTTTTTTTATGCAACATAATTTATTTTGCCCTTCTAAATTGAAATATATACACAGTCTGCTTAAAGAAAGTATTCTGACTGCATGTAAAGCCCTACATTATTTTACATAGTTTTAAAGTGCTAAAATAATCAATGTATCAGCAGTCCATTAAAATGTTGTCTGCAATGACCATAAGTGTTTAAAACAAGTGTGCTATTCACTGAGTTCTTCAGATAAAGAAAGCTTTATTTCTTTTTATAAACTTTGCCAATATTTATATTACTATTATGAATAATATCTTTCGAATATTAATTTGTACCAAATGTGTGTCCAACTTAAGCATGTGCCTTGGTTTTAGCTAAAGATTGAAAATAATAATTGCAGTATCCATGTTGTACTACAGTATCAGTTACTCAGAATCCTGACAAATTTACTTGCGGTGCCTACATCCTGTTTTTAATAAGAAGAGGTAGTAAATACAGCCCCAACTCACTGTATTTAGCAGTAAAACCCTCACCAAGTATATTTTAGGTATATCTAAAACTTTCTATTTACCTGCTTTTCTCCGGGCCTAAAGAAGGCTTAAAGTAAGTTGACTGGCACATGGGTTTTTTGCCACTTGGGTGCTCGTTCGCAAGTGCGCTAGCAAATGATTAGGCTATACCTCTGGAGCAGGGAGAGCATGGCTAAGAACTTGAGAGTATTTTCTCAAGCCGAGCTCTACCTCTGCTCCCCAGCCCTGACCTAATAGAAGGGTATTCCCAGTCTCCCACCTCACCTAAAGTTGCTACTTACTAATAATGGGGATAGGTTTTTGCAATATGGGCCTCTGACTGCTAAAATTAAGTTGGGGAACCTAATCAGTTCTATGTGAAAAACTAAATGGGAACCTGACTGTAACAAGTGTTAGCCACTACCTAACTGCATCATTTTTTAAACTAAAAATCAATGCTTGATTTAAATCCCATTTTTAATCCCAACCAACTTGTTTTTGAATGAAGTGACATGAAAAATGTGTTGTGAAATGTTGGCTGTTATAGAAAGCTGACAGTGTTAAAAGTATTCCAAATTATGGACAGGGGAAAGAGAGGGGAGGAGAAGATGAAGGAAACTGCTGTATCAGTTATAGCTAAAAGTAGTCAACAATATCTGCAGTTGTAAGGAAATGAACTACATAACCTTCCTAACTTTCTGTCCAGTAAGCATGGATGCTAATGACAGCCATTAAAAAGAAAAGTTACAAGCCTCACCAGCACCATCTTCTTTGTCCAGGTCAGCCCTGACAACACTGGTGTTCAAATGATGTGGCTACCTTGCACTACTAGCATACTTTATAAAGCCATTAAATAAAAATACATCATAAAATTTAAGATAACCACAAACTATAATCAAGGCTAAAACTTAATAACTTAAAAACAAATATCCCTGCAGTACATTTGTTGCTGAAGGCTCTCAGTCAGGCCACCAAGTTTGGGGAAGTCCCTGGCTAAGCACCTGTTACCAGTTTCCTTTTGTCTTGCTTATCTCTACCTATTTACATTCTCACTGACATCCTACCACACACTTTTAGCTTCTCTCATTCCTTGAAGTCTCAGACCAGCAGAGACTCCCTATGCCTGAAGAAGGGTGACTGCACCTGAAAGCTTGCCAAGAACTTCCTTACAACTAGTCAGTTGGTCTAAAAAGATATCACATCTACCCAAAGAACCTTGCCTGCCTATGTCCTTAGACCAACACGACTACAACCAAACCCCCAAAACTTGTTTCAATAACATTTCTCCCTTGTGTATCCAGCATCATTTTGAATAAATTAAAACTAATTTGTTTTTCTATGGTTTAGTTGAATATCAAAATCTATATAAAAGCAAATTGACAAAGTTACAGAAAACTAATCCAAAAAATACCACTTGTCGTTCCAAACGTAAAATTTAACAAATAAGTGTGTATTTTCTTCCATTTATATTTTGTATTCTAGTTAACAAATACCACATATAATAAAATGCTATATTTAGTTACAGTTCAACATATCAATGGCCACCAGCCAGTAACAATCAACTTCTTTTTAGGAAAATGACAATCAACTTCTTTTTAGGAAAATGACTAAGTATCAAAAACAAAACAAGATTAAAATTTAGACCAAATAATTTAGAAATCAGCTACTGAACTTATTTTAACCTGTAATGGAGTAAATGACACTTAAAATGCCAGATTGTATGCAAAATGTGCTTACAAAAACGTATTAAAGTCCACCCTTAATGGGTCTTAAAACATTTTAACCACTTCTACATACATTCCAAATTCAGATCTGGCCTTATGGGTCATGTTGGATGAGGTATGCAGAAAGCTTAACCTATCACTCTCACCAGAAGTTTCACAAGGATAGATTAAGAGTGATAGTATTTAGCAAGTTCAAAAGGAAGAAAACCAAAGCATATTAAAAACAGGGAACACTGCAATATGAAGTAATTGAAATTAAAAAAAAAAAATTGGTGGAGTTTTCTTCATTATTTACCTTTAGTTTAAAGGAAAGGATCATGCATGAGTTTGAAATTACTTTCTTTGGAGAGAGTTACTCTGGGTATGTCAAAACCAGGCTGATTAAAAACAAAGTACAGAAAACAGAAATGTCATTGTGATTTTCATATGAGATCATGACATTTAAATGAAGGTCTACGTTAAGAGAAATAGTTATAATAAAATTTTGATGGATAAGAATAGATCCTGTATGGAAAAAAAGAAATCTAGCAGGTTAATGCAGCTGTTCCAAGACAACTGGAACAAAGGTACATTCCACAAATGGTAAAGCAGAGCTCTAGACCAATGCATCACTTCACTTCTTCCAGGGTAAATCAATGATCTGTCCACACTTCATAATTTGTGCATGCGATTAACATATCCAGTAAGTTCAATGATAGGAAAAACAACTGGAATCCCAAGAGACCCATAAATATTGGCTCCTGACAGACGTGGAAAAAACCCAACAAACCAACAAACACAAACAAAACCCCACGCTTTCCCAGAATAAGCAGCGCATTAGTTCAACCCAGCTCCACAGCATCTGTATAGTTTGGAAGCTTCAGTGGGGCTTTTGGGCGCTTCTACCCAAAACTGATTGAATCAACTATTAGATAAAAAGCACAAAAAAAGCACCACTAAAGCACTCACTCTATAAAGACATTGGGCAAGCCAGGTCTAACTAATGCACTGCCTCTTCTGGGCATGCACGGGGCTCAGTGTGGGGGTGTGCAGAGTTTAAAACGCTGTTTTTAGGGGGATTTTTATGTCTGTAAGCAGCCATCGATATGAAGCAAATGCATCCCTTAATGTAGTTTGGATGCAATGCAAAAAGCCCCAAGTGAGCTCAGGTTCAGATATTTGACTGTGCCTGCATATATTACTATACACCATAGTTCCTGCTGGTATTCAAGGTGGCTCATTAGAGATCCAGAAAAAGACTTGTAGTGACATGTTTTGGCATAGGCCATCAGTTCTAGAACGTGCTTGCCAGAGAAGACTCAAGTCTGAAAGTCTACTGGAAGAGCATACCGCAAGACCTCTTCTTACTTAGTACAAGTGGACTTTTACAGAAATTAGCTCTCTCTGGGAGAGGAACATAGAAGCCTTTGTGATTTAGTTTTCTTTTCATAATTAGTGGGAGAAATGCCCCAAGTTGTACTTTATTTTATAGAAAAATTAGATTATTCCCAATGTCTTTTAAGGAGCAAATCTAAAAATATTACTATGGGAGATAGGAGAAAAGAATCCAGAAGAGGTATCAGCTGCCATCCTGAAATATTTACAAGAAACTGAAGCAGAATGCAAGTTTTCACATGACCTCAAGGAACACTTCCAGTCAGCATTTAGTGTGGTTTACAAAAGTGGATAAGAAGAAATGGAAAAATTTAGGCACAAACCTAGCACAATTCGCCTAGTCACACAGCAAGTCAGAACAGAACTTGGCCTCCTCAAACTGGGTTCAGACAAGCACTATAGTTGGAACTGCAGGCCAACAGCCTTCAAAATATTACTTTTTCCTTCTTTTTAATTTTTGTTCTGGACTGCAAGACAAAAATTTATCCCATTCTGTAGAAATCCTAAACTGAAGGTTGCCTACAAAGAGTTTAACATTTTAAAGAACATGAGGTAATTTTTTTAAGTTAGCAAAACTAAAAAACAAACAAAAAAACAAAACACAAAAACAATCACCCCAAACCACAACCCACTAACCTCTGTGCAATGTTCTAGTGATTTACTACTTACCCTCCAATCTTCATATCCCTAATATAACCTAGGAGGAAGCTGTATAATGGCATGAGTTACTGGGGGTATCTGAACCTAGAAAACTGAACTTAAGGCAGAACTTAAAGTTACAAAAATGTGAGTCTCACCTAACCCTCCAGGTCCAGCCAGCAGAAACTCCTGTCTGCCTATCCTTTTAACAATTGGCCGTTTCTCATCACTGCAGTAAGGGAACAGGTCCTGGAAGTTGCCAGTATTATAATTCAATATGATATATTGTGTGGTGAGAGCAAGGCATAAGTAATGACCATCTATAGCCACAGCACAGGGTTGCTCTGGTGTGAGCACTTCTTTCACTATCTGGACTCTATCCTCGTACACCATGAATATCTGGATGGTCCGCCGTTTCACTGAAATAATGCAAACTTCTACACAAAAAGGGTCCCCACTCACAGGGTTCTCGTTTAATGTGAATGTCACAGCTCCCTTGATTCTAGCTCCAGAGGGGACAGGCTCCAAGTTCATCATGTGAACTAGTGTCATAGTGTTGTCACACAGCACCAAAAGTCTGTTGAGTGCTGATGCTGCCTTTAGCTCATTCACAGCTTTCTTGAAGCCCAGGTGTTTGTACAGTTGTTTGGTGGCAGCAAAAGTGATCTTTCCAGTTGATGATATATTTTCTTCCAGTAGAAAGTGATAGATAAAACAATCATTAGTTCCAATGTAGAGGTTTTTCCCACAACACTCAATGCACTCAATGTTGATTCGAACTTTATCTCCCATTAGCATTTCCCTTTCAACAGCAGGGACCAGCTTGAAGGCTTTGACGCTCATTATGCCTCTTGGCCAATCTGTTTGGGGAGGGAGAAAGAAAAAGCAATTTACTTAAACCCAGACAAATGCAAGAGCAAACATGAAAGCAGGTAATTAACACTCACCAGCACAGAACTTCAGATTATTAACATTTTTAGAACTAACTAGAAAACACAATAGAATGGATATTATGCTTACGGAAGCCTCTATGTGCTTGAACAAAATACAGCAGTAACAGTAGTAAGTCAGAGAGAAAACAGAACTTGAGAACTCTGTTAAAAGGAAATTGCAGAGAGTTAGGAGTTGGAAGCCGGGGCACTGAGGAAAGGAACACTTCACTAGTGCCAATCCCTTAAAAAACATTCAAAATGTTTAAACGCACGCAACACACTAGGAGTGTCAGGTGCAAATGCAGTCCATTTAAATAAAAAGCGAGTCCCACTGCCTTCCACTGACTCTTAGATGTTAAGACATGGTTATTTGCAAGACTTGGCTCCTACCAAAATTCCACAAGTGCCTTGTACTTGCATCCTATAAGACAAATTAATCTGTATTGCAGACTTCAAATTTAAAGCAGTGGACCTAGACTATCATAATGATTCAGACAAACTTGCTTCTTCTATTCATTTGCATATCCTGACAAGATGAAGATAATACCCTCTGCTATTAAGATATTGTGCATCAAGGGGAGGATACAGTGTAGTCAACAAGGAACTTCAGCAGCCATGTATGCATTTAACATGTACTTATGATTCAAAACACATAACTTTGCAAAAAAAAAAGAAAACACGTCTTCAGGGACTTAATACATTGAAACAGCACATGTAAGGGAAGGGCAGAACAATGGGAGCCTTTTAGTTAAAGCATAACTTTTTTGACAGCATAATTGTCTGCTGCAACTGTGTAAATGAGCATGTCTCCAAATTGCTATACGGTTACTTTCTGGTTTTATATCTGTAATGTGGAGCTTCCAACTGGCCACTAGTGCAAGACAAAAGCAAAAAAGGAAACTTAGTATGCATTTTCATGTAACAGTATATTATTTTTGGGCACTATAAAAGTAGCTGTTCAAGGCATCCTAGGAACTAAAAACCCACAGATAGATATGCAAACTAGTTGACTATAACAGCCATTAATTTCTTTGTAAGAATTTCAGGTGGATGTTGCATGATGAAACTCTTTAAAAAAAAAATGAAGACTACAGCTGTACAGTAAGTTTACCGTACAAGGATGCTGTGTTGCTCTAGAACAGTGATTCTCAACCTTTCCAGGCTTGAGGCATTCATTGTCAAATTGATAACTCTTAGTTTTCACTCATTTTTTGACAACAGAAACATAATAAAGCTTTTTCTGTTGCAAAGAACTCAAAAAAACCACAACTATGGATTTCTATTTGACATCTCTGGGTTTATTTTGAGAGTCAGTCATGCCTGCAAACCTAACAAGGCTAACGTTTTGTGAAGCCCTGTTGTGGCCTCCTGGTTGAGAATCTCTAGAATCAAAACTGCAAACATGGTTAGAGGCTTGTTCTGTTTAAGTCATCCAGCAGTGCTAATCAACCTGTCCGAAGTGCAGCACAGAGGTAGTCACACAGCTTCTTGTTTGGGAGACAACCTTTCCAGAGTGCTATAGTTTACTTGAGGGCAGTGCTGCCAGGGAAAATATGCTTACTGTCCAGACAAGATTAAACATCCTCACTGCTGGTGTAAGAGGAGTGCTTTATTACAGGTCACTATAACCAAAATTTCAATTTATAGATTCCAAGGTAGTAAAACACAGCTACATATATTCATGCTACATGAAGGCTTTCAAAATTAGTTTTTAAATGAAAGCCAAATCTTAATTTCAGTGTTTAGGCTGAATTTAGTTAGGGCCAGGAAAATGCAACACTCACAACCCACACCAAATGGTAACTTTGGACAAAGGTTAAGAATCATTCAAACCCTCAGTAACACTTACATTTTAATGGAAAGTGGTCAGTTACATTTTTGGGGGGGGGGGGGGGGAGGGTGTCAAATGCATTGTTATTTCTGCCTTCTCTATTTAATTATCTACATGTGCAGTTTCCATGCTTGCCCATAAAATACACAGCATAGTAATTAAAAAAAAAAAATCAAAGAGTTACCTATAAAACATTCATTGAATGCAGCAGTCAACACCACTGAGGTTATGAAAATTCTTGCCAAAACCATGTTAGCAGTATTTTTTATATGAAATCTCTGCCAAATACACTTGCCCTCTCACAGAGGAAATAACACCAGGGGTATGGATGGATATTTAATACTTGTTTCACATAGTCATCATCAACAGGTGTTGGTACATAAGGCACTTGAGCTGATGTCCTCTTTAGCACTCTAAGTATCAGGAGACCAAGCATTTATGGCTTTGAATCAACTAGCACTAACTAGCTTCTCCTACTCTTCTTTAGGACTGCCAGCAAGCAACTCTCCCAAATGCTCAGCAGAACTAGTGGGGAAGAAGCATAGGTCAGAAAGGCAGAATGGGACAGTTATATTTATAGTTATATTGTATAATTATAACAGTATATATTGTATAACAGTTGATTTGTATAACCATTTGTTATCCTTAATTCTGGTCGCTAGCTCTAGTTCTGCCAAGGCAGAGACAGAACTAGGGCTGGTGACCAGAATTAAGGATAACAAAAAGTCCTTTTTCAAATACATAGGGACTAAGAAGAAACCACCAACCACCAAGGTGGAGCCCCTACAGGACAGGCTTGGCAATCTGGTGATTGCAGTAAAGGAAAAAGCTGATCTCTTCAACAAGTTCTCTGCCTCCATATTTCTGAGCAGGGACCAGGACAACTACCCCACTAGGATTACAGACAGGCTCAGGGGACACAACGCCATGCCTAGGGTCAAGGACGATTTAGTCAGGGAACTCATGGAGGGGTAGGATGTATTTAAATCAGCAGGTCCAGGTGCTCTTCATCCGAGGGTACTGAGGAAATTGGCAGAGGTCATAGCAGGGCCCCTGGCACGGCTGTATGAGCGCTCGTGGTGCTCTGGCCAGTCCCAGAGGACTGGAAAAGGGCCAATGTGGTCCCCATTTACAAGGAAGGGAGAAAGGAGGACCCGGGTAACTATAGGCCAGTTAGTACCACCTCAGTCCTTGGGAAGACCTTTGAGAAAATTATCAAGGAACACATCTGCGGGGGCCCAGCACAGGAGGTAACGCTCAGGGGCAACCAACACAGGTTCACTGCTGGCAGATCCTGCCTGACTAACCTTGTTTCCTTTTACAATCAGGCCAAAGTCCTTGGATGAGGGCACTGAGGTGAATGTTATCTACCTGGACTTCAAGAAGGCCTTTGACACTGCTTCTCACCCCATTCTCATAAAAAAAACCTAGGCGACTGCAGCATTGATGCCTACACAGTCAGATGGGTGACAAATTGGCTCAATGGCCAAACCCAGAGAGTGGCAGTGGACGGGTCTTTTTCGACCTGGAGGGATGTGGGCAGTGGAGTTCCCCAGGGCTCGGTCCTCGGGCCTGTGTTATTCAACACCTTTATCAGTGACTTGGAGATGGGCATGAAAAGCACACTGTGCAAATTCGCTGGTAACACAAAGATGTGGGGCGAAGTGGGCACACTGGAGGGGAGGGACAGAATCCAACTAGATCTAGACAGGTTACAGAGGTGAGCGGATGAGAATGGAATGGAATTCAACACAGACAAGTGCAAGGCGCTGCATCTAGGAAGAAGGAACCTGCAACATACCTATAGGCTGGAGAACGCCCTTCTCAACAACACAGAGGCTAAAAGGGATCTTGGAGTCATTGCTGACTCCAGAATAGACATCAGCTGCCAATGCGAGGAAGCATTCAGTAAGGCTAACTGCACCTTGTGATGCATCTACAGATGCATCACAAGCAGGTCCAGGGAGGTGATCCTTACCCTTTATGCAGTGCTGGTCAGGCCACAGTTGGAGTACTGTGTCCAGTTCTGGGTGCCGCACTTCAAAAGGGATGTGGCTAGCATTGAGAGGGTCCAGAGGAGGGCCACTCGCATGGTCAGGGGGCAGGAGGCCAGGCACTATGAAGATAGACTAAAGGGCCTGAATCTATTCAGCCTCCACAAGAGAAGGCTGAGAGGGGATCTGGTGCCTGTCTATAAACTCACCAGGGGAGACCAGAGGAAAATAGGTGAGGGCTCTGTTCTCCCAGGCACCACCTGGGATAACAAGGAATAATGGCCACAAATTGATTGAGAGCAGGTTCAGGCTTGATATCAGGAGGCATTACTTTACGGTTAGGGCTGTCAGGCTCTGGAATGGGCTTCCAAGGGAGGTGGTGCTCCCCCCTACCTTGGGGGTCTTCAAGAGGCGGCTAGATAGGTATCTGGCTGGTTTACTATGATCTCAGCACTCGATCCTGCCCAGGGCAGGGGGTCGGACTTGATGACCTGTTCAGGTACCTTCCGACTCTAGAAACTATGGAACATGGGTGGCAGGCCTGGCCACCCAGCACAATGCAGCGGCCAGAGCTGCCACCCACCCACGGGCCATTATTTATTCACTTGGTGGGCACCTACTTACAGGATGCATCTAATCAGTTAGCAGGGTAGATCTGGCCCCCAGGCCATATTTTGCCCACCCCTAACACAGAAGGCCACAAGTAATGACTACTAGTCAACATGTATCAAGCAGAGGTAAAAATAGGCAAAATAATAACCCCTGGGAACATCTATCCAAATATTTCAAAACTGGTGGCACTTTTACACGTGCTCTGGAGGTGGGAGGGGGTGCTTTAATTAGAGTGGCTCTGGGAGCTGCTCTAATTAAAGCACTGTGGCATCTTGCGTATCAGCATCCCTGTGCTTCAAAATGGTGGCGATTAATCGAGTCTCCTCTGACACACTGCAATTACACCATGTCAGAGCAGCCTCAGAGCTCATGTACAGGCACCCTGGGTGACTAAAGGAAAGCTGCAAAAAATGGTTTATAAAATATCTAAAATAAAAGCAGGGGAAGCTATGCCAGACTGAGTGTCTCAGTCTTGTCTGATCCTAGAAACTAAACAAGTCCAACCTGGGCTAGTACTTGGATGGGAGACCAATTTGGAATGCAAGGCACTACAGACAGGAGTCATGGGTCACACTAAGACAATGCAAATAATCAGAGCACAGAAACTAAAACAAGCAGCAACATTATTTAGGCCTGTGGTCACTGCTGAGCTGACAGCTGGGAAGAAGTAAAAGTGACCACACCAGAGATGATGAACCACCCAAGCTTCAGTTTAAATCAGGATACCTGGCTTTCAGAGGTAGTGAGTATCTTCTCTTTGGACTCTTGAAATGAATCTGGGATGCAGATTTGAAAAAATTGGTTTAAGTGACCTAGACACACAAACATTTAAAAATAGTACACTTACAAACGTCTGGTTTGCCTTCTAACAGTGAGAACAGTCACACAAAGAAAGATATTAGATAGCGGCATTGCAAAAGTTTGTCTGATTGTGCTGTTTGTTACCTTGTATTTGCACGGAGAGCAACCTAGATTAATTAGCAATTTATAGTTGATCAAAAGATGCGTGTCCCTGAATGGACAGCAGTATTTTAAAATAGCAGAATTCTTAACTGATAGTTGCTAACATAAATCTGGTCCAATTTAAGCTCTTATGCGAGGGGAAAAAAAATAGAGAATTGCTGTCATGTTTGGTTATATAATTTTCCTAGAAAGTACCTATAAAAATACCAAATTAAGGGTTTATCTGGGCCATTTTAGAAATCCTGCTTTGCTTGGAATTTATATTAGGCTTTTTACCTTAGACAAATCGAAACAAGCTCCAGAAAAGAAATTACTCAGGGTAAAATGATAATACAAGTTTCTGGACAAAGTAAAGTAGGCACATTCTCCTACAAGGTTATCAAAAGCGGAGCATAATGTATTCAGCAAGTGAGTACTGAAGCCAAGTTTGGTGTCAAAACAAAAGGCTGAAAAACAGCCTGCAGGCTAGAATGCAAAGCTTACCCCTAGGGCAGTGGTTCTCAACCTTTCTGGACTTGATGCAGGCCTCCCTAACTTTTGTTACTGAGCAGCACCTCATTTCAGGAACTAATGCAATCCCGTGCTAACCTCCTTGTAGAGACGCCAGGCAGTGGGGGCAGGGCAGCTGGCACAAGCCTGAGCCTGAATTTGTTTCTTCATGTCTTGCAGCATCCTACAAAAGTATCTCAGGGCACCTCAGCACGCTGCAGCACCCCAAGAATCACATCTCTCAGGACTCCAGGCTGCCCTTCCTACCTGAAGGTGCACTTGAAGTTCCTGTAGCCCCAGGAGGGAGAAAATAATATGTGCCTCACTGGGGGAGCTATACACTTCTGATCTTGACCAAATCTTAGTGCCAAAAGCTCCAGTATAAAAGGAACTTGACCCACATCCTGCAGGACTCCCCCCCAGCTGTTTTCCTGTCACTGGCCTGCTCATGATCCTCCCCCTCTATGTGACACTGGTCAGGCCACAGTTGGAGTACTGCGTCCAGTTCTGGGTGCCACACTTCAGGAGGGATATGAATAACCTGAAGAGGGTCCAGAGGAGGGCCACTTGCATGATCGGGGGCAGCAGGGCAGGCCCTACGAGGAGAGGCTACGGGATCTGAACCTGTTCAGCCTCCACAAGAGAAGGCTGAGAGGGGATCTGGTGGCCATCTATAAACTTGCCAAGGGGGACCAGCAGGCAATGGGAGAGTCCCTGTTCCCCCGAGCACTACCAGGAGTAACAAGGAATAACTGCCATAAAAGTTGACAGAGTAGATTTAGGCTAGACATCAGGAGGCGCTACTTCACAGTCAGGGTGGCTAGGATCTGGAACCAACTTCCAAGGGAAGTGGTGCTTGCTCCTACCTTAGGGGTCTTCAAAAGGAAGCTAGGCAATCACCTTGCTGGGGTTGTTTGACCCCAGTACTCTTTCCTGCCATGGCAGGGGGTCAGACTTGATGATCTGCTCAGGTCCCTTCCGACCCTACCAACTATGAAACTATGTCTCTGGGCAGTTTCACTGGGCAGCATCTACTGACTCCCTTGACTTATTAGAGGGCCAGTGGGACCTGGCTGGTGTTTTCTGCTCAGTGTCACCCCTTGGAGCACTTGTTTTAAACCTGTGACCTCACTCCCATCCCTGTTTTCTATTTAGTTGCTCCCCAAACTCAGCTGATGTGTCCCCAGGGGCCTCCCTAATAAGGGAGGCTTGTAGTTCTTCCTTGATGGACCCAAGCCCATGATCCACGAGGCACATCAAAAAGCCTGTGCTACACAGGACTCCCAGTGACTTTGGGGCTGTTTTTCTGTCCCTTATCTGATCACATCTCCAGGCAGAATTTCACTGGACAAATCCACTGGCTCCTTGGACTCATCTGAGGACCAGTGGGTACTGGCTGATGTGCTCTGCTCAGTCCCCACCTTGGAGGACTTGTTATAAAACTCTGACCCTTACTCCTGTCCATTTTGTTTTTCAGGTGTCCCAAGTAATCAGCTAGTGTGTCCTTAGCATCTTCCCTTATTAAGGGAGGCTTATAGCTTTACTTGGTTGGCTCATGTTTCCCTATGACACATTAAGAAACCAGTGTCCTCCAGGGGGGGCGCTACCACTTTCCCATGCTGCTGGCTGGTAGGCCAGGGAGCAACAGGAGTCCTGAGTCACTGCTTTCCCCACCTCCACCTGGACCAAGCCTCCCTCCCCTCTTGGGGGAGTGGGAGGCTTCCTGCACCTGTGTTGCACAGGGGCAGAGAGCATCCACTGAAAGGGAGAGGCTAGGCCTATTCAGATTAGAAAAAGATGCTTGAGGAGAAACATGAGAAGGCTTTACAAAACACTAAATAGCAAAGAGAAAGTAAATAGGGATTTATGACTTACTATCTTGCACAATTCAAGACCTAGGGGCGATAAAACAAAACTAGTATGTAGTAAGTTTCAAACTAAGAGGAAGTTTATTTTCCCCCCACACAGTGTATCACTGAAGTCTGGACCTCACTGCCACTGGATGTGATGGAGGCCGACGAGCCTAGCCAGATTTAAAAAGGGATTGGACAAATTCTTGGAAGAAAGGGGCATCGGAAGCTAATGAGCAGGGGAGTTAGGGATACAGCCTCTGAACTGGACCTTCCTAGACTCAACCTGCTGGAGACTGAAAAAGGAACAATGAACCCCCCGCCGTCACACCCAGTTCATTCTCCCTTTCAGCAACTGCTCTCTGCTGCCACGTGACACAGGCCTATTTGACACATACTGGGAACACAGGCATTATGCCGCCAGATCAATAGTGAGCCCCTCTGTTAATACAAAGGGTGAGTGGGTATTTATCGACTGAATTTGTGGCACAAATAAAAGACAACACGTGGTCGAGAGTGAAGGTCAAAAGATCACAGAGTGCAGGGGGGGAGGGGCACGCAGAGCACGGTGCCCACTGGCCCTCAAATGAGTGCAAGGAATCAGCAGATGCTGCACAGAGACGTAAAGGGACAAGAAAACAGCCACACAACACTCGGAGGGCCTGCCAGAGGCTCCTTCCTGGACAGACATACTGCCAGCTCGGG
>NW_005842354.1:306226-330446 GCF_000455745.1 Alligator sinensis
GGTTGCGCTCGGCGGCTTCCGCCCATGTACCCGCCCCGCCCCAACGTGCGCGTGAGGCCCCGCCTGCACGTGCGCCTAAGGTCTCGGGCCCTGTGCATCCGCCTGCCGAGGCTCGGCCCCGGACAGGTCCTGCAAACTCCTGTGCAGGCAAATAGGGTCACGTGTCCTCATTGTTAGTATTGTTATTATCATTCAGGTATCCAGGTCGTAGTGCTATTGGTCTAGAGGAAAAGGCAATCAGGACTCGTAGTAGGGATGATATCTTCTATGAGTTCTGATTGTTATTATCATTCATCATCATAATAATTTCATCCTCATTTCTTATTGCTGCTACTGTCATCACTATTATTTCATCATATTGCTAAGACTATTGTGGTTATTATGTAATTCTTATGTCAATATTTGTTATTATTTTGTTGTTATGTATTATTATAATTATTGCTGTTGGCACTTTTATCCTATTACCATAATTATTATGATTTGTATTATTACCACTATTATTTCTATTATCACTACCAACTATTATTTTATCATTGTTGTTATGATTGTTGTTATTATTCCTGTTATTATGACTATTATTTCATCATTAAATTATCACTGCTGTTGTTATAATTTCATTATCATTCTTGTTTATTATTTCATTATTATTATTGTTGATCCCTTATTTCATCACATCGCTATGACTATTGTTGTTATTGTAATGATTTCATTATTTTTGTTCTTAATCACTTATTTCATCACATCACTTTGACTATTGTTATGGTAATTACTTATTAATTATTGCCATTCTTATTTCATCATAATTATTTATTGGTGTTATAACTATTATTTGAGCATTATATTATTACCATTATTGTTGTTATCACTATTTTAATATTATATTATTGACATTATTGTTACTATTTCTATTATTATTGCTATTATTTCATTGTTATGTTATCACTACTATTATAATTTCTCATTGTCATTTTTTGTTATTTCACCATTATTTATTATTGTAGTTATTTTATCATTATAGTTTCATCATCCTTATGTTGTTTTTATTATTTTGGTGATACCTTTTCTTGGTCCAACTCTAGTCAGGTAGGATATTGCACAAGCTTTCTGGCACCAGGTGCCCTTCCTCCTTCAAAGCAGTGAAAACCAAGTGGTGCCAATGGGGCTCTGTGTGGGTGTGGATGTTTTTGTAAGATAGACGAAGCAGAAGGCAGGGTAGGTTTGCAACTTGTAGACCTGGGGGAAGGGTCAAAGATATGGGCCAGATCCAGGCTGTGGAGTCCTACAATCCAAGCCTGGGGGTCTCAGACCAACCTGATGTGCCACATGCAGCATGTTGTAGACCTGGTGTGGCACGTAGAACGTGGCACAGGGAGCCCATCCAGGGCATGTGCTTCATGTGGGATCTGTGCTGAACCAGCTCTGGATGCTGGCTCCAGGGCCAGTCTGGATCAGGCCCACAGACTGGCACAGTGTTGGCCCACATGCTGTGTACAGTGCGTGCCCCAGACAGAAACGGATGCATATTGTATATGGCACATGTATCTGGACTGGATTTGTGCATTATGTGCAGCATGGGCTGATCTGGGGTGTATGCTGCGTGTGACATCCTCCAGGCTTGGTCTGGATTGGGCCCACACACCAGCCTCATCCATGAGAACCAGCACACAGGGCCACTCCAGTGCAGGCATTTCACATAACATATGCCACACGCCAGCTCCCCATGCAAGCCCTTGCCCAGGGCTGGTCCAGGGTGTGCACTGTATGAGGTACCCCAACTAACCCCAGCCTTGTACACTGGCTCCAGTGCATGGGGCCAAGGGCTGTGGGTTGGATGAGTTTGACACCTCTATTATAGACTAACTAGAGGGATGGATGGAGAACAAACTTTTGTATGGTGGTATAGCTTGTTCTATAAGAAACCTTACTGAGGGCACAGAAACAAACCATCCCTATGCGCAGGAAGACTTGCAAGTATGGCAGATCAGCATGGCTTATTGGAATTCTTCAGTGAGCTAATACACAAAAAGGAAAATTGGAAAAAGAAAGGGGAGCTGGGGCAACCAACTAGGGAGGACTATAAGAGTATTGCTCAGGCATGCAGGGATGAAATCAGGAAGGCCAAAGCACAATTGGAGTTGCAACTAACAAGGGACATGAAGGGTAAGAAGGGTTTCCACAAGTATGTCGCCAATAAAAGGAAGAGGAAGGAAAGTGTGGGTCCTTTATTAAATGGGGGGGGGGGCCAACTAGGTGACAGATGATGTGGAAAAGGCCAAGTACTCAATGCCTGGCACCTCAGGCTTCACAAACAAGGTCAGCTCCCAGATTACTGCATTTAGCAGCGCAGTTTGGGGAGGAAGTGAGCTGTCAACAGTGGCAAAAGAAGTTATGGACTATTTAGAAAAGCTGGAAGTGTACAAGTCCTTGGGTCCAGATGGGATGCGTCTGAGGATGATCAGGGAGTTGGACAATGTGATTGTAGAGCTGCCAGCCATCATCTGTGAAAACTCATGGCTGGTGGGAGAGGCCCTGGACAACTGGAGAAGGACAAATGTAGTGCCCTTTAAAAAAGGGAAGAAGGATCCAAGGAACTACAGACTACTCAGCCTCACCTCAGTCCCCTGAAAAATCATGCAGCAGCTTCTCAAGGAATCCATTTCTAAGCACTTGAAGAAGAAGCTGGTGATTAGTAACAGTCAGCATGGATTCACCAAGGGCAAGTCATGCCTGACCAACCTGATTGCCTCCTATGATAAGATGACTGTCTCTGTGGATGCGGGGAGAGCAGTGAACGTGAACCTTGATTTCAGTAAGGCTTTTGATATGGTCTCCCACAACACGCTGGCAAGCAAGCTAAGGAAGTACAGGTTAGATTGGGGTGGGCAAAATGGCAGTTCTGGCTAGCGGCCAGACTCCATTGTCCAGCAACCTCTGCCCACGTCACTGTGGCTGGTTTCCATGGAGACCCCAGGAGCGGCGGGCCGTAACAGCATGGGGCCAGGGTTTCCCTGAAGACTGGACCCAGCAGTGCTGGTAGGGCATGTGGCTGGGTGGAGAGCTGCTCCAGGGTCAGGGCTGGGATCTTGCGGTGGTGACAGCGTGGTTCAGAGCCAGGGCAGAGCCACTATCTGCATGGCCTGGCAGTTCTGCTCCATCTTCAGACTATGCTGTCACTGCCGCAAGATCCCAGCCCCGGAGCAACTCTCAGCCCAGCTGTATGCCCTGCCAGTGCTTCTGGGGCTGGTCTCCATGGAAACTATGACCCTGCGCTGTCATGGTTCTGCTGCTACTGGGGTCTTCATGGAAGCTGTCAGCAGCAATGTGGGCAGGGGCTGCTGGGAAATGGAGTCTGCTGCAGACCCAATCCAGTTTGTGAGCTGGACTTTGCCCGCCCCTGGGTTAGATGCATGGACTGTAAGGTGGATAGAAATCTGGCTGGATCATCAGACTCAAGGGGTATGAATCAGTGGCTCAATGACTAGTTGGCAGTCGGGGGTCGGTTCCGGGGCTGGTTTTGTTCAATATCTTCATCTGGAAGATGGGTTGTAATGCACCCTCATCAAGTTTGTGGATGACACATATCTACACTAAGATTCAGAGAGACCTCAACAAACTGGAGGATTGGACCAAAAGAAATCTCACAAGGTTCAATAAGGAATAGTGCAAAGTCCTGCACTTAGGACAGAACAAACCCATGCACCAGTACAGGCTAGGGACCAGGTGGCTAAACAACAGCTCTGCAGAACCTGACCTGGGGGTTACAGTGGACAATAAGCTGAATACGAACCAAAAATGTTCCCTTGTTGCCAAGAAGGCTAATGGCATACTGGACTGCATTAGTAGGTACATTACCAGTAGATCAAGGGAAGTGCACTGGTGAGGCCACATCTGGAGTACGGTGTCCAGTTTTGGGTCCCCCACTACAGAAAGGATGTGGACAAATTGGAGAGAATCCAGAGGAAGGCAATGAAAATGATTAGGGGGCCGGAGCACATGACTTCTGAGGAGAGGCTGAGGGAACTGGTCTTAGTCTGGAAAAGAGAAGACTGAGACGGGATTTAATAGCAGCCTTCAACTACCTGAAAGGTGATTCCAAAGAGGATGGAGCTGGGCTGTTCTCAGTGGTGGCAGATGACAGAACAAGGAGCAATGGTCTCAAGTTGCAGCAAGGGAAGTTTAGGTTAGATATTAGGAAAACTCTTCTCACTAGGAGGGTAGTAAAGCACTGGAACAGGTGACCCAGAGAGGTGATAGAATCTCCATCCTTGGAGGTTTTTAAGGCCCAACTAAGGAAACACTTTGGCTGGGATGATCTAGCTGGGGACAACTCTGCTTTGAGCAGTTGGACTACATGACCTCCTGAGGTCCTTTCTAACCCTGATTTTCTATGATTCTCTCTCTGTGTGACACACACACACACACACACACACACACACACACACTTCATATACACATTAGTTAGTCTGTGAGGTACAGATCTACCCAGACTTAGCTTGTAAGACCAAGGATTCATTCTGTACCTCACAGACTAACTGATGTGTATATGAAGTGCAACCAGTTTGAGATAAACCTAGCTGAATGTAGTATCAGACTTAACTGATATGGATCAAACTGGTTTATGCAATGTCTGTCCCGGTCCCCATTCCTGGTTTAAGTTAAACCAGACTCCCCCAGCATCCCCACATGCTCTCTGGGCTGGGTGGGGCTCTCTGCTCCACAGCAGGGCTGGCTCCTCCCCTCTGCTTCCTGGCTAGAGCTACAGCAGAGACTTGCAGGCACAGAACATCTGCCTGGCTTTCTCCTGCTTCTCTCCCACACCTCCCACTCAGCTCAATCAAGGATCCCTCCTTCCCCGCTTCCACAGCACGGACGGTAGCCAGCACGTGGTATACTATTTAATGCTGAGAGGTGTCTGTGTAAGGCAGACAGGACAGTGTCTTTAGGGCTTTTTGGATCTAATCAGCAGGTCAGCTGATAATGTCTTTCCCTTCCTTCCTTGCAAAAAGTTTTTTAAGAAGAGCTTGAATTAATGAGAGGTGCTTTGTTTTCTGATGGGGTGTTAAATGCTGACAACAGAGCTTATAAATGCTCTGTTATTAAGGTGGGGGGAACCCCTCCCTAATCAGAGTGTCCTGCCCGGGTCTGGCCACACCCCCCTCAGCATACCACCCTCAGCTCAGTACTGTGGAAGGGAAGGGAGGGCTACTCTAGCACCCCCGGCTTCTAGCTTGAGCCACTGCAGACATGTGCCTGAATTTCCTCAGTCCAGAGGGGATGTCTTTATGGTTTAGCCCAGCCAGGTTAGACTAACCTGCAAAGACTGAATCAGTTCAGGCTCAGGCTTTTTTAATGTCTGTCCCTAGCCTTGGGGCGTGGGGGCCCTGAATTCTGCAGCAGGCCCCACTCCCTATGAACTTCAAATAGCTCGTTAGTGTTCTGAGTTGAACAACATCATGGGCCAGATTCAGATGGCAGACTGTACATTTGACCACACTGATTAAAATGAAATGCAACATTTATTTATTTATTTATTAGTACTGCTGTAGTTTCCAGAGGTCCTGATCATGGACCAAGACCCCCCACTGAACTAGCCACTATACAAACACATACTAAAATGACAGTTCTTGCCCCAGAAAGCTTACAAGGGACAACGGATGCAAGGAGACAGGGAGAGCACAAGGAAACAGCAAGAAAAAAACCAAACAAATGTGAAGCCAGGCAAGCAGCAATAGGAAGATGTGATTACATAGCCTGTGTGCGAAAAAAAAATGGTTTAGAGTCATTCGAAGTCTGAGTTCAGTTTCTGAAGTTTTTGGTAATGATGTATATATCTTCATCATTTATTTCCTGTGGCTTTTTCTTAATTTTGCAAAACGCATTAAGCCTTTTAAATTGCATTGTAATTGTATGTTGTAATAGCAACATGGTTAATTTACAAACCTAATTATTTGTAATTCTCTATTTTGTTTTTAGATGGATAAGTAGATTACTAACTCAAAGCAGCAGACAAATTATTTTACTTCATAATAACCAAACATCTTTTGTAATTGAATATCGTCAAATGTTAGTATCCAGTTATCATTTCTATAGGCCAAATTGGGAACCTATTTAATTCAATAACAAACCTCCTGTGTGCAGTTACATAATCATTTTGTTTATTGATCTTCTGATTGGCAATAATTGTAGTAACGTGTTTGTTGGTGCCACAGATTTTGTATTTTCCCTATTGAGCTATACTGTGATGTTACTACCCTTTCCTTAGCAACAAAATGTAAACTAATGGCATTCACCTAGTGCAGGGGTGTCAAAAATAAAGCTTGAGGGCTGGATCCCAACCATGGAGTTATATCATCCAGCCCCCAGTGCTGCCCATGGGTCTCAGGGTGACTCACAGGCAGCATACAGGGCATACAGGCTGGCCCTGAATGCCACATGTGACATCTACTCCAGCTTGTGTCCCAGAACAACAAAGTGGCTGCCATGTGCAGCACAGCCTTGGAGTGGTCCAAACAACACTGAGCTGCATGCAGTACCCACTCTGGCCACTCCAGAACATGTTTTGGGTTAGTGTCTTGGTCTTGTCTAGCCTGCATAGTTTGTATCACTCATCTGGCCCCTCTGACCATTGGTTAGGCCGCAGTTGGAGTACTGCATCCAGTTCTGGGTGCCACACTTCAGGAGGGATGTGGACAACATTGAGAGGGTCCAGAGAAGTGCCACTCGCATGATCAGGGGGCAACAGAGCAGGCCCTACGAGGAAAGGCTACAAGACCTGAACCCGTTCAGCCTCCACAAAAGAAGGCTGAGAGGGGATCTGGTGGCCATCTATAAACTGGCCAAGGGAGACCAGCAGGCAGTGGGAGAGTCCCTGTTCCCCCGAGCACTACTGGGAGTAACAAGGAATAACGGCCATAAGCTGATGTCGAGTAGATTCAGGCTAGATATCAGGAGGCGCTACTTTACAGTCAGGGTGGCTAGGATCTGGAACCAGTTTCCAAGGGAAGTGGTGCTCGCTCCTACCTTGGGGGTCTTCAAAAGAAGGCTAGATAGACACCTTGCCGGGGTCGTCTGACCCCAGCATTCTTTCCGGCCCACGGCAGGGGGTTGGACTTGATGATCTGCTCAGGTCCCTTCCACCGTACCCACTATGAAACTAAGTACTTCAGTGGAATGTGGTGGAGAATGGTTATGGGGAACCATGGCTGTAGGGAGCTGAGTTTGAGTCCCACTCCAAACTTGTGCCAAAGGCCTCCCCTGGTTGACTCAACTGTAAACGGACATCCGGTCATCCAGAGTAGAAGTCCAGGAGAGCTGGATATGATACTAGCCACATCAGTTCCCTGCATGCATTAGCTAAGGAAGCTATTGTGCTTAACCATACTTGGCCCATGGACACTTGCTAGGCTAGGAAAAACTTTTGTCAGAAAGGAAAAAGAAAGATATGAGAAGTTCTCCATATCTGTCACAGAAGCCAAGTTCAGACTGCAGTGAAATCACTGTCTAGTTTGTCAGTCTGGCCAAGAGAAAAGGATATTAAACAGCATTTAATATAATTTAGCTAATCTGAAAATTAATTCTCAATCATGTAAGTTTATTATTACTATTGCTGTGGGTTTTGCTGTGCAACTAAGGCATGCCAGTGGCTAGATTATTACTCTCCATGGGTTACTTTCTACAGTGTAATGAAATATTCCTTGCATATTTTTCTCCTACTGTTTGATACTGGTCTCTATTCCCAAAATTATGTCTGTATTATATATAAAACAGTCATTGTATAAAACACAGAAACAGTGCTGGAGACAGAGACTAGAACCCAAGAATTCTATCCCCCACCCTCGGTGAGTGCTCTCTCTTGGCTCATGCTCTCTTGGCTTCACATCCATGAACTTATCTCTCTGGTGCCATGCACTTTCCACTCATTGCTGTGTAATGGCCTGCTTCAAAAGTAAGGGAGTATATAACAGAGGCACTCACCCCTGTTAGACTCAAGGCACTACCTACCCCACCATTGCACTTAAGGCAGCCTTCAGAAAATGCCAGTTCTTAGCTTTCACTTGTTTTTTGACTATGGAAAAATAATTGAGCAATTCTTATGTTGCAAAGAACTCAGACCACAACAGGTCAGAGTGATTTTGACACATGGATTCCTATTTGAAATCTCTGGGTTCATCTTGTCAATCATGTATAGGCTTTTGTACACCTAACAGTGCTAATACTGTGGAGCACCCTGCAACATCCTTAAAAGGAACTTGCAGCACCTCAGTGTGCAGTGGGCCCTTGGTTGAGAACAACTGGTCTATAGTTTGGCAGCTAAGGCAGTCTCCTAGACATGAGTTTGATCTCCCTTGGGCTGAGAATGGCATTGAATCCAGGTCTCCTGCTTCCTGGCCAAGTGCTGTAACAGGGTATTATATGAAAGGTAAGCACTACCATAGCCACCTCTTAGCAACTATGTTGTAAAAGGATGTGGCCATACTTACATTTGTGAGGGGTCCTATCCGGCCGTTGGGTCTTAGTTGTATTCTAAAAAGAAGAGTACTTAAGCAGAAGCACGTGTTGTTTTGGCACATGCATAGGGAGGAGATAGACATGTGACATTGTTGGCTACAAAGGACCAACTCATGGGATCATAATGAATTCTAATTTATTGTATGGGATGTGAAGTTACCAATAAAATCATAAATGCAAACTTTGAGTTATGAGAGGTGCTGGTCACCTTAGCACACATGCACTCACTCATTCAAACCCATGTAATTTAAACCCATGTAGTATAATGTCCTGCAGGTGCCCATCTTAGGGCCTTGGAGGGGCAGGTGAGGGAGCTCCAGGAGGAGGTTAGCAGGCTGAGGGGAATCAGAGAAGCAGAGGACAAAATTGATGGGTATTTCCTTTCCCTGCAGGGCCATGCACCAAAGGGAGAAGCACCCCAGGGGGTGCCCTCCACAGCAGAATGGCAGAAGGTTCCCTCCAGAGCCAGGGCTGCTCGCGGCGGTGCAGTGCCAGTTCCTCCAGTCCAGCTGGGGAACAGGTATGAGGTCTGGAGACATTGGAGGAAGAGGAAGGAGAGGAGGAAACCTCTGGAGAGAAGGCCACTCCATGCACAGAACAGGCTGAAGGAGGCAAGTTGACCAGGAAGAAGAGACGCCGAGTGCTCATCATAGGCGATTCCATCCTGAGAGGTACTGTCACAGGCCAGCTAGGCACTGTGAGTGTATCAGCCGTTAGGCTGCTGGGTTCAGGATCAAGGAGGCGAGTCGGGAATAAAGTAAAAGCAAATTTACTTATAGCTTAGCATACAACAGTTAACAGAAAGGTTAATGCAACAAACAGATAGTACAGTAATAAAGAGCTAATAGTGAATGATAACAACAGATAGACAGAATGACAAAGATTTCCCACATGGGGTTGGTAACTTATCGGCAGTCCCTCTATGCTAGGTGCGTGCCAAGTTGTTCCAGCACAGTCAGGCGTCCCCGATCAACACTGTCTGAGGGGTCACCGGGAAGGTCTCTTGGTCAGGATCCGGTCCTCACTCACACTGGGAGTCCGGGGTCCAGGCTTGGTACAGCGATGGTCCTTTTGTCCCGTGCTTCTAACTGGTCAGTTGACATGTACATTCCTTTATGCCTTAACTTATGCTAATCTGTTGGCTTTAGAGCTACTCAGTCTTGCCCTATAGCTATTACCCTGTGGGACCAAAGGTGTTAGAAATTATCATGAAAGGTTACTGCCTGAACTCGGGTTCACCCAATAAGCAAATTACACCACATTACTTTAAGGTTTGAAATTAGCATTACTCTGCCCAAACACAACCCCTGTTTTTTTTTTCCTTTGATTCCTAGGAATGTGCTAATTATATGAGGTGGTCAGATCTTGTTATGGCTTGACCTTTAAAAAACCTGTTAGATCAGCTAATCTTGTAGTTTGCTTATTTTGGGGGCCCATGATCAGTGCAAACAGTTAGATTCAACACTTTGGTTAAATTGTGACAGACAAATTCCACTTGCAGGTTGCAAATGCATTAGCTAATCTTAACTGCTTAGACAATTGCCTGAATGTCTCCAAGAGCATGTATTTATTGCTCATGATAGTAACCCCTCTGGTTCTGGCCACCACAGGTACAGAGGGTCCCATCTGTCACCAGGATCCCTTGACATGCGAGGTCTTTTGTCTGCCTGGAGCAAAGATTCAGGATGTGACGGAGATGATCCCGGCCATTATCCGGCCCATTGATTACTACCCCATGGTCCTAATCCATGTGGACACTAACGATGCGGCCAGGAGCAGCCCAGATTGCCTGATGAAGGACTACTAAGCTCTGGGTGGCACACTGAAGGAGATAGGGGCACAGGTGGTCTTCTCATCTGTCCTTCAAGTGAACGGATGTGGACGATGCCATGAGACCTGAATCAGAGACGTCAACTTGCAGCTTCGGAAATGGTCTCTCAAGGCGGGCTTCGGCCTTTTGGACCACGACCCATATTTCAGGACAAGAGACATGCTTGGGTGGGAGGGGCTTCACCTCTCCCGCAAAGGTAAGTGTGTGTTCTCTTTCAGGTTGGCTGATCTCCTCCGGTGGGCTTTAAACTAGGCTCTTCGGGGGAGGGGGAGGATGAGGACAGAGGGAGCCATGGAACACTGAACGAAGAGTCACCTGCAAGAAGAGCCCAACCAAGACAGGCGACGAGCACCAGAAATACCCAGGTAAGAGACAGGAACTCGGATAGTCCTGGGATTAGGGGGCAGTGCATGCACCTTCAGGAGGCCTTAAATGCCTCTACGCCCATGCTCATAGTATGGGGAACAAGCAGGAGGAACTAGCCCTCCTGCTAGCTAACACAAACCCAGACATTGTGGGGCTCACTGAAACTTGGTGGGATCCAACGCACGACTGAGCGGTGAACATCAAGGCTATAGGCTGTACAGGAGGGATAGAACAGGGAGGAAAGGTGGGGGTGTGGCGCTCTACGTCAAGGAGAAATACACATCCTCAACAAACAACACTGGGTCAGAAGAGGGACAGACTGAAGTGCTCTGGGTCCAAATACAAGGGGATTGGGGGGAAAAGGATTTAATGACGGGAGTTTACTACAGGCCATCAAACCAGGTGGAAGAGCTCCTGGTCCAGGTGGACCGCGAATTCTCAGTTCAGCTCGCTGAGGAAGTTAAGTCAAGGGATGTGGTCATCATGGGTGACCTAAACTACCCGGACATCTGCTGGGAAGAGCAGTCAGCCAGGTCTGACTGCTCACATAGGTTCCTAGCTGAGATACAGGACCTCCATCTAACCCAGGAGGTGCACAGTCCCACCAGGGGAAATGCCTTGTTGGACCTGGTCCTGGCTACAGGCAACAACCTGGTGAGGGGACTGCAGGTGCTTGACCACCTGGGTGATAGTGGTCATCGCCTGCTGGAATTCACCATCCAGCGCAGGGTGTCAAAGGCCTGCAGCAAGGCAGCAGCCCTAGACTTCAGGAGGGCGGATTTCAACGAGGTAAGGAAACTAGTCAGGGAGGCTCTGAGGTCCTGGAAGGGAGGGGAGTTGGGAGTCCAAGACAAGTGGTCGTTCCTTAAGGAGATGATCCTCCAAGCCCAAAGGGTGACAATCCCAACACGGATCAAAGGGGGCGAGAGTGCTCAAAAGCCCGCATGGCTCACCAAAAGCATCCACGAATGTCTCAAAGCTAAAAAGGAGGCGTTCACCCAATGGAAGGTGTCACAACCCAGTTAATCAGTGCCCATGCCACTAGCAAGAGATACTATTCACACAGTAGTCAACTAAGGGTTAAAAGAAATCCTTGCCAGAAACTCCTGAAACAAAATCCTGGCGGAGAGCTGTATATAATTTATGCCCACGTCACAAACAAGAAATGAAACTTAAGACTGGTCAGGGTGAAAGGGGATAGCCCTGCCATAAATCCCTGCAATAAAACCCGGAGGGAGAACTGTATATAATTGGTCAAGAAACAAGCGTAAGCCCCTCATCATAACCTCATACGTAACAGGCAGGAAACCTGACCCACTACCTTGTAACCTGATAAAACAAAGAACTGCTGCTTGCCAGAAAATTAAAAATTCCACTTAGCAGTTCATCATTGGATATCTCTGTTAATTACCTGTCTATAAATAGTTTAGCAACTTCTGCCCAAGCCGGAGAACTTTGAGGGGAATCTCTGAGGAGAAACCTGAGTCCATCACCAGAGCGGCTTGGCGGTCTGATCACCCGTCAATCACTCCCCGTCATCGTAAATCTTGACGTAGTAAAGCCCTGCAGGCACGATAGCTCGTTCCGGCGCCACGTTCGTCATTGATTGATTGGCTATAACCCGAACCTGTACGTTTGACTGTAATCGATGCAACTGTAATGGAACAAAGGCTCAGCCTGCGTCACACGTCACTATCTGGGCGACGTAAGTAAACAATCTCCTGTAACCAACACGCGTCTGTGTCTGGTTAATTCCACCCCATCCATTAATTACCCGTCTGTCAAGGCGAAAGTTTTACTGCTCCGGTGCGGGGGTGGTCAGAAAGCAGCTGCCGGCGCTGCTCTGATTCTCCGACAGAAGGGAGGTGCCATCACCAGGGACGATTATACCTCCTTGGCTTGAGATTGTAGGGGGGCTGTTATGAAGGCTAAGGCAGAGATGGAACTGGGACTAGCGACCCAGATCAAAGATAACAAGAAATCCTTTTTTAAATACATAGCGGGTAAAAAGAAGGTACTGGGTAATGTGGGGCCTCTGCAGGACACACTAGGAAATCTGGTGGTCACACCAGACGAGAAAACTAATCTCTTTAACAATTTCTTTGCCTCCATTTTTCTGAGCAGGGACCAGGTCTTTCCCTCCACCAGGATGCCCAATGGTCCCAGGGGAGGCACAACCAGGCCCAGGGTCAGTGAGGACCTAGTCAGGGAGCTTCTGGTGGGACTAGACGTATTCAGATCAGCAGGTCCTGATGATCTCCACCCCAGAGTGCCGAAGGAATTGGCAGAGGTCATTGCGGGACCCCTGGCACAGCTTTATGAGCACTCATGGTGCTCTGGTGAGGTGCTAGAGGACTGGAAAGGTCCAATGTGGTCCTGATTTTCAAAAAAGGGATGGAGGAGGACCCAGGAAACTATAGGCCCGTTAGTCTTACCTTGGTCCTGGAGAAGCTGTTTGAGAAAATTATCCAGGAGCACATCTGTGAGGGACCAGCAGGGGAGATCATGCTTAGGGGCAACCAACATGGGTTCATTAGGGGCAGGTCCTGTCAGACCAACCTGGTTGCCTTCTACGACCAGGTCACAAAATCCTTAGATTCAAGTGTTGTGGTGGGCGTAGTCTTTCTGGACTTTATGAAGGCCTTCGACACTGTCTCTCACCCCATTCTCATTAAAAAATTAGGTGACTGCAGTGTTGATGCCTACACAGTCAGATGGGTCACAAATTGACTGGAGGGCTGCACTGAGAGAGTGGTGGTGGACAGGTCATTTTTGACCTGGAGGGACATTCGCAGTGGGGCCCCCCAGGGCTCGGTCCTCAGGCCCGCACTGTTCAACATCTTCATCAGCGACTTGGATGAGGGGGTGAAAAGCACCTTGTTCAAATTTGCGGATGACACTAAGATGTGGGGAGAAGTAGGCATGCTAGAGGAGAGGGACAGGCTGCAATTAGATCTGGACAGGTTACAGGGGTGGGCGGATGAGAACAGGATGGGTTTCAACACTGACAAGTGCAAGGTATTGCACCTGAGTAGGAAGAACCAGCAGCGTACCTACAGGCTAGGGAACTCCCTTCTCATCAGTACAGAGGCAGAAAAGGATCTTGGAGTCATTACTGACTCCAAGATGAACATGGGCCGACAATGCGAGGATGCCATCAGGAAGGCTAACTGCACCTTGTCATGCATCACGAGCAGGTCGAAGGAGGTGATCGTCCCCCTCTATATGACACTGGTCAGGCCGCAGTTGGAGTACTGCGTCCAGTTCTGGGCGCCACACTTCAGGAGGGATGTGCACAGCATTGAGAGGGGTCCAGAGGAGGGCCACCCACATGATCAGGGGGCAGCAAGGCAGGCCCTCTGAGGGACTGCACCTTGTCATGCATCACGAGCAGGTCGAAGGAGGTGATCGTCCCCCTCTATATGACACTGGTCAGGCCGCAGTTGGAGTACTGCGTCCAGTTCTGGGCGCCACACTTCAGGAGGGATGTGCACAGCATTGAGAGGGGTCCAGAGGAGGGCCACCCACATGATCAGGGGGCAGCAAGGCAGGCCCTATGAGGGGAGGCTACAGGACCTGAGCCTGTTCAGCCTCCCCAAGAAAAGGTTGAGAGGGGATCTGTAGGCTGTCTATAAACTGACCAAGGGGGACCAGCAGGCAATGGGAGATTCCCTGTTCCCCCGAGCACTACCGGGAGTAACAAAGAATAACGGCCATAAGCTGATGTCGAGTAGATTCAGGCTAGATATCAGGAGGCGCTACTTTATAATCAGGGCGGCTAGGATCTGGAACCAACTTCCAAGGGAAGTGGTGTTCGTTCCTACCCTGGGGGGTCTTCAAAAGGAGGCTAGATAGACACCTAGCCAGGATCATTTGACGCCAGCATCCTTTCCTGCCCATGGCAGGGGATCGGACTTGATGATCTGCTCAGGTCCCTTCTGACCCTACCAACTATGAAACTATGAATGTATAGTAGCTACTGTAGTGATTGTGAGAGCGCTGGCGTCAGTATATCTACCTATCCAAGGCCCTGGAGTCTGCTGTCGATGGTCAGCTTCCTTCCAGACGATGTCTTCTCCAGAAGGGCGCCACTGAGGGTCACACTTCACTGTCTTTTATTCCTTTCTGGCAGACTTGTCTGATCCCCCAGCATCATCTTGGCTGCCCAATCTGGAGGTTGCTGCCTCACGTGGGTCTTGAGTAATGCCTGACAGCTGTTAGTCACAGGGGTCTTGCCTATCTAGTTGTGCAGTTGCAGGAGTCAGTTTGTGATTTTGATTAATTAACAATGGTATTGTTAAGGGTTGCAGGAATAGTCAATAGGATGGGTGCTCAGTCCCAGGAATCAGTTCCTTGGCTTGGTTAGCCTAAAATGGCTTGTAGAGTTTTGCAACGGTAAGTTGCCAGGCCTTTGGCTAGGCTACTGTCATTTAATTACCTACTGATCACCATACACTCACATTTACTCAAGGGGGACCAGCCCAATATAGCAGATTTTTATCACTTTACAATTACAATTTCAATGCAGTTTTAACAATGGTCCAGGGTGTAACTTCATTCTCCAGGAAATACATTCCTTGGGGTGTAATTTCATTCTACAGGGAGTACATTCCTTACGGGTTTAAAAGTATAAAATATAAAATACAAAATGCCATGGTAAAGATGAGACAGATGAAATATAAAAATGCACTGTGAGGTAGTGAGGATCAAAAGCTACTGGGGACAGTAAGTGAGTTTGGTTAGCACCAGGATATATATTTAGAGTCTTTGAAGTGGATATTTTAGTTCTTTTGTTTTCTTTAGTGACACTGAGCTTAATTGATATGTGGATGTAGTTTCTAGGTTTCTCCTACACAAAGCCAATTCAGCTTTCTGGCTTGCTCTGAGCCTTGCCACACCCATACAATGAGTGTGCTAGATCTCTGCCAATACTTAGAAGGAAAAAGAAATGCACAAAGCTGGGGGGAGGGGGCAGAGTTTGCAGGCAAAAAGGGGCTTCTGTTGTATCAGTGTCCAAAAGGGAAATGTACAACGGGGGTTTTCTGCTAGAACATACCCTATTTAGCAGCATCTAATTTAGGGCATGCACAGACCTCTAAGTGTCTGGGAAACCTGAAAGCCAAACCAGGAGGGAGATGCCCCAAGCTCAAGATAACAAGGACATTTTGGATCACAGTTTTGGGCTTGGGTGCCCAAGTCCACCTAAGTCCCAATTTACTACCTCAATCCTTTATTGGATCTAGCCTTCTGTGCATATGTTGTCCATTCTGTGTTTATATAATAAATATATTAAGCCTGATGGTCCAGCTTGATTCTACCTTATTCTCAGAGAGATAGTCTATAGTCATAGGAGAGCAAACTAAAACATCTTTGTGGAACAACTGTGCACAATTGGGGACATACAGGTCTTAACTACTTGTAATAGTGTTTTTCAACCCTTCTTATATCAAAGCCTCAGTTTTCCATATGAGGATCTGCCTCCAGGCATACTCTCCACCCATCTAGTTGGGATCTGGCCAAGAAAGTCCTCGTCTATTTTGCAATGTGGACTGAGCAGAAGAGGATGGAGACCAGCACTGTGAAAAGTAATGCATTACTGTTGCACTGATAAGAAGCAATGACATACATACAAGAATAACAAAGGGATCATTGGTGATTCACAGAGTGGTACTGATTTAAAGAAGTATCACAGCTTGAAAGAAATCACTGGCCATAAACTGTCCGTGTTCATTTTTGCAGTAGTAAACTTATAAACATTTGAAGGACCGGGCATGCATAGAACACTAGGCATCTGGAAAACTTCAAAGTGAAACCAGGAGGGAGGTACAAATAGTAAGAATATGCATCTTCAAAGAAAGAAAAGCTTCTGATGTTTGAGAAGTACCTATTTCAGTTGTATAGCATTATTATATACAGCGTATAGCAGTTAAGCAGTGTGCTTTCAATATAGATACATTTGTTTTCCATTTTCCATTTACTTACAGTGGTTACAGGAGCTGATAAAAATGCTTCAAATAAAATGAACCCTAGGGTCCTCGTCATCGGGGATTCCATCCTAAGGGGAACGGAGGCTCCCATCTGTCGACCCGACCCCATGGCACGGGAGGTCTGCTACATGCCGGGGTCTAGGATTTATGATATCACAGATAGGATCCCAGCCTACATTCAACCCTCAGACCAGTACCCCATGTGGGAACAAATGACGTGACCAGAGGCAACCCAGACCGCATCATGAAGGACTTTGAGGCCCTGGGGGCCAAGCTCAAGGAGACAGGGGCACAGGTGGTATTCTCCTCTATTCTCCCGGTGAGTAGACGTGGATGGCAACACGAGGCCCAAATTGGCGAGATCAACTGATGGTTACGGAGTTGGTGCCACCAGGCAGGCTTTGGGTTTCTGGATAAAGACCCACACTTTTGCGCAGGGGGCTTCCTTGGGTGGGCTGGGCTACACCTCTCCCCTAAAGGCAAGCGTGTCTTCTCTTCCAGGTTGGTTGATCTCGTGCAGTGCGCTTTAAACTAGCTTCACCAGGGGATGGGGCCAGAGGAGGACTTAAGAACACCTCCCAACCAAGACAGGTGACGTACACAAGGAGTACCCAGGTAAGTGACAGGGGTCCAGATAGTTCTGGGAATCGGGGGGTAGTACATGCACCAATTCAAGGCTTTAAATGCCTCTACACCAATGCTCATAGTATGGGGAATAAGCAGGTGGAATTCACCCTCTGGTTAGCTAGTTCAAACCCAGACATAGTAGGGCTCATAGAAACTTGGTGGGATTCATCCTATGACTGGGTGGTTAACATTAGGGGTTATAGGCTATACAGACGGGATACAGCGGGGAGGAAAGGTGGGGGTGTGGTGCTCTACGTCAAAGAGCAATACACATCCTTAACTAGCAGGATGGGGTCAGAGGAGGGGCAGGCTGAAGTGCTCTGGGTCAGAATACAGGGGGGGCGTGGGGAGAGGGACTTAATGGTGGGCGTCTACTACAGACCTCCCAACCAAGGGGAAGAGCTGGACTGCAAATTCTTGGGTCAGCTTGTGGAGGCACTTAAGGCAAGGGATGTTGTTGTCATGGGTGATCTAAATTACCTGGACATCTGCTGGGAGGAGCAGTCAGCCAGGTTGGAACGCTCACGTAGGTTCCTAGCCAAGATACAGGACCTCCACTTAACCCAGGAGGTGCACAGCCCCACCAGGGGAAATCTCCTGCTGGACCTGGTCCTGGCAACAGGCGACGACCTGGTGAGGGGACTCCAGGTTCTTGACCACCTGGGCCACAGTAATCATCGCCTACTAGAATTCACCATCCAGCACAGGGTGTCAAGGGCCTGCAGGAAGGCAGTAGCCCTTGACTTCAAGAGAGCCAGCTTCAATGAGTTGAGGAGATTGGTAGGAGAGGCATGGGGGTCCTGGAGAGTAGGGGAACTGGGTGCCCAAGATGAGTGGTCATTCCTTAAGGAGATGATACTCAGAGCCCAAGGGGTGACAATCCCAATGAGAATCAAAGGGGGCAAGAGTGGTCAAAAGCCCCCTTGGCTCACCAAGGGCATTTGGGAATGTTTGATTGCCAAAAAGGAGGCGTACACCCAGTGGAAGGGAGGGGCTATCACCAAACAGAAGTATACCTCCATCGCTCGGGTCTCTAGGGGGGCTGTTAGGAAAGCTAAGGCAGATATGGAACTAGGGCTTGCATCAAGGATCAAGGACAACAATAATTCCTTTTTTAAATACATAGGGAGTATGAAGAAGGCACTGGGTAATATGGGGTCCCTGCAGGATACGCTAGGCAATCTGGTGGTTGCACCAGAGGAAAAAGCAGACCTTTTTAACAATTTCTTTGCCTCCATTTTTTTGTGCAGGGACTGGAACTTCCCCACTGGGACGGACTCAGGAGAGACTCCACCAGGCCTAGGGTCAGGGAGGACCGGGTTAGAGAACTTCTGGAGGGACTGGACATGTTCAAATCAGCAGGTCCAGATGCTCTCCACCTGAGGGTGTTGAGGGAATTGGCAGGAGTTATCGCAGGGCCTCTGGCATGGCTTTATAAGCACTCGTGGCGCTCTGGTCAGGTGCCGGATGACTGGAAGAGGGCCAATGTGGTCCCCATCTTTAAAAAGGGAAGGGGGAGGACCCAGGCAACTATATGCCTGTTACTCTTACTTCAATCTTGGGGAAGCTCTTTGAGAAGATTATCAAGGAGCACATCTGTGAAGGGCCAGCAGCGGGGTTGATGCTCAGGGGTAACCAGCATGGTTTAATTATGGGCAGGTCCTATCAGACCAACCTGATTGCCTTCTACGATCAGGTCACAAAATCATTGGATGCAGGTATCACGGTGGATGTAGTCTTGCTGGACTTCAGGAAGGTCTTTGACACTGTCTCCCACCCCGTTCTCATTAAAAAGGTAGGCGACTATGGTATTGATGCCTACACAGTCAGATGGATTGCAAATTGGCTGAGGGGCCACACTCAGAGAGTGGTGGTGGACGGGTCATATTCGACCTGGAGGGATGTGAGCACTGGGGTCCCCCAGGGCTCGGTCCTTGGGCCCGCACTGTTCAATTTCTTTATTAGTGACTTGGACGACGGGGTGAAAAGCACCCTGTTTAAATTTGCAGACGACACCAAGATCTGGGGTGAGGTGGGCATGCTAGAAGGGAAGGACAGATTACAGCAGGACCTGAACAGGTTACAGGAGTGGGCAAATGAGAATAGGATGGGATTCAATACTGACAGGGGCAGGGTGCTGCACTTGGGCAGTAGGAACCAGCAGCATACCTATAGGCTGAGGAACTCTCTTCTCGAAAGCAGAGTGGCAGAAAGAGATCTTGGAGTCATTATTGATTCCAAGATGAACATGGGCCGACAATGTGAGGACATGGTCAGCAAGGTGAACCGCACCTTGTCATGCATCTACAGATGCATCATGAGCAGGTCCAAGGAGGTGATCCTCCCCCTCTATGGGACATTGGTCAGGCCCCAGTTGGAGTACTGTGTCCAGTGCTGAGCGCCGCACTTCAGGAAGGATGTGGACAACATGGAGGGCCATGGAGGGCCACTCGCAGGATCTGAGGACAGCAGGGCAGACCCTACGAGGGGAGGCTATGGGACCTTAACCTGTTCAGCCTTCACAAGAGAAGGCTGAGGGGGGGCCTGGTGGCCATCTATAAACTCACTATGGGGGACCAGCGGGGAATGGGAGAGACCTTGTTCCCTTGAGCGCCTCCCGGAGTAACAAGGAATAACGGCCATAAGTTGTTAGAGAGTAGGTTCAGACTAGACATTAGGAGGCACTACTTCACAGTAAGGGCGGCTAGGATCTGGAACCAACTTCCAAGTGAAGTAGTGCTGGCTCGTACCTTGGGGGTCTTTAAGAGGAGGCTTGACAGTTACCTAGCTGGGTCATTTGAGCCCAGTTTTCTCTCCTGCCCAGGGCAGGGGGTCGGACTATTAGATCTGCAAGGTCCCTTCTGACCCTACATCTATGAATCTAGGACTCAGGAATCAGTAACATTACTGATTATAAACATCATTAATCAATACAGGTCCCTAAGGGAATTACTGTATTGTTTCATATTTAGTTTTGATATTTATTTACCTGCTACCTAGTGTAATGTGTACCAGTGCCCTCTCCTGGATGGAATTTGCCAGGCCTGTTCAGTTGTCAGAATAGCAGAGGCCTATTAGCAGGCTTACATAGCTAGGGAGGGCTACCCTGTAGGTAAATTTCTTTGTTTCCTCGGTAGAAAAAAAAAAGTGATCTGTGTTTTTCCTTTTTCTGTTTCTTAGTCTGAGTTTTCTCCAGTGAGTGATTATAGGCCTAAACCCACAAGGTAATAGCTCTCACAGTTTCAGTAGCCTGAAGAATTACTGGGGCAGGGGAGGTGGGTTGTTGAGCTTATCTCAGCTAAGCAAGCTCTGGCAACTTTTTTATATCAGTGCTAAGCATGTGCACAGGGAGCCTCTGCTTACAGTACAGAGCAGCAAAATACTGGAGTTTCTGTGGCAGATCCTGCTTACCTGCTTAGAAGGAAAAGGTGAATGCAGGGGAGAAAGCTCCTTTTGAATTGAAAGAGAAAGAGGAGAAAGTTCTGTTGCAGAGTCCAAGAAAGAGCTGAATGGGCTGAGCAAAACTGACTGCTGCCCTAGACCCACAAGAAACCTGGGTGGACTTTGCTGGAATTGTGACAGTGCTGCAGAGGGAAGTGAAACTCCTAGGCTGACTTGGCACAAGGTTGTGATTACCCCTTCACCCAGAAACTATAGGTTGTTGAGGTCTGCTTTTGTTCTGCTTTGCTTTGCTTCTCCCTACTTCTCTCCTGAGTAAATCCTCTTTTGAGTAGAGATTAAACCTCTCGCATCCTCAGAAGGTCAGAAAAGCAGTCTCAGAGCCTTGCTGAAAGACTTTGGTCCTTGTGGGGAAGTTAGAATAACTTTGCAGCAGTTCTTCAACAGGGATGGAGACCCTGCCAGCTGTAAAAGCCTGTAAAATCCCTCCGAGGACGACCAGAAGAAAAGACTCTTTCCTGCAGAAGAGTAGAGGATTACATAACTGCAAGTTTAATGGAGTGGATCTAGATGGAACCAATTTTTATAGCTTACCTTTCTCAGATGCCACAATTGCTGATTTAGTGGCAGCCTCACAAACAGAATCAGGTACTAATTAAAATCATGGCCAAAATTATAGTTTTCTGTGATAAATGAGTTATTTCAGAGTAGATCAA
Organism: Alligator sinensis; assembly: GCF_000455745.1. Classification (NCBI taxonomy): domain Eukaryota; kingdom Metazoa; phylum Chordata; order Crocodylia; family Alligatoridae; genus Alligator; species Alligator sinensis. The sequence continues at coordinate 327,661 of NW_005842354.1, forward strand.
CTTATCTTAAATTCAAGGATTTAGATCTTATTCTGAATAAATATGTATACATTTCATCAACTTTTTTTTTTACATTTATTACAAAATCCAAAATTCAAGGATGCCACAAAAAACATTTTGAAAAAACCTGCAAAGTACATTTTCCTGGCAGCCATGTGGGGCCTGGAAGGAAGTTCTGTTTCTGCTGCTGCAGGTTTCAGGTTTTGGGGTATTTTTCATTTTCCTCAGAAGCATTGTGCGTTGGCTGTAGCTGAGACTGGAGATATTGACTGGGGAGGGCCAATGTTGGGACTAAAAACCCCAGAGGTTCCTGGTTAGAAAGGTTCCTGGCTTTTGTTTCTCCACTTTGGGTCAGACCAATCATTGTACTTGGGGTCTGGAAAGAGTTTAACTCACTGTCATTGGCACTGACTTGGGGTGTGGGGGGGATTTCCCTTCCTCTTTAATGGGAGATATGGTCCTCTTCCATCTTGAGTGTATTTTGACAAACAGCAGTGTGGCAAGATATTTGACAGTGCCCTCATGAACTGTACTTTACTTGTGGCAAGATAGGGTGTTCATGCTGTTTTGTGCCTGGGGGCTGTACTAAAGGCTTGTTCATGCAGGTTAAGAATAGTTTAGACAGTTATATGTATGGGATGGTTTAGACTGGGATGAACCTAGAGCAGTCTGTTGAACTGTTGAAGTTCCTTTCAGATCTACTTTTCAGTTATTCTGATCCATCTGATTGGCAGTGGTAGGTACATTCTCGCCTCATGACTCTTTATTCAGTTTTCTTCATAGAAACATGGGTATGCTGTACAAAAAATCCAAGACCAACACCTGCCCAGGTTCCAAACCAATACACATTGATCACATGTGCACACATACACAAGGCATAAGACTGTCCTTCCACGTGCATGATCTCTGGAAGTGCATGAGCATGACTGCCTGCTCCACATACAGTCCATCCTATCCACAGGCTTGAAATCATAGAAAAGTAGGGCTGGAAAGGACTTCTGAAGGCCATCTTGTCTACCCCCTGCCTGAGGCTGGATCATCCCCAGGCAAACCACCCCATACAAGTCCTTATCTAACCTACTACTAAAACTACATAGTCAATTATCAAACAACCACAAGGCATAGCACCCTATCCTGTTGCAGGCAAAGCAGAGGACAATAGCAGCCAGTAGTCTGCTGCTGAGATAGTTACTAAAATATTCATGAGATCAAAGGTCCACAGCCAACTCTAGAGGAGCAAAACCCCCTAGTCTGTACCAGTCAAGTGGTTTCCTCAGTCCTGCCTGACTAGAAATGCCATTGCCACTGGTTCATTACATATATTACATGGCGAGAGAATGAGTGCACGTGTAAGCAATATTACACCCCAGGGAATTATTGTTGTACAAACGGCTAGTTTCGTGCCCCTGGAGGCTTGTCCAATCCACCTCAAGGAGAGAGTCACACACACACAGGCTAGGTCCAATTTCAAATTTATTGTTTGCAAACAGATCGACTAGGGAGTTAATTTATTTAAATTAGAGTTGACCCCAAACAGAGTCTGGGGTTCCTTTTTATAGCTAACATAAACAAAAGATTCTAACGTGTCGCGTAATTATTGGCAGCCCAAGTATTACGTCTTACAACATATGTCTAGCAGTCATATGTTCTATGACAGTTTACATACATGTCTCATTTACATCTTAAATCTCCTCCTTGAGGCTGTCCTTAAGTCCATCTCGGTCATTCTTCGGTCAGGGTCTGAGTTCTTCACATCAGCATCTTTCCCTGTCCCTCTTTTCTTATCTCTCGTAAGGAGTTATTTATTGCATCTGTTCCTGGCTATGTCTGCAGAAGTCTAGTGCTACTCATAAATCTATCATTGGCCTACATGCCTTAGCAGAAGCAAGTGTGATAATATGCAGAAGCAATTATGTAGTGAAGCTAAACAGTTCTCAGCTGTGACGCCTTTGTGTAGGGAGATGAGACATTTTTACCACACAGCTGCTACACAAATGTTATTGCAAAATCATAATGACTAGATTATAACATATTTTTACCACATTATGCACAGGAAAACTCAAAATTATACTAAATTGATTACTTTCTTTTTTATTATTTACATTTCATCTCATAGCCTTAGGAGCTGTTCAAAAAACTCGTTTAAAAAAAAAATATGTCCCCAAAAATGAGAGAGAGTGTGTGCGCTTGTGTGCCACAAGCTTTCCTGGGCTGCAGCTCACTTCATCAGACGCTGAGAAAGGACCTGAAGAAAGCCAGAGTATAAAGAGAGAAATTAAGAGTAGCAAAGACAAGGCGGGATTTGGGGGGGAGGGGCAAATAAGCAACACACAGACCTCAAGAACAAAAACCGCCCCGCCCCAGCCCACAGACCCTAGTGCGGCCGGGGCAGTGCACGCAGACGAAAGGCGCATCCCTGGGCCCCGCCCATAGGGGAGGGGGCAGCGCCCAGCGCGGCTCGCCCCCGCCCCCCACGTTCTTCAGAGCAGCCAGGCTCGCGCATGTGCACAGCGTACCGCTCCTGCTTTTCCCCATCCCGGGCGGCGCTGCGCGCGCAGGGAAAGGGCTCTGTCTCCACCCTGAACAACACGCGGGCGCCTGCGCAGCAACTCGCCCTCCCTTCGGAACTCCGCATTGCATCACTTCCTGTCTGATAACACTCCCCCCCTTCGCGGGGCATTGTGGGTTGCCGGAAGGAGTTTCGGCGAGGCAATGGCGGCGCGGGGCCGGGGTCGGGGTAGGGGCCGGGCCGGGGCTGCAGCGGCGGCGGCGGCAGCAGCGGTGGC
>NW_005842354.1:330514-353347 GCF_000455745.1 Alligator sinensis
CGGCCCTGGGGTGGTGGGGGGGGGGGCGCTCCGAGCCGCAGGTTCGAGGCCGGACGCTGCCTGGGGGTGGAGGGGGGGATGCTGCAGCCCTTGGAGGCAGCCTGCTCCGAGCGCCGTTGCTCTCGCTCAGCGAGCTCCTCATCTCCTGCCTCAGCTCCCCCTGCTGCCGCTGGAGCCCTTGTTCCTTGTCCTGTCTCCTGGGGCCACCGAGAAAAGTCCATCTCTAGCCTCTCTGTAATGACCCTTTTTCAGCCTTTCCTTGTAAGTCTGGCTCTCCAGGCCTCTAATCGCAATTGGTTTCCCTGACGGGCCGGCCCAGGGGGTGGCCAGGTGCCACCTGGAGCACAGGCAGCCTCTGTGTGCATGGCATGAAGCAGGTTGGGGAGCGGGCAGGTAACACAACGGCAGATAGGGTGGGGAGCAGAGGAAAGCAACAGATCAGGTAGGGGAAAGGGAATTGGGTGGTGCTTGAGGAGGCTAATTTGTGGCACTCTCCCCAAAACCTGTAGGCTGTTGGTCTGCTTCTGTTTTGTTTTGCTTTTCCTTCTCACCTCTCTTCTGAGTAAATCCTCTTTTGAGTAGAGATTAAGCATCTTGCTTAAGCATCAGGGGGTCAGAGAAGCAGTCTCTAGGTTAAGCAGAACTCTGATCCTGCACTTGGGTCCCTGAAGGTACAGCCTGGGATCCTAAGAACCGTTATTCAACTATTAATTATCATTATTCAGCTATTAATGATCTACCACGAATGGCTCCTCAGAGGTTTTTAAGACCCAGGTAGACAAAGCCTTAGCTGGGATGATAACATTGGGCAATGTCCTGCTGTAAACAGGCTCGATGACCTCCTGAGGTACCTTCCACCCCTCATTTTCTGTGATTCTCTGACTTAAGGTGGTGTTCTCTGACATAATGTGGTTCTCTGACATAATGTGGTGTCAAGTATTCGTTACGCTGACTATTGAAAAAGGAATTGTGAGTAAAAGTACTTTGCTCAAAAGCTTTCGCTTCATAATAATAGTTTTCTTCCTTTCCACAGAAGAACATACCAGTTGAAAATGATGTAAAGATGGATAAAGATGGTCTTACAGATCTCTATATTCAACATGCCATACCATTGCCTCAGCGGAACTTGCCAAAAAGTAGATGGGGGAAAGTGATGGAAAAGAAAAGAGAACAAAATGAATGGAAAAGTGAGAGAGAGAGGTAATTTAGCTGTTCTTTTAGCTCCTGGATAGCTTTTGGGGTAATTTGCAGTTAGTTTTGCCTTTCTCTGCCCAATTATCAACACCATATAGCATTTGTAGAGGATGACATGCGATAAATTCCATTTTGTGTCAGGGTGTGTGTCAAAGTATATTACCCTAGCATAACATTCAGTTTCAGTGTTGCTATGTGTTGTATACTTAGCTTTTGGTGTAGATAGGAGCTACAGGAGCTCTCAAAGTACATCATAAAGAAACAGTCATTCCTATTTTCAGATGGAGATGGGAAAGCTTGATACTTGTGATCGTTAATATTTTTATAAGTAAACATTGTTCTTATGTGGTAGCATTCAGTAGCAAAACATGAGGTCATTGGCAGTTAATTACATAATAGTAGCTGTACCTAGCAAGTGCGCAAACATAGCAGTTGGAAATGGTGATTTTGATTTGCCACAAAGGTTTGTTTATTGGACATAAACAGAAGCTGCTTTTCATTAAAGTTGTTTTTTGCTTACGGCCTTTATAAATACTATTTGACCAGAAAATAAAGCTGTCTAAAACTTGGGTTTTATTTTACTTCATGTTCTCGTGTTTCTAATCTGTGATGGTATCTGAATGGACAGTTCTTTGCACCCATGCAAAGTGGTTGATTTAGAAAGACCTCCCCATGCATTGTGTTGCTTGTTCAGGACCTGCATGAGGTTCAACTTCACACGAATGCCTAAAGAAACAACTAGATCAACTTAGAGATTGTGGTTATTCATTCCAGTATAGTACAACTGGTCACTTTTGTAAATGAGTTTAGCAAGGCTGAAAACAGATCTGTTACTTGCGTTAATAGAATCTGTTAAACAAATTCTTATGAGTAACTTATGTAACACTTTCACCACTGTCAAAATATCTCAGTCACTATTTTCTCTGTACACACAAGGTTATAAAAGCATTTTGACAAATATTGCTTTCCAGTTGCATCTTGAAATATGCAGAAACTGATCTTGGGCATTGGTAGTGTTCTGAAAGGGCTGTCAACAGGAACTGCTTTTTTGGTTCAGATATGCAAACAAATACATCAACAAACCTCTCAAGAATATCTCAGCCTTGTTCTGCCATAACATGAAGTTCTTGCATAACAGCAACATTTTACAGGTTTTATGTTGTGTGTCCTTTTCTAATCATTACAAGTGGAACTTGCTTTATGCGTAGGCATGTTATGATAAAAAGTAATTCATATATGGAAACTGGAAAAAGTCTGTAGACTTACTTAGATTACTACTGTTTATTTTCTAGAGGGCTGCAGTGTTAAAGTTGCTTTTATTAACACAGTATGCTGAAGTTACCAGTTACTGTTTGAGTACTTGTTGCAAATTAATCATTATAAGTCCCTTATTAATCATTAGTCATTTTAAGACACTTTAGTAGTTCAGTGCTCAACATAGACTTGAACAGTATGCTATCTAAAAAATTGACCATCTTACTGCCAGCATTAATGCACAAAGAACTTGGAAATGAGTTGAAAGGAAGCTGCTGAAGCTTCTTGGAAGTTCTGGACATAAAGTAGTTTTAGTAAGTACAGCAAAAACATACTCGGAGAAAACTTCAGAATTATTGGCTGTCTGTATTGTCTTCATGGTGATCCTGAGACTGCTGCCAAGAAACAAGCTACACCTACCTGCTCCTGATCCATATGTACCACTTGCAGAAAAGTGTTGCGTGGTTGCTTTTTGTAATTCATTCATGGATGCTGTCTTAAGCTTGCTTTTGAGATGGGCATTGGATGCGCCTGGCATGGTTCCAGTAGTGATACAAGACATTTTTGCATGCAGTGATTCAATGACATTTGCTTCTCAGAATTTTTGTGAGAATGGTATAGACATGCCTATTTAACATCCTGGTGAGATGAGACTTCACAGACCTCTTAGGAGTGAATATGTCCCCTCTTTCATGGCAGCTCTTGGCCTCCTTATAATAGAATGCGGTTCCTCTCTATCTAGAGTGTAGCAGCATTTGGGGAGCCCATAAAAAGGCTCTCTCTCCTCTCTGTCCTATTGCAATCAATTCCCTGAGTCTGTTGCGTGCTGCCATGCCAAGGGGTAATTTGGTATGGTGGGATTAGGGTCTACCAGCCATGCCCCAAACCAGTGTAGAGGTACTTTAGGGGTGAGACAGGGTTGCCTGTTTGGAGCTTCCTGGAAGAAAAAACTCTTCCCCCAATCTTCCAGACTTGGAAGAGGTCTTTCAAGCACAGTACAGCTGTTCAAACTGTTGGGGCTAGAATTTATTTGACAGTTTACACCTCTCTACTGTTTTGGGATAGCTGTAGGCTCAGGAGGACAAAACTGGAATTTGCATTTAGTTTGCATTCAGCAGGTAATCTAAACAATATCACAGGTTAGAAATTGTTGAACCGAAACTTGAATTTTGCAGTAATTGAGACAGTTCCTTGATTGACAGGAGAAATAGATCTAGACCCAGGTCAAAAAAAAAAAATAAGGGACTTAAGATATTGAAGCACCACAATTCTGCTTGGGTCCAACCAAGAGTGCCATTCTCAGAATGGCTAACTTCTTAAGTGCCTAAAAGCCAGTATTGAATTCATCACAATACACAGCAGGCACTTTTAGCCCAAAACATGGTGGCAAAAAGAGTTGTTTTTACATGTTATGTTTACCTGGGTGAGAGCTCTAATTCCTGGGCTGTCAGAGACCTTGGTTTAAATTTACCCCTAGTCTCCTAAGAGAATACCCAAACTACCAGGGTGTAGGCTTGGCTAAACTAAGATAAGCTAAGCTAGTAGCACTCTCCACCCATTTTGTTGAGGCTGGTCATTCTTGCAATCCCAAGATCCCTTGTAGAGTCTTAATGTTTCTTGGGAAAGTTTGTATATAACATAGCTTGTTGTCATTTTTGAGAAGAACAAAAGTGCTGTAACCTTTCAAATATACTATACTTTGTGCACAAGAATCAGTGCCAAATAATTGTGCTTTTAAAGTTGTATGTAGCCCTTGAATACAACACTCCCGGTTGGCTGAGAGAGTATTTGATAGAGTAATTTATTGAGGAGTAACTGTTCTATCTTTATGTTAAGGAAAGAGATTGAAACAAGAATTTTTGCACAGTGATACCTTGGAAGTAGGCTTTATGCATTTCTGCTATTTGAATGTGTTTGGTCAGGATATTGGTGAATAGGTGTTGAGAGGAAGTTTTCAGAAAAAGGTCTGAGTGAGCAATAGAGATTACGGTTTACTTCAAATTGTGTGCAGGTTCATTGCCTTAGACTCTTTCAGTGATGTACTTTGACTTATTAATTGTTGATTTAATGCATGCAATAAATATATGAAAAGCAAACCTGAAGCAGAGCTTTGATATGATATTAATTGCTATTGTTCTATGGCTGCAAGATATATGTTTATTCTTGAACTGTTATCAATTTCATTTTTAAAGAAACTTTATCTTTTATCATCAAAACCACAAATCAGATCTCTGGAACCTTTAGGATATTAAAGCTACCAGCAGCTCCACATTTAGTTGCTGATGTAATGGTGTTGTAATTGAGTCAGATGGCTGCCACAATGTGGCTTTAAAACATGACAGTATGTAGACTGGGCCTGATACCAGTGATTCTCATTGTTGCTTTGTTAGTAAAGATGTGTTTGTCTAAAATAGGGTCTAAACTAATGTGTTCAATTGCCTCTGATATTATACCACTGTAGTTGAAAAATAGCAGTATTAGGTTTTCATGAAATTGTCACAAATGCACAATTAACGATATCTGACACTGCAAATCATTAATTAAATGTTGTAAATTTATAAATTCACTAAGTACAATGGTTCTTTTATCAAATTCATCCCTTCATGTTGGATGTCTTGTGCAAAGGAACAACTATTAATACTTTCCTTATTTTTTTCTTTTTTGTCTGTTAGGCTGTTTCCTTCTTGATCTTAACTCTTTGATATAAATAACATCCTAGTGTCCATCTTCTATAATTTATTTCTTATAATGAAAAAAGATCCGACCTGGCTTTTGATAGATTTAGAAACACTAGTTATTCTAGCAGAAATAATCAGTTTAGTGCCCTGGCTCAGGAACAAATTATTTTAGATACAAGAACATTAACTAATAGTCCTTTGGACTTTGTCACCATTAGGACTGAGAGTAAATGTAGATTTAGTTTTTTTTTTCCCCAAAACACGTATGGATCTTAACTTATATAATTTACATCTCTTTAAATACTTAACTCTTTGAAATCTGAAACAGTACTGCATTTCTTGGTACAACTCTACCTAAAATAATGTCAAAGTAATTTTACAGTCGTAATGAATATGTCATTGCTTGGAATTAGTTTTTTGTTAATTAGTTTGATGTTTGTTATGATCTGAATTTGGATCTACTAAATATTGTGAAGTAGGATGAGAGCACATTTTTGAACTATATCTTTTTTATAGCTCGGCCCTTGAGGCACTTACTGACTCTCGATAATCTAATTTGTATTCCTGAGAACTTTAAAATTTGTATTTTCAGTGTCACAACTGTAGAAGGATCAAGGAAGAGACCACTTATTGTATTTGATGGCAGTTCAACAAGTACAAGTATAAAGGTGAAGAAGACAGAAAATGGAGCCACTGATCGCCTAAAACCTCCCCCAACAGCAAGCACCACCAATACTGTTAGGAGACTATCAGTTCCTTCAAATGCCTCAACGTACATTTCACCCTCCAGTTTATCACAGGACGCTAAACTAGAAACCAGGAATAATGAGGCAGAACAGAACAGTGTGCCAGTGACTAATAGCAATGTATTGGCTAGTCTAAAGGTATCGCCTATGACCCCAGTAGCAGGAGCTACAATTGTGAAATTAAAAAGAACAGCTCCAAAGGAAGAATCTGAATCAATGGTATGTATGTGACACAGCAGTGGGTATACCTTATTACAATTTTTCACTGAAATATGCAGGTGTGCCTCAGACAAATGTATAGTGTTTCTTTTAGACCTGTATAATTTAATCTTAATTTTACTTGATTATTTTATATGGTGGGTTAATGTTCTGGATTATAGTAGTATCAGTGTCTCTAATCATGATTAAACAAAGTAATTTTAAGCGGGGATTTGAAGAGTAACAGGAGCTGGCCTTGGTGTTTGTAGATAACTCCTTCCATTCATGAAGGCTGGCATGGAAGAAATGCAGTCATGTGTTTGAAACATTAATGAAAGGTTATGGAAGGCCAGTGTTACAAGGAGGACCAGAAGCAGGAGCTCTCATTGAAATAGTGTATGAGATGAATAGTATGGAAGTGTGAGAGTGGTTTCAGCAGTGAAGACAAATGGATTGTGCTTAATGCAGTGGAGAAAGAAGAGCGCAGAGTGTAATGCAAAGAAGTGTGAAATGTTCCCAGCAGCTGACTAAGGAAGTTATTTATTTATTTATTTATTTGCAACATTTTAAATTGTTAGAATGAGTAGGGCAGGATTCCATTTATCACCCTTGCTGTAATGGAAGCAAGGTAAGGGGCTCAAGCATAATCTTTGCTGTATGACTTGAATGAGAGGGCACCATTTTTAGAGCTACTTTGTAGGAAGTATCAGCAAGATTGTCGTTGCCTTCATGTGAGAATCTAGACAGTTATGTGTGAACATTACAGGTTTAAGTGAAAGGAAGGACATTGCTGTCCCTAAGTTTGGAATCCTCTCAGAAATCTGAAAGAAGGATTAAACATATCTGTCCTGTGGGATTCTGAAGGAGTGATTAGTGAAGAAGAAAGGTCTGAATTATGAAAAGGACAGGTGGTAACAGGACTGGAAGAGAAGAGGGGGCAACAGTTGATAGCAGCTGACAGGTTGAAGATGAAATTGGAGTAATGGTTCTAAACTCTGACCAAGGAGTGATTGTTTGAGTCTTGGTGAAAGCCAGTCCATTGTAGGGCAGGGGCCAGAAGCTGCTTCAAAGGTAACTCTGTATATATTTTCTAATGCATTGCAGTAAGGTGTAAGGTTTCTGTCTAACAACTTTTATCCCAAAAGAGCTCAAAAGATTTAAATTTATTATCAGCCAGTGTCCCTTTCAAAGAACTACTTCACGTTCTACTGACATGTGGTCATATTTTGTACAACCGTGCATAAGATTTCATGGAAGGAGATGGAAAATACTTTTTTACTTGGAGGTATTTGAGGACATGAGGTTATATTTTTGCTGTCTTAAATGCATGCCCCTTATAGTGCCTCATTGTAACAGATTTTAAAACATTCTAAAAAAAGAAACCAAAAAAAAAAGTTATTTCTGTTCTAAACATGGCAGAATTAATGAATATGAAGTTTTCCACAGAATCTTTGTTGAATATTTTTCTTTGTTTTGAAAGACAGCTTACCAAGCAATATTTTGAAGTCATACTAAAGCAACTGGCTCTGTACTGATCTAATCAGAAGAGTGCTGCCTGTTGCAGATATCATTACTTCAATATTCTTTAGAAGTATCCTAAATACTGACTATATCCAAACCTAAATAGCTTTGATTTGTACATGGCTGTAGTGCAGTATGTCTAGATGTTTCGTCACCCACTGAATATTTGTATAGTTTAAATTGATATTCAGTGTTCTGTATTTTTGATATGCTTAGTCAGTATCTTTACAGTTTAGATTTGGTTTCATTCAATTAGGTACCTAAGTATTTGACTATGTCTAAATTTAGGCAGATGGTTATTGATCTTGCTAAATTGGGCTGTAATGAATGAATGAATGAATGAATGTTTAATTTTACTTTATTTGTTAATCAGTGGCTTCAAACTTTAGGGAGGAGGGGAGGAAGGGAATGTAGGTACCCTCAAGACTAAGCAGCTTTATCTAATTCCAGACAGTGTTTAAGGGTTTGCCAACAGAACTTGGATTCATCATACAGCTTCAGTTTGGAAGTGTAATGTTCTTGAATTCTTGCCCTGAACTCTTGTGTATTGTTCGTTGTTCAGCAACTGCCATGTTCCAGCTGAGGGAGTTGTATTATGGCTGTGTGCAAAAGTATTGCACGTGTATACTATGTGGAATGAAGGGTGTGATGTAAATGAAAGCTCACAGTCTGGATGTGGCACATGGAGTCCTGTTATCCAGCCTTCCAGGTTCCCCACACTCCTGAAAATTGGGTGGCGCAATGGCAATGGTAATTGCCCTGCTACTAAATTTCTGGACCTGTGGGAAGCCCAGCAGGCCAGCTTGCACTAGACTGGGTACACGGGGCAAGGCGGGATCTGTGCAACGCAAGTCAGATCAGGGAAGCAAGGCCAGATCTGGACATGAGGCTGGATCTGGTGGTATGAGGCAGATCTGGTCTGTGGACTGGTACTGAGTTGCTCATCTGGCCTATGGGGCCATAGATGAGGACTATTAGATTATCTGTTAAGGTGGCTGTATCTTCTGAAGTGGTGAGAGGTTCCTGTTTTGCTGAAGTAAGCTTTTGACAAGTAAGTAAGCTATGTAACCTTTTGACAATAACACAGGTTTTTGTATTCTTAAAGTGGCCTAGAATTTTCAACAAGTGGGAAGCACTAGGTTGGGAAAGCTAATAATTAGTAACAAACCTTTTTAACGCTGGTCTTTGGCAAATGATTCTGCTACTGCAAAACCCCACTAGATTTCTTGTACGGGGCAATAGCTGTTCCAAGGGCATTCTGCTGCTGCTTGCTTTCAAGGTGTAGTCTTGGTCTTTAAATTGTCTGTGTGATCTGTGGCCAATTGACCTTTAAAACTTTGTTATACAACTTTTCAATGGCTGAGATGTACTAAGTTGTCACAAATAGTCCTCAGGTTTGCCAAAAAACACTTTTTTAAAGTTTAGATTATAAATTGCTTTTCTGGAACTGTTTCTGAATTGCATTTTATTTATTTATTTATTTTGTGAAGAATACTTCTGGTAAATTACACGTGGACTACCAAAGCCAAGACTGCATGTAATGGGCTTACAAAAAGTTTAAATTTTATCAGCCTTTATGTATTTATTTTTTTATTTCTTACCTCTAGGGGAAACTTGCAGTATTTTCAGTTCCTCCACAAGATGGCAGCATAAAACTGCTGTAGTTATTCACTAATGCACTGAAAGTATACTAGATCTGGATATTGTACACTAAATGTTGTCTTATGCATATCTGACATCAGTTTATTTTTCTTTCATTTCAGAATGACCTAAAACCTACGGAAGCAAAGAAAAAAATCCAGCATGTAACATGGCCATGAATTAGTGGAAATACATTTGTATCATGCCTATATTTCAGAACAGATAAGTAATATTTGAACAGTTTAAGTACGCTTTTCTTTATACAGGTATTCAGATTGCTGTGAAATTTTACAGGTTTACAAGCTCCCTGATATAAAGCCGGAATCATATTCTCACCAGTCACCTTAAGAGTGTTTATTGTCTTGCACAGAGAATGGTTCATTTTCCCCTTTAAAAGGTGGTAGTGTTACAAGATATTAAAAAATCAGCTTCTGACTTCTCAAGCATACAATAGTTCATCTCCTGCATGTCCCTACAGAACACCTTTTATGGGCTTATAAATGTTACTATTTTATGCTACCCAGCAGAATCTGTCTTGTAGGTTACATCCTGGCTAAGTACCTAATATAGTTGTTGGGATTCCAGGTGGTTTGAGACTGTGCATCCGAACTGCTTAGCTTTGGAAAAGTAGCTACATAAATGATAGACTGTAAAACCATCCCATTGACAGGTTTTAATCTGTAGAAATGCATTGCTTTTGTTATACAAAACAAAACCATAGAATTTTATATCACTTAAAAAGTAAGCTGGTAATAAGAGATGAACTGTGTGACATCCTCACTTCAAATTGAAGTTTCTCTTATTGACGTTTGAGATAAAAAGGCACAGAATGAAGCACATTATGAGAATCTGTTGGTATGAATCTTTGAACAAAATTAATGAATGGATTAGTGCCATGCTTTTATCCACACCCACAGTATATATAAATGTATGTATAAAATGTGTGTGTGTGTGTGTGTGTGTGTGTATGTCTGGCAACTTTTTCTTGTTTTCCTAATTACAGTACTGTCTGTAAAACATAAGGGAATCCTGTGGAATACAAGCCCACACTTCCTTCACTTATTGATCCATTTGAAAGGAGGTAAAAAATACGACATTGAGAGAATATGATATATGGTCTAAAGCGGGGGTTAGCAACCTACAGCCTATGGGGCCATTTGATCTGGCTTGTGAATGTGGGGTTTTGGCAGTGGGGAGGGCTTTCTCCCCAGGCCTCTGTGGGGAGAAGTGACCACAGGAGCTCTGCTTGTGCTGCTGTGGAGTGAAGTGGCATCTGGTTCCTAGTACCCACCCAACTGCCAGCTTCAGACCCATGCTGGGGCATTCCAGCCTGCAACCTGAAAAGGTCGCTAACCACTACTCTAAACAATGTTTTGCCTCTTCCCTTCTTTTGACATTATAAAATAAAATTACTGGATTTCTTAATCCAAGTGGATTTATCTGGATTGTTGTTCATGTGACATAAGACTTTGGATCCAATCCTACGTCATAAAGCTCCTGTTAAGTTCGGTGGTATATGATGAAGCCTGTTAAACCCACTTTGTGCGTAAGTGGTAGGTAGTAATGTGTCAGTACTCAAAAAGTAATATTATGAAAGCTATGTCTGACCCATATTAAAGTTTCACTGTTAAATTCAAACTTGATGCAATCCTCTTGGTGACTTAATTGACTCATTGGAGATGCTGTCATTGTTTATTTGAAAGCTTATTAACCTTTTAAAATTTATTTGTATTGAAAATGTCAGCGATAGTCCACATTAGATATGAATGACAGGAGTTCCCCATTCACTGTTGTGGAATCAAAGGCACTTCTGAATGCTGTAAAGTGGTAAGAATGGGTGTTTATAATACTGTGTGCTGTTCCCTTTTACTAAACATTTGTGCAGGTTTTGTACTTAAGTACAGCAATGTTTAATGTAATGTAAATTTTATATGTAAAGAGTTCTTTTTAAGTAGCCTTATCCTATTTAAATAAATTGAATTAAAAGTAATATTAAGTGACATGGACCTGTTTTCTACATGTGTTTACACCTGTTTATTTGAAATATTGTTTTCAAGTTCACTTAAACAGCACTGAGTCTACTTACTGCTTGGAACAGGCATCAGCAACCCCTGGCACTCATGCCAGAGCATGGCACAAAAGGCTGTTTTGCTCAGCATGCCACTACCAGTCTGGGCTCTGGGCAGCTGCTGCCAGCTGTGGAGCCCGGCCTGTTCCCAGCACGCGGCTGGGAGGCTGCAAGCAGCCTCAGCTGCATGACCGGCAGTAGCTATCCAGAGCTGGAGCAAGCTGCAGCTGGGAGGCTGCAAACAGCTGCACTGGGCTCTGAAGCCCTGGCATCAGTTCTGTACTGCTGGTGTCTGCATGTCTGCATACGTGCTTCAGAGTGGATAGCAGGGGAGGGCATGAGGCAGCACAACCCTGGCTCCTCCCCTGATGTCTGCTCTGAGGTGCACATGCAGTCACCACTAACATGGAGGGTAATGCTGGGGCTCTGGAGCCTGGCACAGCTGTTTGCATCCTGCCCGCTGCCTGCTGCAGTGGCCCAAAGCCCAGGCCAGCTACAAACAGCTGTGCCGGGCTCCAGAGCCCCAGCATCAGGTCTGTGCTGTTGGCAACTGCATGCAAGTCTCAGAGCAGATGGCAGGAGAGGGGTTGGGGTTGTGCTGCCTCAGGCCCCTCCCCAGCCATCTGCTGTGAGGTGTGCATGCACCCGCTGGCACAGAGCTGATGCCAGGGCTCCAGAGCAGGGACGGCACCAGCCTCTTCCTTCCTAGTAGGGGGCCTGGGTCAGGGCTGGGCTTGAAGGCTCCACCTCTCCCAGCACTGCTGCCCGCCCCACTTCAGCCAGCTCTGAGCCCAGCCCAACCCCCCCACCAGGAAGAGGCTTGTGCTGCTCCTGTTGGGAGCACTGCACCTCTGTGAGCTCAGCTGTGGGGGGTGGCTGGGCAGCAGAAGAGCTGGGAGGGGTGGCCATGGCGGGGGTGCTAAGGTGAACTTTGCAATGGCTATAGCCCCTGCAAGTCCCCCTCCCCCAGTGTCGCCCCTGCAGCTGACTGATGGGCAGGCTCTGGGCTGGGGCCTCGTGTGGCCTGTGCTGTAGCCCAGGGGCCAGTTCCCTAAAGCACAGAGGACTGCAGGGGCCTGAGGCATCATCGAGTTTGTCCAGTGACCCAGCAGCCCAGCCACGTGTATGTGCGTGTCTGGTTCTGGGGGTGTGTGTATGCAGGTATCTGTTCTGTGTGTGTTTGCGTGTGTGTTTCTGGTTCTCTGTTTTCATGCATGTGGTTGTGTGTGCATGTACATGCGCGTGCGTCTGGTTCTCTGCGTGCCTCTGGTTTTCTTTCTCTTTTTTTCTTTTTTCTTTTTTCTTTCTCTTTCCTCTTTTTTCTCTCATCACAACATGCTTAAGAAAAAAAGAATATACATCAACAAAGGTAGTATATGGCACTTTTTTATTGTCATGAGGTTTAAATTTTTTAGAAAACCTGGTATTTACTGTAAAAACAAAAAAATTATGATTATTAACTATATCAATATGTAGTTCATCCTGCCATGTACCCCCTGTCCCACTTTTGTTTTTCTGGCATGCCAGCATTCCAGCACCTTGTAAGGTAGATGTTGCCGGGGTGGGGTTTGGCACTCCAGCCAAAAACATTGCCTACCCCTGGCATAGAATTAAACAAATGTACAAGGTCACGGTCTGAATGAATGTCTCTAAAGTTTTTGAACTTAACAGGCTAAGGTACATTAGGTTTTGCACCTAATAATGACTTCTTAGTGTTCCTTCTTTTTGTTTTGCTTTGGTGGTGGTAGAGGGAATGGAGTTGTGCTGGTTTAGGACCTAAACTTTGTACCATTGTAGCTTTCAGTCACTGGAAGTGCAGTGTCTGTCTTTTTGTCTTTTTCATAAATTATCTGTCTTTGTCACCAACTCATCCCAGTCATAACAAAATTGTCTACGTTTGGAATTAATGAAGAGTAATTGTAACAACTGATTGTGGAAAGTCAATTATATTATGGTTAAGCCCTTCCCCCACCCTAAAGAGCATAAATAAAAGTATTAATTCATTAATTATTAAATAAATGTATGAGTGAAGACATTGGGGGTAGTATATGAAAATTATGGGAGGATATTGGTTAGCATGATAGGCAATGAGCTCAATTCTTCAGTAGCCCAGCTTTATAGACATTTTGATGAGAGTTTAAGGAGTAATTTGAAGGAAAATAATAAAGTTGCTTTGACATCAGTTAGGATGATAGGACTATTTAAACTGCTGTGATATTTAAAAGAGCTTAAAGAAAACATGAGAGAAACTTTTCACCTTGGCTTTATAGCAGAAAGATATGGATGCGTATAGGAAGCTATTTGTTTGGATAGAGCAAGGAGATAGAGTTGTGGAACGGGATGATCGTGCTTGTGTGTGGGTTATAGATTTTAAGGCCAGATAGGATTACTAGATCTTCTGTTCTAAAAGATACTTACCTGTCTAATCCTCTTTATTTGCATTGTGAAGTGTATATAAATGGCTATTTATCTAATAATCTGAATAGTAATTCATTATATCCAAACAAACTCTGACTCAACTCCCCGCTCCACCCTCAGCAAAAAAAGATGTAGCTGCATGTCTGTACACTGTTTAGTTAATACCATGCACCGAGGTTTCTTTTGTTTTGTTAACACATTACAATAATAGATGTAGCCTTTAACCCTGGAAGTAAACCTGGATGGAGGAGTTTAGGGGAGGAAAATTTCAAGATGCCCCTGACAAAATTTTTCTCTATTCTCTCTTCGGCTTCAGTATTGGCTTCTAGAGAAATTAGCCAAATGAATTCAAAATAGCTGTGGTAGTCCAGGCAGCGTCTTGTACCTCAACACTTGTCTTGGGTATAGTACTGGAGTGTTCAACCCATGGCCTGAGAGTCAGATCCAGCCTGCTGCACTGTCATGCAATCTGCAGGGCTTTCTGCAGATCCATTCTCCTGCTGCCAAATTTCCAGACCCATGGAGAGCCCTAGGTCCTCCACACTGCTCCTGATCCTAGCATGCAGGGACAGATGGGGGCAATGCTAGGCCCCAGGGCCCAATCCCAACATGCAGGAGGGCTATAAGGTGGAGGTGCTGGGCTCCCAGGACCCAATCTCTGCATATGGGGCAGGGAGGTGATGGTGCCAGGCCCCTGGGGTCCAGTGCTGGTGTGCGGAGCTTGATTCAGCGCACAAACAGGCCCCACATCACTCATCTGGCTCATGGGGCCAAAAAGTTGAGCATCACTAGTCTAGGACATTCCTCTGTTTCCTTGGAACTATACTGGTACAGCAACTCCTGTCTAGCTATTTACAGAGCATTGCCTTCCAGCCTTTGAAAATAGGTTATTTATGTCTTATGACTCTTGCAGGGGAGAGATGTTGCATAGATTCATAGATGTAGGGTCAGAAGGGACCTTGTAGATCTTCTAGTCTGACCCCCTGCCCCGGGCAGGAGAGAGATCGACTCAAATGACTCCAGCCAGGTAAATGTCAAGCCTCCTCTTAAAGGCCCCCAGGGTAGGAGCCATCATCATCATTCCCTTGGAAGTTGGTTCCAGACCCTAGCCACCCTGACTGTGAAGTGTAGTGCCTTCTAATATCTAGTCTAAACCTAAATATCTAGTCTAAACCTACTCTCTAGCAACTTATGGCCGTTATTCCTTGTTACTCCGGGAGGCGCTCGGAGGAACAAGGTCTCTCCTAAACCCCACTGGTCCCCCCTAGTAAGTTTATAGACGGCCACCAGGTCCCCCTTCAGCCTTCTCTTGTGAAGGCTGAACAGGTTCAGGTCCCGTAGCCTCTCCTCGTAGGATCTGCCTTGCTGTCCCTAGATCATGCGAGTGGCCCTCTTTTGGACCCTCTCAATACTGTCCACACCCCTTCTGAAGTGTGGCATCCAGAACTGGACGCAGTATTCTAGTTGTGGCCTGACCAGTGTCACATAGAGGGGGAGGATCACCTCCTTGGTTCTGCTTGTGATGCATCTGTGGATGCAGGACAAGGTATGGTTAGCCCTACTGACCATGTCCTCTCATTGTTGGCCCATGTTCATCTTGGAGTCAATAATGACTCCAAGATCTCTTTCTGCTACCATGCTTTCGAGAAGGGAGTTCCCCAGCCTATAGGTTCCTACTGCCCAAATGCAGCACCCTGCACTTGTCAGTATTGAATCCCATCCTATTCTCATTTTGCCCACCCCTGTAACCTGTCCAGGTCCTGCTGTAATCTGTTCTTCCCTTCTAGCATGCCTACCTCACCCCAAATCTTGGTGTCGTCTGCGAATTTAAACAGGCTGCTCTTCACCCTGCCGTCCAAGTCGCTAATAAAGAAATTGAACAGTGTGGGCCCAAGGACCGAGCCCTGGGGGACCCCACTGCCCACTTCCCTCCAGGTCGAAAATGACCCGTCTACCACCACTCTGAGTATGACCCCCCTCAGCCAATTTGCAACCCGTCTGACTGTAGGCATCAATGCCACAGTCACCTAGCTTTTTAATGAGAATGGGGTGGGAGGCGGTGTCAAAGGCCTTCCTGAAGTCCAGAAAGACTACATCCACTGTGACACCTGCGTCCAATGATTTTGTGACCTGATCGTAGAAGGCAATCAGGTTGGTCTGATAGGACCTGCCCGTAATGAAACCATGCTGGTTATCCCTGAGCATCAACCCCGCTGCTGGCCCTTCACAGATGTGCTCCTTGATAATCTTCTCAAAGAGCTTCCCCAGGATTGAAGTAGGAGTAACGGGCATATAGTTGCCCGGGTCCTCCCCCTTCCCTTTTTTAAAGATGGGGACCGCATTGGCCCTCTTCCAGTTGTCCGGCACCTGGCCAGAGCTCCACAAGTGCTTGTAAAGCTGTGCCAGAGGCCCTGCGATAACCCCTGCCAATTCCCTCAACAGCCTGGTGTGGAGAGCATCTGGCCCTGCTGATTTGAACACGTCCAGCCCCTCCAGAAGTTCTCTAACCCGGTCCTCCCTGACCCTAGGCTTGGTGGAGTTTCTCCCGAGTCCGTCCCGACTCTCAGTAGGGGAGTCCCTGCACAAGAAAATAGAGGCGAAGAAATTGTTAAAGAGGTCTGCTTTCTCCTCTGGTGCAACCACCGGATTGCCTAGCGTATCCTGCAGGGACCCCACATTCCCCGGGGCCTTCTTCATTCTCCCTATGTATTTAAAAAAGGACTTCTTGTTATCCTTGATGCTAGCAGATAATTCCGTATCTGCCTTAGCTTTCCTAACAGCCCCACTAGAGACCTGAGCAGTGGAGGTATACTCCTCTTTGGTGATAGCCCCTGCCTTCCACTGGGTGTACGCTTCCTTTTTTGGCAGTCAGGCATGAAAGCCTGTCCCTTCCTTTTCTTGTAGGGCAGGGGAGATGTACACATTGATCTTTAGGATGATTGGGTCCTCTTAAGACTAACAGCTCCATATAGTAGAAAAGAAATGATACAGCTTTGGAAGAACCACTGCACATGCAGTCTTCATTCAAATGTTGATTACTTTTTGCAGAGTTAACTTGTCAGTTTCAGTGATTACTTTTAACAATCAAATAAATGTCTTGCAACTGACATGTGTAATTGCTGTATAATCCAAAAGTGTTGGTGATTTTATGAACTCTGAGAGACAGCGTGAGTGAAATGAAATTCTTTGTTCATTGGAGTTTAAGGATTTCCTCTATGAATGTATTGTTCTAGCTCAGATGGCTATAAGGCCGGAGAAACACGTAGCGAAGCAAAATGATGAATCAAGATAAGCCACTCCTGCACAAACATCCGAGGGGAGACGGTTACAAGACAGTCGAGGAAAGTCTTAATTTTGAGTATCTCCAGCAAAAAAAATAAAGCTTTATTTTGCCATATGGGAACTCGAGTTGAAAAAAACACTACATAATTTTTAAAATTCCTTTGTGTGGATATATATCACTTGTTGTGATGTATCAAGGGGGGATGGGCTGACAGGGGAAGAGAGCACCTGTAGAAGAGTCTGAAAAAGTAAGGTGTGTTCCCTCAGCCAAAGAGTGGCAAGCCTAAAAATGGTAAGTCCATTTTCTCTTAAGTAATTTTGTTCTGAATAAATTGTGCTTCGGTGATCACTGATCAGTAACCAAACAGCCTTTTCCCAGTAGCGTCATTGCCTGGGAGAGGACAGAAGTGGTGTCTGTGCCACAATCAGCCCTGTTGTAATATCACAATTGACACATGAGACTGCAGCCCAGCCCCCACCATGATGGGTGGGAGAGCTGTGTAATACTATCCCCACACTTGACAGGACCAGGACAATTCTGAAGTAGTTAGCTTTGGAACTTGGATAGTAATGTCTAGAACAGGACTGTCCAGCCTCTGGATGGCAGGGTATGCCACATGGATCACAGACTTCTGGGATCTCCTGCTGCTTAGGCAACCAGGCTCTCCTCCATGGCACATGCTGCCTCCATGGCTTAACTGTCCTTTGCCCCATGTGCAGCTTGGACAGCCTGACTCTTCACATGCAACCCAGCTCCTCCACTGCTGTGCATGCGTTCTGGGCAGCTTGATTCTTCCCTACCATGCATTCAACCTGGCATCTCTCCATTGCATGTACAGCCCAGGCAGCCTGGTTTCCACCTCTCTGTGCAGACAGCCCATGCAGCACAGGCCTATTCCTGGTCACGCATTCACAGTTCCTGTCTCATGTGGGCAGCTTGGATTTCCAGCACTCCTGCCACTTAGCCCCACTCTGCACTTCCTGCCACAGGAGTGGAGGTAGGAAGCAGAAGCCATGGGTGGGTGAGGGAGCCTGGACACAGGCCACCTAAGCTGCCAGGGTGGTGGGGGCAGCAGCACCGTAGGAGGAGCCTAGGGGCCATGTGCTAACCCTTTGGGAGCTGCATTTGGCCTGTGGGCCCCAAGATGGGCAGCTCTTGTCTAAAGCACTGTATAGTCAATACAAGATGAAACCTGTTATTCATTTACCTACTTCTCTTTCATACAACTCTGTAGTTCACATCTCAGATTTGACCTGCTTAAAACAGCACAAGTCCAGATACATTTCAAAGTTAGTTCAAATTAGAAACAGCCGGAGACACGTATAAAACACCATTTATTAATGAACACTTTCTAGAGATGGAGCAATGTAAAGGCTGGTGGTTAGTGATGCATGAAATAATTTATTTATAAGTTCATTTCCAACTATGGGCCAAATCCTGCTCCATCCACAGCTTGACTAATGGTGATTAGCAGGGACCCTGGTTTTCCCGTTCTAAAAATCACAATTTCTCTGATCAAAAATAGCGAATTCTCTGATTAACCCCTCCCCCAAATCCACAATTAAAATGAAACGCTACTATATATACATATAGGTATCAGTTGAATGTAATGTTTTATTGATATATTTAATTTTTTTAAGTAATTTGAAAGCCCACCAGTGCCTCAATCACCATAGTAAAATCAATTCTAAATACCTATAATTTTTGGTGTTTGATTTTGGGTTTTTTATCATGGAAAATCAGAGCTCTCCCTGCTTTCTTTGCTCACCAGGATGCGGATCCACCTGCAACTGCCCCCCCCCCTACTGCTTTGAGCCCCACACTGCCATGATGAGGTGCCCCCTGCCTATACAGCAGCAGCAGGTGTGGGGTTGTGCCCCCTGCTGTTGCCGGGTTGGCAGGGGGCACCTCACTATGGCAGTGCAGGGCTAGTGGCGGCAGCATCAAGCTTCCCTGCTCTGCCCTACCATGCTGGGTCCCACTTGTTGGGCCGTGGAAGCCCCAGGGGGAGAGCAGCAGGGTGGGGAGCCTGAGTCTGTAGTGGGCAGCCCATCCTGCCCTGTGCACAAATCATGTGCCCCCCATGCCTCCCCAGGGAGTGTGTGCAGCTGCAGGGAGCCAGTTCCCCAGACCAGCCACCTGTGGCCCTGTCCCACTTCTTGCCTGGACCCTGCAGCCACACATGGCCCTGGGCCTCAACCCCCTGGCTGGGCAGCAGCCCCATCCCCAGTCCTGCCCAACTCCCTCCCTCCCTCACTATGTGGGTCTCAGTTCCCACTGCCACCCGGATTTATCTGCAGAAGCTGCTCTCCAGGCTGCCTGGTGGCCTCTGTCTGACTGCCCTCCATGCTGTATGGTGCCTGATTGCCCTCTTCCTGATCCCTCCAGTCTCTTGCAGGCTGGAACTCTTCTGCATTAACCAGCATTTTTTTTTCCTTTAAAGGAGAAAATCTGGGTTTTTCTCCTTAAGAAAGAGAAAATCCAGGTTTTTAAAATGAGAAAAATCTGGGTTTTACAATGTTTTTTCCATCACGAACAGGAAACCCAGATCCCTGGTGATTAGCTGAAGTAGTATATGAGGGATACAGCCCAAAAAGTTACAGTAGCATTTTCTAATTATACCCAGGAGTTCTGACTAATGAATTTGCCTAGACTCCTGTGACACTTTCCTCTGGTTTATTTGCCCTTTGCAGTCCCTCTTTGTAGGCAAGTTGCAAAGGTTGCCAGAGCATGATACTCCACAGTGGGCGTGCACTGTTACTGCATAGTAATAAAAAATTACTGTGCAGTACGGGCACACATCTACATGTGTGCACTCATACTGCACAGTAACTATGGTCACTTATGCTGACAAGAGTAAATTTGCTACTTGCATGATGATGTAGGTAGCAAATTTACTCCCGAGTAGTTACTGTACAGCAAGGCATGTATAGATGCCATACTGCGCAGTAACCCTGCTTGTGTGGACTGATTTGGGAGTGACTTTACTTCCAAGTTGGTGCATACACAGTGTTACTGCTCTGTAACACCTACATGTGTAGGCACCAGTCTAAAAACTGTTTACTGCACAGTAAATTACTGCAGAGTAAGTTACCGCGCAGTAAATGCACGTGTTGACATGCCTAGTATGCAGGAAAGATGGTGACCACTGTTTAGGCTCGCCATGCCTAGTCTCTATCTCTCTGCTACATGCAAGACATTACAAAGCCTTTATTTTGCCTGGCCTCTATCAAAAATACAGCAAGGGCAGAAGAACAGTGGATCAGATTATGGCTTCCTTCTTCAGGAAAGAAAAGCTATAGAAAGTTCTCATTTTGAAACATCCTAAGATAAAAACAGCATTGTATGGTTTAACACTGTTCCTTCCAGAGGTAAAAGAGGGATTTCTTGTTTACAGAAATCCATTTTGAACAGAATCCAACTCAAAATAACATTTATTTAAAAAAATTAAAATAACATTTATTTAAAAAATACACCACCTTTTGTTCAGCATCTACTGTTTGAGACTATTACTTCTGTTTTGTTTTTAAGAAAAGGTGCTATATTATATGGAAGAGCCATAGCAATTTTGGCAATGGTTGTACACCATGAAAATAATTTACTGAGAGCATCAAAAATAGCAGGTACTGCTGGCAGAATAATATGAGTTGGTCTACACAGTTTGCTTTCTGAAATCCATTAGGTTCAGAATAATAAGTAAAGAAACATGTTTTCAGCATTTAGCCTACAGAAGTCTGTAACATATTTATAATTCTCCAATTTGCACTGGGTTAGTAGGAGCTGAGCTCTTCTGGAGTACTAAACTGGCAAAGAAGGACTGGTTAGGAGTGTCAGCTCTTTCCTTATTATGTGTTTTTTGCCCATGAGAGACATGAGGCAGATTTTGAAAGCTGAGCTGGAGGGTATCAGACCTTGAGGTAGACCAAGACAAAGATGGGAAGATAATTTAAAAAACTGATCTGCAAGGGATAGGCAAAGATGCATAAGATGGAAGGAGATTGCAAAAGATAAGAAGTAATGGAAGGCTTTAGTTAAGATGGTTATAGACTCTTGTGGCCTGTGAGACCAAAGAGAGAGAGAGAGAGGTCATCTTTATATCACAATATCAATTTTACCAATTTTCTTGGTATACTTTTGAGGTTACCTGTCTGCCTCGAGATAGCACATTACATTCTACATACACTGTTTTCCCTTCTGCTGAATCACCCAAGATACTGGTACAAAATTAATGTACTTTACAAAATAAATGTGGAAACAGGTTGCATGAATTCATGTTTTCTCAGAAGATCACAAGGTTGGAAGTCTTTTTAGTGTAATTTGGCCTCTACTGAAGTTCCTTTCACTGGGAATAGGTAGCATCCTGTTGAGCCAGTTATCCCATATTCCAGGCAGTCCACAGACCTTCCATGCACCAGCAGTGGAAAAGGAATTTAGCTTCCTCATTGAGGCGATCAATATACTGTCTAAACTGAATGTTTTTTTCCCTAGTCTTTCTTAATGGATTATTTAAAGTGGGGTGGCCAACCTGTGGCATTCATGTCACAAGTGATATGAGCAACTTCTGTTTGGGGCTCATGGCAGGTTGGGGAGGAGGCAGAATCACTGTGGCAGATTGGGCAGGGAGCAGAAAACAGAGCTGCAGTTTGGCAGGGGAAAAGGTTCAGAGTAGCACTTAGGGAAGGCGCAGGCTTAATGTGTGGCACGCCTGCGGGCTTTAAACTAGGCTTGTCGAGGGAAGGCGAAGAAGAGGAAGCCTTGGACCACTAAACCAAACGTCCCCCACAAGAACAGCCCAGCCTAGACCGACGATGAGCAGAACGAATACCCAGGTAAGCAACAGGGGCCCGGGTAGTACTGAGATTAGGGGGGCAGTGCATGCATCTTCAGGAGGCCTCAAATGCCTCTACACTAATGCTTGTAGTATGGGGAACAAGCAGGAGCAACTTACCCTCCTGCTAGCTAACACCAACCCAGACATAGTGGGGCTCACCAAAATGTGGTGGGACCCAACGCACGACTGGGCGGTGAATATCAAGGGCTATAGGCTGTACAGGAGGGATAGGACAGGGAGGAAAGGTAGGGGTGTGGCGCTCTACGTCAAGGAGAAATACACACCCTCAATGAGTAGCACTGGGTCAGAGGAGGGGCACACTAAAGTGCTCTGGGTTAGAATATAAGGAAGTTGAGGGGAAAGGGACTTAAAGGTGGGGGTCTACTACAGACCACCCAACCAAGGGGAAGAGCTAGACCGGGAATTAAGTCAGCCCATGGAGGCAGTTAGGTCAAAGGATGTGGTCATCATGGGTGACCTAAACTTTCCAGACAGCTGCTGGGAAGAGCAGTCAGCCAGGTCTGACTGCTCACGTAGGTTCCTAGCCAAGATACAGGACCTCCATCTAACCCAGGAGGTGCACAGCCCCACCAAGGGAGACGCCTTGTTGGATCCAGTCCTGGCCACGGGAGACAACTTGGTGAGGGGTCTGCAGGTGTTCGACCACCTGGGCAACAGCAATCATCGCCTGCTGGAATTCATCTAGCGCAAGGTGGCAAAGGCCTGCAGCAAGGCAGCAGCCCTGGACTTCAGGAGGGTGGACTTCAATGAGGTAAGGAGAATAGTTGGGGAGACACTGAGGTTCTGGAGGGGAGGGGAGTCGGGTGTCCAAGAAGAGTGGTTGTTCCTTAAGGAGACGATCCTCCAAGCCCAAAGGGAGGTAATTCCAACATGGATCAAAGGGGGCAAGAGGGCGCAAAAGCCCCCATAGCTCACCAAAAGCATCCGGGAACGTCTCCTAGCTAAAAAGGAGGTGTACACCCAATGGAAGGGAGGGGCCA
>NW_005842354.1:354999-356457 GCF_000455745.1 Alligator sinensis
ATGGCTCCTACCCTGGGGGTCTTTAAGAGGAGGCTGGATGAACACCTTGCTGGGGTCGTTTGACCCCAGTACTCTTTCCTGCCATGGCAGGGGCTCAGACTTGATGATCTGCTCAGGTCCCTTCCGACCCTACCAACTATGAAACTGAAAAAGGTTGGCCCCCACTGATTTAACCAAGAACTTGATATTGCCCCTTTAATTTTCTAATAAGCATCCATACAGAAACAATTTGACAGTTTAGGTGAGCATGCGGTAACCTGCCATATATGGAGAAAAAGCTTGTCAACAGATTGTTGTTGTCTGGAATGCTAAGGTGGATACAAAAGTGGTTGCTTCTGGTAAAGTATGCAGAAAAAGCTGTCCAGTATAGTTCAGGTTTTTCAAACATTAAGTTAGAGTATTTGTAAATTATTTAAAGCAGTGGGGCTCAAACTTCTGGCCCCGCAAGCTAAATGAGTCCATAGGCCAGATCTTGTGAGCAAGGTTGGCTTGCAAACTGGATTTTGAAAATGTTAGCTGGCATGATGGATCTGGCAATGGCAGGACCTTGTGCACAGTCACCATCAGACACATGGAGCCATGTCATTCGGCCCGCAGGACTCCTCACAGCCTGGAAATTTGGCAGTGGGAGAGTGGTGGCAACATTAACTGCCACAGATCTGGAAGCTGTGGCAATTAATGCTCCCATTAGTCTTTCATCAACACATTCCTAGACCCATGGGAAGCCCCACGGACTGGATGACATGTCGATTGTAGAAGAAGAAAACCCCAGGCCTTAATTTCTGTTTAAGAAGTGCATTGTGGAATTTTCCATAACACTGATCAGGCCTGTGAGGTCAATAGGTCAAACCATAGTTTTCCCGCCCTTGCAGTTTCCTGCCCTTGAAGCTTTCTGGTTCAAACTAGTTCTCTGTTTGACTTGTTATATCTTGCGTCATGTGACCTGAATTGGAACATATAAAAAGCTTACTTTAACTGTCTGTGGTGGGGGGTTCAGTGCCCCCCGCCCCCCGCAGCTGCTTGTATAATAAAGGTCTCTGACAACTTTGTGACCAAACAACAAAGTGAAGCTTGTTTCTTCCACAATTCTTGGTGCCGTGACTCGGATGGCAACGCCCGGCTGAGAGTACCAACAGGCTTGCAGACCGTTCCCCTCCGAAACCCCAGACGCCAAATCAAGGTAAGAGACCTTTTGAAATCTCTAAAGGGGTTATTGGTGGAGGACTGCCCGTGCGGATCAGGAAACCAGTCCGAGCTTACGCCATCCAAACTTTTGAAGTATGAACTTGTCAGACACTCTAAAGGGTTTGTATGAAACCAGTTTACAATTAAAAGAGTAAAAGGAAAAGTCTAGACTAAGGAATATAGAAACCTGGAGAATAGTGTGAGTGTTTTCCACGGTGTCGCTGACCAAGGCTGGGACTAAAGAAATATTCTTGAACCCCGTGCCTCAGCGCA
>NW_005842354.1:356471-357469 GCF_000455745.1 Alligator sinensis
CTGACCAGGTCTGAGACTAAGGTTGGGTCTAGCCACCCCAAGGCTGTCTAGAAAGGCAGACTTGAAAGCAAGGGGGCCCAACTGGAACCTTGTGACCCAGTGGACAGGTTTATCCTTTCCCCATCCACGGAAACTGTCCGGGTAACCGGCGGTTGATGTGACAAAATAACTGTTAGGACGCCGCTTCATGTGCTGTCCTCAGTTCAGGATTGGCACATCAAGTCCCTTACCCTCTTCCCTGTGTGAGTGCCCTGTGTGAATTGAGGAATGGGGGGCGCTCTGGGTCAAAGGATGTCCCAACCCCGCCAAAAGGAACCCCAGCAGGTTATATGTATGCGCATTGTGGTAAAAAAAATCATGTAAGTTTTTAGATAAATGGAATTGGTATACCAAGGATAACCCTCCAAAACAATTTCCTTCAGAAGAAACTTTTGATCTTGATAAACTGATCCACCTCTTTCCGATGCTGTTCTTAATGCTGTCGGCATTTCTAACCAAGTAATTTCTCACCCTGTAACTCAAGCCTTGTCCGTCACTCTTGGTCCTATCTCTGATCACCATGCCTTCCTTTTAAGCCCTTTTACCCCTGTTAATCTTTTAGGTCGCAACCTACTTTGTAAACTCAGTTGTACTATTTATTGTACAGCGGATGGAGTTTTCCTTGAAGTACCAGCAGAAAACGAATACGCAGTTCTTGCTGCTATGATTGAACCAGCAATCCCACCTATTTCTACAACAAACCCTGATTTCAAAGAAGAAATCCTTAAACAGGTACCCCCTGCCCTATGGTCGCAGCATGCTAATGAAGTAGGGCAGATACACACCGCTGAACCTGTTAAAATTCGTCTTGATCCGCGAAAGTGGCTCCCACACATTTCCCAATATCCTCTCAGCAAGGAGGCTGAGCAAGGAATCGCGCCAGTCATTTCTTCCCTCCTTCAACAAGGTATCTAGGTCCCCACTTCTAGTCCTTGTAATACTCCAATTCTGCCAGTTAA
>NW_005842354.1:357697-360476 GCF_000455745.1 Alligator sinensis
AAGGCTTACAATATACTTGGACTAGACTCCCACAAGGGTATACAGAGTCCCTTTCTATCTTTTCACAAATTTTGAAGAAAGATTTAGATGACATTCAGTTCAAAAAACCGTTCTGTCCTTATCCAGTATGTCAATGATCTTTTGCTTGCCTCACCTTCCTTTGAAGCCTGTAAAATTGATTCTCTGCACCTTTTGACCTGTCTTGCTCTAGAAAGCCATAAAGCTTCTAAAGAAAAACTTCAGCTCTGCTTACCAAAGGTTCATTATTTAGGCTATGATATTTCCGTTGGTGAACGTCACCTTTCAGCTGCACGAATTGAAACAATTCTCAAAATCCCTTAGCCCACAACTGTCTCTCAAATGCACACCTTCTTAGGCATAGTCGGATATTGCTGCCAATGGATTTTGGGCTATGCCTCAATTGTAAAACCCTTGCAAAATCTTACCTTAAAGGACACCCCTGAACCTTTGCAGTGGTCTCCAGAAGCCAAAAATGCCTTTTCTGTCATTAAAGCTGACCTTTCTAAGGCACCCACACTGCGACTTCCTGATTATTCAAAGCCTTTTACACTCTTTTGTCATGAAAAAAATGGCTTTGCTCTAGGGGTACTTACTCAATCCCATGGAGATAAACATCGTCCTATTGCCTACTATAGTACAGCCTTAGATCCTGTAGCAACTGGGTTTCCACCATGCCTTCGGGCAGTTGCTGCTGCTGCTATTCTTGTAGAATATTCTTGTAGAAACATCTGCAAATATTATTTTAGCCTCGCCCTTAACTGTTGCCGTACCCCACTCAGTGACTGCACTTCTTTTAAAAACCAAAACCCAGCACCTTTCAAATGCTCGTTTAACTAAATATGAAATTCTACTACTTTCTGTGGCCCGCATTACTTTAGTTCAGTGCCCTGTACTTCTGCTTCCTTGTTACCTGCACCTTCTGATGGCGAGCCTCATTTCTGCCTCGCTGTTACTGCTCATTTAACTTTACCCCGGGTTGATCTTAAGGACATTCCCATTCCAAATGCTGATCTAGTCTTGTATGTTGATGGGTCCTGCCTAAGAAACTCTAAAGGCTCTCTTGTTGCAGGTTACGCTATTTGTTCCCAGCACGAGATACTCGAAAGTAATTTTTTACCTTCTGTCTATTCTGCCCAAATTGCTGAACGTGTTGCCCTCGCTCGTGCCTGTACCCTTGCTAAAGGTAAAACTGTTAATATATATACATTCGCATTATGCCTTTGGTGTTGTCCATGATTATGGGCA
Organism: Alligator sinensis; assembly: GCF_000455745.1. NCBI lineage: Eukaryota > Metazoa > Chordata > Crocodylia > Alligatoridae > Alligator > Alligator sinensis. Next base: position 358,964 of record NW_005842354.1, read on the forward strand.
ATTATGGAAGCAACATGGTTTTCTTACCTCAAATGGCACACCCATTCGTAATGGTTCTTATGTAGCCACCTTATTAGATGCCCTTCAATTACCTATTGCTGTTGCTATTATTAAATGTGTTGCTCATCAATTTTCCCAGGATGAAGTTACGCGTGGAAATACTCTGGCTGACTCTGCAGCCAGAGCTGCGGCCCTTTCACACCCTCAGGCTGAGCAATTGTTTTTTTCTCATGAGCAGTCTCCTATTGCAACTGTTCATGATGTTGCACTCCTCCAAGATCAGGCCGCAGATTCTGAAAAAGACACCTGGAGACTGCACGGGTGCATATTACGCCCTGATCACCTTTGGCGCTCCCTGGACGGCTGTCTGGTTGTGCCCAAGGTCTTACTTCCCTACCTTGCTCGCGTGTACCATGGAGTGGCCCATGTGAGCAAAGGGGGGATGATCGCAGCTATTCAACTTGATTGATATACTCCAAATTTTCCTTCCATTGCTCAGCACTACTGCCAGGCTTGTCCTGTGTGTCAAGCCCATAATGTAGGCAAACCTGTTAAAACTAAGAAAGCCGCACATCCCCCACCTTGGGGACCATTTGTAAATATTCAGATTGACTTTATACAAATGCTGAAATGTTGTAAATATCAATATGTACTTGTTATAGTTTGTATGTTTTCAAGTTGGATTGAAGCCTGTCCTGTGACAAGAGCCGATACTAAAGCTGTCACTAAAATCCTTTTAAAGGACCTTACACCGCGATTTGGAATCCCACTTACCATCAATAGTGACAGGGGATCTCACTTTACTGGGCAAATTTTACAAGAAATATGTAAAGCCCTGCAGATTCGACAGAACTTTCACTGCCCTTATCAGCCACAGTTAGCAGGTGCTGTAGAAAAACAAAACGGGATACTGAAAAATAAACTAGCAAAAATCTGTGCTGAGACTGGTTTAAAATGGCCAGACACTCTACCATTAGCATTAATGAGCATGAGATCCACCCCTAATCGGAAGGCTGGACTCAGCCCACATAAAGTCCTGATGGGGAGACCTATGCGACTTCCATCCTCCCCACCCTTACCACCTTCTCAGATTAACATCCATTTAGCTGATGATCTTGTATTACAATATTGTCAAGTATTAATGAAATGTGTTAAGGCCTTTCGTTAACAGGTACAAGAAGCTTTACCCAGAGAGCCTGAAGAAGCCTGCTATTCCTTACAGCCAGGAAATCGGGTTCATGTAAAAATCCACCAAAGAAAATCCGCTTTAGAACTCACTGGAAAGGTTCGTTCCAAGTTCTTCTCACCACTAACACTGCAGTAAAGTGTCAGGGACTATCTACTTGGATCCACGCATCGCACTGCAAAAAGACTGTTCCTCCTGACGAAACCAAGGATTAAAGATTAAGACTCCAAGAAAAGAGCCCATTAATAACTGAACATGGAGTCCCTCCTATTGACTATTTGTATTGGACTTTTAAACCTGGCCTATGGGAATGTGTTTTTGTCTTTA
>NW_005842354.1:365730-420706 GCF_000455745.1 Alligator sinensis
CCTGCCTATGCAGGGGGTCAGACTCGATGATCTCAAGCAAATCCCGGGACGTCTCAAGCAAATCCCGGGACGTCTCTCAAGCAAATCCCGGGACGTCATTCTCCCCCTGTACTCGGCCTTAGTGAGGCCGCAGCTGGAGTACTGTGTCCAGTTTTGGGCTCCACAATTCAAAAAGGATGTGGAGAAGCTTGAGAGAGTCCAGAGAAGAGCCACGCGCATGATCAGAGGTCAGGGAAGCAGACCCTACGATGACAGGCTGAGAGCCCTGGGGCTCTTTAGCCTGAAAAAGCGCAGGCTTAGGGGTGATCTGATGGCCACCTACAAGTTTATCAGGGGTGACCACCAGCATCTGGGGGAACGTTTGTTCACCAGAGCGCCCCAAGGGATGACGAGGTCGAATGGTCACAAACTACTTCAAGATCGTTTCAGGCTGGACATAAGGAAGAATTTCTTTACTGTCTGAGCCCCCAAGGTCTGGAACAGCCTGCCACCGGAGGTGGTTCAAGCGCCTTCATTGAACACCTTCAAGATGAAACTGGATGCTTATCTTGCTGGGATCCTATGACCCCAGCTGACTTCCTGCCCTTTGGGCGGGGGGCTGGACTCGATGATCTTCCGAGGTCCCTTCCAGCCCTGATGTCTATGAAATCTATGAAGGGAGCACTGGAAGATACTCTACCTACGAACAAGTCTCACTATGCCTGGAAGGATGCATAAGTCAGACTGTTCTCCTATTGGCTCACTTGCAGTCTGTTATCTAACACGTGGTTACAAAATCTCATCGGTTGTACTATAAGTACAAAAGGGGGGAATGTAGAAGAAGAAGACCCCAGGCCTTTATTTTTGTTTAAGAAGTGCATTGTGGAATTTTCCATAATGCTGAGCAGGCCTATGAGGTCAATAGGTCAAACCATAGTTTTCCCGCCTTTGCAGTTTCCCATCCTTGCAGCTTTCTGGTTCAAACTAGTTCTCTGTTTGACTTGTTATATCTTGCATCATGTGACCTGAATTGAAACATATAAAAAGCTTGCTTTAACTGTCTGTGGTGGAGAGGCTCAGTGCCCCCCCCCCTCACCCCCTGCAGATGCTTGTATAATAAAGGTCTCTGACAACTTTGTGACCAAACAACAAAGTGAAGCTTGTTTCTTCCACACCATACAGGCCAGAGGTTGAGCACCACTATTTTAGAATATCTACAGTATAACTCTTATAAAATGATGTTGCTTGGAAAACCATTTCAAATACAACATATTGGTACTATGATGGTGAAGCGAAGAAAATAATCAAGATGGGTTTGGTAGTATTGCAAGTGGTATACATGTATTTTTGCTCACATACCAAGTTGATCAAAATAAGTATGGTACAATTAAAATTGTCTCTAGGGCTGTAAATTGTTTTCACCTTCAACAAAAATACCCAGTTTCCTTAATCTAATGTCCTTTGCAAATAGAGCTGTGCACTAATTGTATATGCCTATTAACCTGGGAAAGTTGCCTGCACAGATGTGCACTCATTCATTTCAGTTTTTAATTTTTAAAGAGTCTTTGGTACAGCTGGTAAGTAACTTATGTGGACCCTGTGACACACATTACATTAAGATGGAATTAACCTGTTTCTTTAAATAATAACCTGGCCACACATCCAGGTCAATTTACGGTGTGATAATATAGTGAACAAGCCACAAAGTTATTCCATATATAATATGTAACAACTTTGTGGCTCATTTATATTGTACCTTAAATTGAATGGGTGGCCAGTTTAGGCTGACCCATGTCAGAGCTGGACACTCAACTGAGTGTCAGGATCTAGCACAGGGCATGTCTGGGAATGGGACACAGCTGTCCTGAAAGCCCAGTCTTGGTGTTCCTGGGGCCTGGGACATGTAAAAAAACCCCATGTTTGTTTCCATTCTTGATTTGTTGATTATGTAAATTTAAAAACAATCAGCCTATGGCATTAGAAAAGTGACATTTTCAGTGCTGAGGCAAAAGATACAGATTTTCTTATGCAGTCAGCAGTAAATAGTCCACCCGCAAACACATTGGAGGACATTAGTTTGTTTTTTCATGTCTCATAGCCTTTGTCACTGAATCAGATAATCTGTTTTGGCTTTTAAGTGATGTGTTTTCAGGAAGATTTGGGATTGAGCAGGCATTGTAATTGAAATGAAATCATATTCATTGGTAATACAAAGATAAGGGTCATTGCAGATATTTCAGGGGATGATTGAATAAAGTACAAGCTTGATAAACTGGAGAAACTGGTTGATACCAATGAAATAGGCCTGAATGCAAAAACATATCAAAGGCATTTATATCTCAAAAATAATCAAATGCGCAAATACAGAGTAGAAGAATACTGGCTAGATGATTAGCTCTTGGACAGCTTTTAAAAGCCTTGTTATGAGAGGAACTTAGTTCTGAATCTATTGTTGACTACTTATGTTGCGTTAGGGAAATTCAGTGTAATATCTGTATCTCATCTGTAGAATGAAGAAATATTTTTCTGAGTTCCTGGTGCACAGGCCCATTCTCAGCCCATTAAATACTGCCAACAATAGCCTTGGTATCTGTTAACCATTTTGCACAATTACAAAAAAAGAAGTGTTTTAAAGCATGCATGTATTTATAAGAGTAGTGTATAAATAAAAGAAGCTAGGTAACTTGTATTATACCTGACACTGCCAAGGCTGCAGTAGACAGCTCCATTCAGCTTTTGGGAGTTATGTACACCTTTTCAAAAGAAGCATTTGAAAGTATTTTTGTTCCTCTTTTTCCAGTGTTAGCGAGGCTCCCTAGTGCTGAGGAGAGTTTTATCCTTTGGCAGTGCCTCTCTGGGTATTTCAGCACTACAGTTACAGAATAAAACTAGCAGGTAGTAAGTTTAAAACTACCTCAAGGCAGTTCTTTTTCACACAGCATGGAGTTGTGGAAGCTGACAGTTTAGCCAGATTGAAAAAGGAATTAGACAAAATTCTTGGAGGAAAGTGGAATCAGTAGCTATTATTAAGTAGCATGGGAGTTAGGGATACAGCCTCTGAATCCAAACTTCCTAGACCTTAAATGTTGGAGGCTGCAAGTGAGAGGAACAGTGGAAAAAAACTCTGGTCATACCAAGTTCTCTCTCTCTTTAAGCATCGATCCTCTGCCAGTGACACAGAATACTGGGCAAGATGGGTCTGTGGTCTGACCCAGTACATGGCAGTTCTTATGTTTTTGTGTTGTGTTCTTATGTCCCTGCAGCTTATGTGGATGTACCTAAGCTAGCTGAGAGCAGTGTACTCTTAACCATAGAGCTAAGTGCAGGCTAATTACCCAAGTGTTTGCCCAGCTCCTTGGGGTGGGTTTGCAGACTGCTGAGCTGCACACTGCAGTAGCTACACTGCTAGCAGTATCTGAGCTAGCTGGTTCAAAGCTAACTTGGGTATGCCTGCAGCAGCTGCAGTGACGCATGGACCTGTAGTATAGTACTTCTAAGGTTGTTGGCAGAACTTTTTTTTTGCATTTGTATTTTTGTACAAATACAGAGCACTATGGAATGTGTCCGTGTGCACAGCCCCTTGGCTGAAGCACAGCAGAGATGCCACAAAGGTGTGCTCTCCAGCCAGGGGTTAGCAGGGTACTGCTCCTTAGGTCCCATCACCCCCAGGGGAGTCTGTCACAGTGCTAGGTCTTGCTGGTGCTCTGGTAGTTCTGACAAGACCAAGCAAAAAGCACTTTGGCAACCACAGAGGTAGTAGCGGGGTTCCTGCAGTGCTTCTTAACTTACTCTCTGGGTAGCCTGTTGAGGAGCCAGCTGCTCCCTCTCCCTTCCCCTGAGATACTGGGGGTCTGAGAGACTTGTACACATGTTAAATTTGATTTTGAAAAGTTTCACATGACAAAGACAGTTGTTTGAAACAGCAACCTTTTTGTTGTGCATTTCCCACTTTTGTGGAAGATCTGCCATTTTTTTATCCAAAACAAATGTTGTGAACATAGGGATAGTAGCTTTTTGCTACACTGAGGGCACGTCTGTGGCACCAGTGTTACTGTGCCTTCATTTAGTACTTAGTGCTTTTGGAAGTACTAAATGACAGCATAGTAACAGCCTGTACTGCACCATGCCAGTGGCACAGTTATTTTTAGCCGCTACGTTGTTGTAGCAATGCACTATAGCAAGGGAGTGCATTGCTATGGTGACATAGCTGTGGCATCATGGTTTGTGCCTGTCGACACTACGTCAGTAGCGTGTTGCTATGGCAATGTAGTGTCTCATAGATGTGCCTAGCAGGGAAACACATAGTGCTACAAGTGTAACGTCTGTCAACAGCTTAAGTCCAGCCTTTTCATGTATTCCTTCTGCAGTTCACTTAAATTTATGCTATTTCATATGCTAATGCTGAAAGGATACCACTCTACTTATTTTTAGATGAAATAGACTTAATGTACATGCAAGCAATCGCAGGATGTGTGTTAGGAGGATTTAGGAACTTGTCATGGTAAGTATATTTTAGGGAAAGCCAAAAGCAGAATGTCTCTAACCATGTGAAAAAGTTCATCTCTGTTTGCTCTCCCAGTTCTTTTCTAGCTCTGTAAACTGCCCTATGAGCTCTCTTTTATTGTTTCGTACTAAGATTGCAGTTTTTCTTATTCTTTTTCTGAGAATACTAACTTGCAATGAATAGTTTTAGCTAACATTGAGCCCTTTGCAACTATGTATTTCTGAAGAAGAAACTTAAGAATAATAAAATAACTTCAAACCCATAATGACTGCAAGCAGTTAGCAAAAATTAGGGCCAAACATATTTCTTATCGAGATGTCTGCAATGTTCATGACTACTTTATGATTAAGTCCAGATGACAAAACAAATAGACTCACCATTTTTTAGACCTAGTAAACATTTTTCTGATAAAGCCATATGCATTCCAAATTGACTCCTCTCTCCACCCACCTATATCCATTTTAGTTGAGGTGAACATTTCATTTTAAGAATCATTTTTATTAAAGTTTTAAATGGAACAAAAATTGAACATACACTGTTGTATCAAGTGCCACTGTGTCAGCATACATGTAAACTATACAAGCATTCAGTTTTAGTTTGCAGTCTTTTGCCTGTTGAAATCACTAGGAAGTTACTTGCTGCGATGTGTTCATCTGAGGATTATTATTTGAATGTGAAAACATATTAGGCAGAAGGGGGGGTGAGTTTGAACATAGTTGGACTCTTTTCTAACTTTGGAAATATTCTAATCATATTCTAGAAAATGTTAACATGTGTGAAGTAATCCACAATTGCAAAGTTGTTTTTGACATTATTTTATTTTGAAAAATACATTGTGCAGTGTGTATTCAACTAACTGTAATACTGATGCTGTTAATCAGAATTTGTAATCCACTTATTTAGTCATGCAATAACATATGTAATACATACAGAACACTCCCATTTTTAATGATTTATAATCTCTTATTTAACGTATGGCACAAATCCTTGTACATTGATGCACATCCTACATTCTCATAGTCTTTCTACACACTTGACGGCTCACTGCAGTTGCACAGTTCTAGAACACTGATATGAAATATTAGCCCTGCTGAAATAGAACAGAATTGTTCCACTCATTTCAATGGGTCAAGGATTTCATCTGTGAAGTTATAGCACAAAACCATTGCAATTCTTCAACTATTTCACTTGCTTGTAAATTAAGATCATGAAACTCAAATATTCAATGAAGAAAAGAACATTTTATGTCAGTTAACTTCCAAAAGGTTTCATACATCTCAGCTCTTGATCTTGGTTAGCTACACACATTCAGTAACACCAACACTCCTAGAGATTTTCGAATCAGCGGTTCCTTTTCTCCCTTGCTGGATATGGAGAGTTTGAAAAAAAGGATAAATGATGTGAATGGCAGAGAAACACAGAACAGTAAAGCTAGTATGCAACATTGCATATTTCACAAAATATATTTTGCAAGTACAGCTCTTCTCCTTGTTAGGAACTTTAAATATCTTTTCCGCACTCAGGGCAAAGGATGTCATCCCTTTCTGTGAGGAAGCCACGGCCCACTAGTGAAAGAGAACACTTCTTACAGTTAAAGCAATCGTTATGCCATTGGCGTTCTTCAAAAGAGATATACTTGGTTCCTCCAAGTCCTATGCAAAAACCAAAAAAGTCTGTTAGGGAAAAACCATGAAGGACCAACACAGGTAATTTAGTGGAAGAATACTGTTTGAGAGACTGCTGCTGAAAAGTTATGTAAGGGACTAAAATAAATGGTTCGTGTGACAATTCTATTACTATTTAATTAAACACTACCATCTTTATTTATGGTGAGTAGCATTTTAATCTTCAGGTGTTCCTATGTCTTTCAACTGTACTACTCATAGAATAGTAAAATGGGCAGAATTGTACCATCAGTGATAGGCTTGGTCCTTACCTAAACTGGGAGTCATACTAAAAGTAAGTAAGACTGTACTATACTAGATAGAGGACATATATACATGTCTTGAGAGGTGTTTAATCATTGTTCAAAAGTGAATAATGTTAACTTTTCTACAAGATATTGCCAGACTGTATTTTCAGGAAGGATCTCAGTAAGGTGAAGGAAATGGCCTAAACAAACAGTGTAGAGTGGGGTTCTTCAAGAAAACCTCTTATGAGGTTGAACCTCATAAGATTTCTTTCAGTCCAATCCTCCAATTTGTCTTGATTACTCAGAATCCTAGCCTTACCCTCCAGTATATGGGCCCAACGCATGACTGGGCGGTGAACATCAAGGCTATAGGCTGTACAGGAGGGATAGGACAGGGAGGAAAGGAGGGGGTGTGGCGCTCTACGTCAAGGAGAAATACACATCCTCAACAAGTAGCACAAGGTCAGAGGAGGGGTACGCTGAAGTATTCTGGGTTAGAATACAAGGAAGTCGAGGGGAAAGGGGTTTAACGGGGTATACTACAGACCACCGAACCAAGGGGAAGAGCTAGACTGGGAATTCTTAAGTCAGCTCACAGAGGTAGTTAGGTCAAAGAACGTGGTCATCATGGGTGACCTGAACTTTCCAGACATCTTCTGGGAAGAGCAGTCAGCCAGGTCTGACCGCTTCTAGCTGAGATACAGGACCTCCATCTAACCCAGGAGGTGCACAGCCCCACCAGGGGAGACGCTTTGTTGGACCTGGACCTGGCCATGGGCGACGACCTGGTGAGGGGTCTGCGGGTGTTCAACCACCTGGGCGACAGTGATCATCACCTGCTGGAATTCACCATCCAGTGCAAGGTGGCAAAGGCCTGCAGCAAGGCAGCAGCCCTGGACTTCATGAGGGCGGACTTCAATGAGGTAAGGAGAATAGTCGGGGAGGTACTGAGGTCCCAGAGGGGAGAGGAATCAGGTGTCCAAGAAGAGTGGTCGTTCCTTAAGAAGACAATCCTCCAAGCCCAAAGGGAGGTAATCCAAACATGGATCAAAGGGGGCAAGGCATGAACACCTTGCCAGGGTCGTTTGACCCCAGTACTCTTTTCTGCCATGGCAGGGGGTCAGACTTGATGATCTGCTCAGGTCCCTTCTGACCCTACCCACTATGAAACTACTATATCCACTACTCCCCCCAGATTGGTCTCATCTGCAAACTTACTGAGAGTGCACTCTTTGTCATCTTCCAGTTTCTTGATGAAGATATTGAACAAAACCAGCCCAGGACCAACACTTGGGGCACTCCACTTGATACTTGCTGCCAACTAGACATGGAGTCATTGAGTCATTGATTAGTACCCTCTGAGCCCGATGCTCCAGCCTGTTTCTTATCCACCTTACAGTCCATTTATCCATCCTGTACTTTTTTATCTTGCCTGTGAGAATGTTGTGAGACTGTATCAAAAGCCTTGCTAAAATCAAGTTATACCACATCACTGGTCTTTCTGCATCCACAGAACCAGTCACCGCATCATAGAAGGCAATCAGGTTGGTCAGGCATGACTTGCCCTTGATGAATTCATGGTGACTGTTCCTAATCACCTTCTCCAAGTGCTTAGTAATGGATTCCTTGAGGATCTGCTCCATGATTTTTCCAGGGACTAAGGTAAGGTTGACTGGTCTGTAGTTCCTTGGATCCTCCTTTTTTCCTTTAAATATGGGCACCATGTTTGCCCTTTTCTAATCATCTGGGACCTCTCCTGATTGCCATGAATTTTCAAAGATGATGGCCAGTGGCTCTGCAATCACATCAGCCAACTCCCTCAGCACCCTTGGGTGCATCCCATCCGGCCCCATGGACTTGTATATGTCCAGCCTTTCTGAATAGTCCCTAACCTATTCTTTCACCACTGTTGGCTGCTCAAACTGCTGCCTGGAGTAGCAGTCTGGGAGCTAAACTTGCCTGTGAAGACTGAGGCAAAGAAGGAATTGAGCACTTCAGCCTTTTCTGCATCTCTGTTACAAGGTTGCCTCCCTCATTTAGTAAGGGACCCACACTTTCCTTGATCCTTCTCTTGCTACCAACATATTTATATAAACCCTTTTTGTTACCCTTCACATCCCTTGATAGCTGCAGCTCCAATTGTGCTTTGGCCTTCCTGACTTCATCACTGCATGCCTAAGCAATGCTCTTATGTTCCTTCCTAGTTGTTTGTCCAAGTTTTTACTTCTTATAAGCTTCCTTTCTGTGATTTAGTTTACTGAAGAGTTCCCTGCTAAACCAAGCTGGTGTTCTGTCATACTTGCTAATCTTCCTGTGCATCGGAATGGTTTGTTCTTGCACTCTTAGTAAGGCTTCTTTAAAGTACGGCCAGTTCTCCTGGACTCCTCTCCTCCTCAGACTGGCTTCCCAGAGGATCCTGTCCATAAGTTCCCTGAGTGAGTCAAAGTCTGCTTTTCTGAAGTCCAGGGTTCTTACTCTGCTGCTCTCCATCCTTCCTTTCCTCAGGATCATGAACTCAATCATCTTGTGGTTACTGCTGCCCAAGTTGCCATCTACTACTATATTCCCCACAAATTCTTCCCTGTTTGTGAGCAGCAGGCCAAGAAGAGCACAGCCCCTAATTGGCCGTTCCAGCACTTGTACCAGGAAGTTGTCCCCAACATTCTCCAAAAACTTCCTGGATTGTCTGTGCACTGCTGTGTTGGCCTCCCTGCAGATGTCTGGGTGATTGAATTCCCCCATGAGAACCAGGGCTTGTGATCGGGAAACTTCTGCTAGCTGTTTGAAGAAAGCCTCACCCACCACTTCTTCCTGGTCTGGTGTTCTATAGCAGACTCCCACTGTGACATCCCCCTTGCTCTCCTCTCTGACCCAGAGACTTTCAACAGGCCTATGTCCAGTTTCATACTGGAGCTCTGAGCAATCATATCTCTTTTACATAAAGCGCAACTCCTTCTTTTTTCCTCTGCCTGTCCTTCCTGAACAGTTTGTACCCATCCATGACAGTGCTCCAGTCATGTGAGCTATCCCACCAAGTCTGTTATTCCGATCATGTCATAGTTCCATGACTGCGCAAGGACTTCCAATTCTTCTTGCTTGTTTCCAAGGCTCTGTGTATTTCTGTCCAGGCACCTAAGGTAACTAGTCGATTGCCTTGATTTCTCAGGAAGTATGAGAACACCTCCCTTGTTGCCCCCTCCTGCTTGCTCTACCCCTCTTACCACAGGGCTTTAGTCTACATCCCCCAGTGAACCAAGTGTAAAGCCCTCCTCACTAGGTTAGTGAACTTGTCTGTGAAGATGCTCTTCCCTCTCTTCATCAGGTGGATCCCATCTCTTCCCAGCAGTCCTTCTTGGAACATCATCCCATGGTTGAAGAAGCCAAAGCCAGGGGCGATGCATAGGGGGTGCACGCAGGTGCATGTGCACCCCCTGTGCATGGCGGTGTCCCCCCCTGGAAAAAGGTGCCACTGACACTGTCAGTGGTGCCTGTGGGCAGTCGCCACTCACCACTCCATGGAACTTGGCATTTGTGGGCAGTCTACGATTGCCCCTGGCTGCTGCTGGTGCCTGCGGGTGGTCACGATCCCTGGTCAGCGCTCGCCACCCCCTCCCCTCCACCGCTGACAGTGCTGGTGGTGTCTGCAGGAACTCCCCACTCACTTCCACTGGATTCCCGCTGCCATGCTCCCGTCACTGCCGATGCAGCTGTGCCCCGCCAGCTACCAGGAGCATGCACCATTCTTGGCCAAAGCCCTGCTGGTGACACCACCTGCACATCCAGGCACTGATCTGCAGGATGCATCTGCTCCTGCCCCCTTCCCTTGACCAGAAGAATCAGAGAGAACACCACCTGAGTACCTGTCTCCTTCACCCTTGTACCCAGAGCAAGGTTTCCCCTGACAGTATAATTGATGCCTACATGGATGAGCAACATGGGATAGTAGTCAGAGGGCCAGATGTGTCTTGGTAATCTTTCTGTGACATCTCAGATCTGGGCTTCTGGCAATCAGCAGACTTCTTGAGACAACTGGTCAAGTCAGCAGATGCTCCCTTCATCCCCTGCAGAATGGAGGCTCCAACCACCACCACCCATCACTTCTTGGTGGTGGTTGTTTCAGTCCTTCCCATCTTGAGGAGGCCTGGCCTGTCCTCCTCCACCAATGGAACGTGCTCATCCCTCTCTGTTGCTAGGGCTGCATATCTGTTCTCCAGACAAACTGTTGCAGGTGAAGGTGAAGATTTCTGCTTGCTGCTAGAGGTCACAAGCTTCCAGCTTCCACTCTCCTGGGAGTCCACATCCTTTCTCTTCTCTAGCGCAGTTTCTGGCAGTTCTTCCTCCATAGTCCCAGAGGTCTGCTTCATCATCGAATCAATGAACTCCTGATGGCGGAGGATGCTTCAGAGCCTCACCACTTGCTCCTATAGCTCTCTTGCCTGTTCCCTGAGAGTCACCACCAGGAGGCACCACTCACACCATAGGCACCCCCCTCCCCGACCTGGCCATCACTGGAAGGAACCTGCAAACCACAGTCTTATAGCACCAAACCTGGACCTGGGTAGAAGACTCGATGGTGACTAATTCTGCCTGGACAGAAACCTCAGTTACAAGCAGAGGCAGTGGCAGTGGCTCTGGCATTGTGACGTCTTCCAGCCATTTCCCTGAGTCTCTTAATCTGCCTTCTCTCTCTTACTCCCTTTTTTTCAAGCACACCTTCCCTAGCGAACTCACCTGGAAGCTGGCCTGTTTACTGTTTATTGGCCCCAAAGGGTTCCTTTCCTGCTTTCTCACACAAAGCTGTAAGGCTCTCCCCTCAAAAGTGGGGGGCAGAGGAAGGGGCAGAAAACTGACCTGTGAACTGCCTGCAAACTGCTTACTCTGTTTGCAGCACTTGGTTGCTCAGGGAGTCTCCTTTTATACCCTGCTGGGTCTGGACTGGCTCCGCCCCCTCGTTAGGTCTTCTGTCAGGCACAGGCAGCAATCACTCAGCAATTATCAATCACTCAGCCAGCAACACTCCCAGTTCTCAGAGTACATACCCCAAACACACACAGTCCACCAGACAAACACTTAACAAACCAAAGGCACAGACAGCTCTGGATCAATTCAAAGGATAAGTGCATTTGTTTAAAGTGGCAAATAGGGTTATTTTAGCAAAAGTATTTTAGGCAGTTTGAAGGGAAGTTATGTAACCAAAAAAAGGAAGTTATAGTGTCCAAGATAGAGAAAAATATTTTATTTTGATGAGTAAAGGCAGCAACACCAAAGGTGTAATCCAGAATGGACTCGCGTCCAGATGAGCCTGGCCGTACAGTATGTGGCACTGCAAACACGTCTGTGGCACTGCATACTGCACATTTAGATGTTCTCTGTGCTGCAAGGGCACACTGCCCATGTGTGCACTGCTCTTATTTTTTTTTCTGTGGGTTTTTTTGACCCCTGGATATCCATGGGTCAAAAAAACCTGTGGAAAAAAAAAGCAGAGTAGCGCACACACAGGCAGCATGTGCCACTCAAAAGCAGATCTGGGCCACCTGGAGCCACACTCCAGCTCCTGGCCAGGCTCTGCGTGGCAGAATTGCCTCTGTTGCACCCCTGGGAGGCCCCCAGGACCCCAGGTAAGGCTGCTGGGGCCAACCCAGTGCTGCCCCCAGCCTCCCTTTCATTCATTCATTCATAGATTCATTCATAGATTGTAAGGCTGGAAGGGACCTCAGAAGATCATCAGGTCCAGCCCCCTGCACCAAGCAGGAAAGACAGCTGGGAGTCAGGTGACCCCAGCAAGGGACTGTCCGGTCCCCTCTCGAAGATTTCCAGGGTAGGCGATTGCACCACCTCTGGAGGGAGCTTATTCCACAGTCTGGACACCCTGACTGTGAAGAAGTTTTTCCTAGTGTTAAGCCTGAAACGGTCTTCATGAGTTTGTGGCCATTACTCCTGGTTTTCCTCAAGGGTACCCTGGTGAACAGTTGTTTGCCAAGCCCTTGATGTACTCCCCGGATGTAGTGGTAAGCTGCTACCAAGTTCCCTCTTAGGCTTCTCTTTTTTAGGCTGAAGAGTCCCAGGTCCGGATTTCCTTGTATGGCTTGCCATGCAAGTCTCTGATTATATGCATGGCTCTTCTCTGGACTTTCTCAAGCTTTACCACGTCCTTGTTAAAGTGCAGTGGCCAGAACTGGATACTGTACTCCAGCTGCAGTCTCACCAATGCTGAGTAAAGCAGAAAAATCACTTCCTTGGTTTTACTGGAGATGCAACAGTTGATGCATGCCAGAGTATTATCTGCCCTACTGGCTACAGCATTGCGCTGACGGTTCATATCCATACTATGGTTATTATTATCCTAAGGCCCCTTTCATCTGTGGGTCAGTTTGGTGCCACCAAGCCTGTAGGTGTGTAGGGGATTGTTCATCCTCAGGTGGAGCACTTTACATTTCTTGGTGTTGAACTTCATCTGGTTCCAATCCACCCAACTTGCCAGCCTGTCTAGGTCTGCCTGTACCTGTAGTCTATCTTCAAGCATGGCCACGCTTCCCCATAACTTGGTGTCATCCATGAACTTGGCCAGTAAGCTCTTCACCCCCACATCCAAATCATTGATAAAGATGTTGAAAAGCACTGGACCAAGCCCCAACCCCTGAGGGACACCACTGGCCACTTCTCTCCAGGACAACACAGATCCATTCATTAGAACTCTCTGGGTCCTACCCTGTAGCCATCTCCCTACCCACCTAACTGTCGCGCAGTTAAGCCCACAATCCTCCAATTTTCCTGAGAGAACATCGTGGGATATTAGATCAAAGGCTTTCTGGAAATCAAGGTATACAATGTCAAAATACCTCCTCTCTTATCCAGGTGGTGAGTTACCTGATCATAAAAGGAGATGAGATTGGTAAGACAAGACCTGCGTGTGATGAAGCCATGCTGGCTGTCATTCAGAATCCTACCTTCTGCAAGCCTATTGCACATAGACTAATGAATTTTTCCAGGATTTTCCCTGGGATAGAAGTTAAGCTAATTGGCCTATAGTTATCCAGGTCTTCCCTCCTCCCTTTCTTGAAGAGGTGGCACCAAACTGACTAGCACCACAACTGAAAGGGGCCTAGGGGTAATAATAGACCATAGTATGAACATGAGCCATCAGTGTGATGCTGTAGCCAGCAGGGCAAATACTACTCTGGCATGCATCAACGGATGCATCTCAAGCAAAACCACGGAAGTGATTCTCCCGGTTTACTCAGCATTGGTGAAACTTCAGCTGAAGTACTGCATCCAGTTCTAGGTGCTGCACTTCAACAAGGATGTGGAAAAGCTTGTGAGAGTCCAGAGAAAAGCCACCCGTATGATCAGAGACTTGCAAAGCAAGCTATTTGAGGAAAGGCTGAGGGACTTGGATCTTTTCAGCCTAAAGAAGAGAAGGCTGAGAGGGGACTTGGTAGCTGCTTACCGCTATATCAGGGGAATACATCAAGGGCTCGGCAAATAGCTGTTCACCAGGGCACCCTTGGGGAAAACCAGGAGTAATGCCCACAAACTCCTGGAAGACCGTTTCAGGCTTAACACTAGGAAAAACTTCACAGTTAGGGTGTCCAGACTGGAATAAGCTTCGTCCAGAGGTGGTACAATCACCTACTGTGGAAATCTTTAGGAGGAGATTGCTGGGGTCACCTGACCCCAATTGTTTTTCCTGCCTAGTGCAGAGGGGCTGGACCAGCATTCCCTCTAGGCTTCGTGATGCGCACAGCCATGCAGGTGCACCTGGCAGCATGGTATGAGCTTTCCTGCACGGCCGCGTACACCACACAGCTTAGAGAGAATGCTGGGCAGGATCCGATGATCTTGCAAGGTCCCTTCCAGTCCCTTATAATCTATGAATCTAAGATGGGCACAATATTGGCCCTCTTCTAGTCCTCAGGGACCTCTCCAGAGCACCATAGGTTTTGGAAGAGTTTCGCCAGGGTTTCTGCAATGACTTTGGCCCTATCTTCAGCACTCTCAGATGAAGTTCATCCAGGTTTGCCGACTTATGTATGTCTTATTTTTAAAATTTATGATGCACCAGTTCTACGACAATAGTAGGAAGGCAGTCATTCCTACCATGCTCATTCTGTACTCTTTTTGGCATGATTTTCCCTTTGGCCCGGTGAAATTCCGAAGCAAAGTAGTCATTCAGTTCATTTTTCTCTTGAATGCCAGTATCCAGCTGTTCTGAGTTGTTGAGCAATGACCCCACACTCCCATTTGTTTTCCTTCTGTTCCCTACATACCTAAAGAAGGACTTCTTGTTGTCCTTGATTCCCATTGCTAATTTAAGTTCTGTCACCACCTTAGCCTTTCTAATCTGTTCCCCACAAGTGTGGGCCGTTGCTGTATAGTCCTCCTTGGGCCTGTCCCAAGCTTCCATTGTCTGTGCTCCTCTTTCTTCTTTTTTAAGAGGACCATGATTTCCCTGCTTAGCCAAGAGGGTTCCCAGCCCCTCTGCTACCTTTCCTTAGCATGGGAATGGACTTGCTTTGTACTTCAAGGATCATGTCTGTTAGGAACAACCTCTCTTCATGCACTTCTTTTGCCTTTGGTTTCTGGTCCCACAGCACTTCCCCTACTAGTGACCTGAGCTTGTTGAAATTTGCATTTTTTAAATCCAAAACTTCAACCCTGCTATCTAATTTGTCTGCCTTGTGACAAACAGTGAACGTGATGGTTTCATGGTTGCTGTCGCCCAGGCTACCCTCTATTTTTAAGTTGGTCACCAGGTTGTCAAGGTATGTAGAAAAAACATTTAAAGCTGTGTCTGTGGCTGAATCGCTGATTCTCCAAATCAGCATTGAATTTTCAGATTTGGATTCAGGCAAATTGAATCAGGGACAGTGATCCAAATCAATTAATTGAATCACTGTCCCCGATTCGAGCCGAATCTGAATCCGAATTGAATATGGCCCATTTTGCAGACCCCTACTCCTTACCCCACCTGAGGTAACTTGCTGTGCACCAAAGTGCATGTGGCATGGGCATTTCCTGGGGACAAGTAGCAGCAGTGCAAGGTGCACTGCCACTACTTGTCCCCAGGGAACCAAATGTCCACACTTGGATATTGCAGGAAAGATGCAATCAAATAGACAAGCAGTAAAAAGGTAAGCCTGGAGTAAAGCAATGTCAGTAAGACATAAAAGAAGGTGAGAAAGAGTTGTGGCCCAGAACCACAATCGTGGACACTGTAGCTCACATGTGTAAAATGTTGGTCCCCTGTTATAGTTATATATTATCAGCATTTCCCATGAAAATCAAATGGAAAGAAAAAAAAAATGTAAAAATAATTCCAATTTTTTTTAGGGCTCCAAAGACGTAATAAGCAAAATAGTTTCAAAATTCAATATTTGATATGTTTGAGATACATGTTGGGGCTCTTCATTAGCATTCATCTAGTCCATTGCTAACATTAACCTCTACATTTCTAAAACCGATGGCAGCAAGAAACCTACCACTGATTGGGTTGGTGCATCCAGCACACTTTTTGGCATAAAGGTTGCAGAAGCAGCTCAGGCAATATGCAAATTCATCCCGAGAGGTAAAACGCTGTCCAGACAACTGCTTCTTACATCCAGTACAAACAAAGCACTCCTTATGCCAGGGCTGCTCTCGGTAAGTAACCCCTCCTGTAGTGATGGCCTGTTTTATTGAATGTACAAAACAAAAAGTTTTGTGAGGTTCCCTTGTTACCAAGAATGACCTTCTTGTTTAAAAAAATAGCAATACTATGTGGTTAATGCTGGCAGGAACAAATTGAAACGCCAAGCCCTAGTTTTGGGTTAGTATTCTCCAGTATTTTTCCAATTATATGAGCAATCCCCCTCATTTTAGACAACTTTCTTGCTCTCTAGTCATTTCTAATCTTGCTCAAATATAACCTATTTATTCCTAAAACCTTCTTTCAACCTTCCTAATATTTATTTATTTATTTATTTTCCACTCTTTTCCTTACACATATCCCAGCACTGGACTCAACTATGTTCCCTCACCCAACCTTGCTGGTGATGAAAGAACCTCTGTCTGTCCTTATCTTTCATTCTCAATATAACATTTTATTTCAAACTCAGCTGTAAATTCCACTTCTTTACTTGCATCTCCTTGTCACAGATATTTCTTACTTGCAAGAGGAGTCCTCGCTCATTCAAACCATCTCACTGACCTCAATAAATGTCACTACATTGTGGACACAAGAACATTCATAAGACAGACTCACAGTATCAGCTAATAAATTTATTTCTTCCATTGGTCTTATCTTTAACTCCATCACATGTTATGCAAACAAATAGCCTGATCCTGCAGACACTCACTGATAAGTGTACTGGCTTTAGGAATTTTTGTTCCAGAAAATATATACTATATAAACACAATCCATTTTTCCTTTTACCTTAAATTTTCAGGATGAGCTATTTTAAAAGCATTCAGCATTGGACCTTTCCAAATCATAGAACCATAATAAAAAGAGCTGGAAGGGACCTCAGGAGGTCAGTAGTCCAACTTGCTACTCAAGGCAGAATTGCCGCTGTTTAAACAATCTTAGCCAAGTGTTCATCTCACATGCTCTTAAAAACTTCCAAGAATAGAGATTTCACAAACCTTGGTAATCTTTCAGGGCCTAACCACCCTCACAGTTTGAAATTTCTTTCTTTTATCCAATCTAAATTTTCCTTGTTGTAATTCAAGACTACTACTACTTGTCCTGTCCCCTGCAGCCACAGAGAGTAGTCTGGTACCATAGACCAGGTTAATAGCAATGGTATTATTGATTCTGGTAGAAGCAAACTAAGTCAGTACAGAGTGCTTTTGAAATCTCTCTACATATTTTTCCCATGCTGGAGGCTAAAGGCCCCATTCTAGGAGACTTCTCATAGCAATAAATGTTTTTGCTTGGTGTGGTGTTTGCAGGATTGGGCCCTTAGGTTGTACAGTATTTTGTAGGGTAAATTGGTTTTAGCTTTTATATGACATATTTCTTGCACTCACACAGGACAAAACAAAACATTTAACTGCTTCGCAAACCTGAATTACAAAACCACTACCTTCTTGCACTGGACACACTGCATGGCAAACTGTTTTTCATAGCAGGGTACACAGAAGTTTTGATTATCTTTAGGAATGAAACTCTTTGTCCCAATAGGCTGTTGACAACGATGGCAGATAAAGCAGGTCTCATGCCAGCTGTTACCTTTGTACTCCATTTTGCGAGTACCTGTAATGAGATCAAAATACAAAATGAAGCTAAGAGCTTGGCTACTTTTACCCATAGCTTGCATGTTTGAATTGGTTCATCTCTCTACTGCAGCATAATGGTCAGTGATTAGATATAAAATCTTATTCAGTGTTTCAGTTAGCATCAAAAGGGGTTGGATACTGTTTGCAGAGTGTGAGTATTGTGAACATAAAAGAGAGGAGTAGCTATTACTAAAAAGAGAGCCTGTTACACATTGCCTTCAAGTGGGAATTTATTCATTACGAATTCTTCTACACAGGAGGTGTAAAATATGAAGTGTTAGCTTCAACCAAGGATGTAGAAGTGAAAGTAAGATTTTAAAAATTTATTTCTTCCCTTTGAATCACCTTTGTCTTTGTCCCAGATATATCCTCAAGCAGGCAAGTCTAGTGGAAAGGGTAATTATTTGGGTTCCTGACATCACCTAGTAAAACACTCATTTGCAATAAAATGGAGTCACTGGTTGGGTGAGAGAGCAGACATCCTATCTGTTCTGTAGTCCTGTTTCTGTCCCCCTTGCAGTCTAAAGTTTAAAGTTGATTTAAAGTAGTGCAGCATCTCATCATGTGCCAGGCCATTAGCCTCATGACTCTTCACTGTTTCTCTGAGAAGGGAGGGGGCCTTCTCATTGACTTCAGTGTTATTTAAGCCATGCTTTGTGTTGAGAAGAAAAAACTTGAAGGTCTTCATTTTTGGAGTCATCTCTCTGTTAGCTAGAAGCAGCATACTGGTGAAAGATAACACCTTTTTAAAAAAAAAGTGTTCTGGGTAGCATAGTATAGAAAGCCATCTCCATGCCCCAACTAAAGCAAACATTTCAGAGGTGAGTTGTCAACCATTCCAGATATCACAAATATTTGAGAAACAAGCAAACTTCTATAATTTTTGCCAAGGTCAAAATATATCTCCAAGAAAACATGCTTACAGTTTACATTGCTTTTGATGCTTGGAACAAAAATCAGTGAAGCATAACATTAAAAAAAATAGCAGCTTGCAGATATCAGGCCTCTGGTCAAAGGCCAAATTCAGCTTTTAGATAGTTGGCACGAATGCCAGAAGAATATATCCAAAGGCAAAATTTGACCAACTTCTCTGAGACATTTAGATGCTCTCTCCCTTATAGTCATTGTTTCAAGTCTTTCATTTTGTCTTATTCTGTGCAATGTGCTCTGAGACATGAGATAAAGCCAGTTTAAAAAATGTAAAAATAAAAGAATGATTGACATGTAGCAGCATGACAAATGTGAATGGATAATTATCTTTCTCCAATGACACACATGAATGTGGCCACATTTTAGTAATACACTATTTTAATAATAAGTCTAAACATACACTTAATTTTGAAAATAGGCAAAGTAGCAAAAGGCTCACTCCTTTATGCAATGAAACACTGGTCTATTAAAGAGAGGAGAACTGAAAACTGAGTAGGGTTGGAGGATAGGGTGAAAGGTTTATTTTCACCTCTCTGATGCACTGGGTTCTAATGGCAGGTGGTAATGGCAGCAGTGAGGATCATTGCAGTTGTGTATCCACCTGAATGAAGTCAGTGGGAGTCAGGATAAGGAACTGCACAATCAGGTACTTGACTGCCATCATTCCACATGTATGTCAGCAGTTTTATATAATTTAAACTGAACAGTCAAAGAGGAAAAATATCAACAACCACCCTACCACCCTGACATGTTTCCAACTTCTTGGGTCTCTGCGTTAATCCACACTCTAGTCATTCAGACTACTATCCCTGCTCCTGTGCTAAGGTAGCATGTTATAGAAGTGGGAAGTGATGTTTCATGTAAAGGCTTCTACAGACAATGCTACATAGGATGGAAAGTTACCTAGTTGTCAAGTGGGACTGACATTAACTGCTTGCACAAGGTAGTCTTGAGTACCACTTCGTGGTTGCATAATTTTGTGATGGACTGATTTGGGTTCCTGACATCACCTTCCTTTCTGGGTCACCTTCCTTTCTGGTATTTCCTTTTTGGGTCATAAGATTGAACACCGTGAGAGGACTAAAATGAAGTTAACGAAAATGCCTTCCCTTAAAAATGACAAAATTAGCTATAATTTTCAAACAAAACCACTGCAAGTAGTATATCTACAATCCAAAACAAAAAAATTATCTTGCTGAAGAGTGGAAAGGAGTGAGTATAGAACCTGGAACAATTTTGGACATCTGTTAAATATATATTCATTATTTCTTTCCTATTTTATCACTCAAAGCTGTCTAAATATTTGACAAGACCTGTCAGGCATATAGATTTTTAGATGAATGATGAGAGCCAGCTTGGAAAAGATTTACCAGTGCCAGTTATCATTGCCAGGCATACATATAGATTTCTTAAATTTTTAATTCCAGACCCAGCTTCTGCCTTTTAAACCTTCAAACTATCAAAGGCTGCTACAGCATTGTAAAGAAGAAAGGCATATTTTACTGTTCTAGTGCTTTAAATCCATGCTTGAGGCAGCTAAGAGGCACTTGTTTCTTAGAGGCACTTGTTTTTTAAACTTGAAGGAAATATTGCACTTTTCTATTCAGAATCTTTGTTCAACAACATTTTTAAGGTGGATTGGCAGTCTTTTCAGTTGTAATTAAGAAGTGAAACTGGACATATTTAGCTTCCAATTTAGCTTTTTAAATAAAATATTACAATTACAAATTACTATCTGGTCTAGGGGATATCTTAAAACACAGGTTATAATATCTTCTGCCTGCCAGATCATGCCTTAGGACAGACAGTGAAGGAAAGAAATTAGTTACAAAGGTGAATTTTGATGTTTGACCTGGCCTTCTCTCTGTCTGAAAAGCAGTATGTCCTAACCTGGCATAATAGTCTTCTTGCACTCATTGCATTTAGAAGAATACTCATTGGAGTAGCATTCAGTACAGAGTAGATGTTCCTCTTTTGCAGCAAAAGGTTTGTCGACCAATGAGTTCTTGCACTGAAAGCAGTGGAAACAGGTCTCATGCCAGTGTCGGTCCTTGTAGGACAGATCCTGTAGAAATCCAAAATCACAGAATAAACAGAATGAATAGTTTGCACAATTGGAAGCTGGGAGAATATAAACACATCCAAGTCTGAATCTTAGCCAGGATTTAAGGCTTATTCTTACAGATCAAGAAAATAAATTGTCCCGCTAAGATGACCTGATTTTGCTCTGGTTACACAAGAGGGCTAAAGGCAGCTTTATCCCTTTTTTGATAGGCTTTTTAAAATTCAAGTTCATTTCACTTTTTGTAATGCTTCAGAGAAAGAAGTAATCTCCTTTAGATATTTCTTCTCTGAATAAAGTCCTATTTTCAAATAAGAATGCATTGACATGCTAAATATGATACATTCTCAACTTGGTTGAGAACATGGTCAGAATTGTCACTGTTGCTGTCTAGAGTTTCTTTAATATGATAATTTTACCATGGGCTTACCACAAAGATGAGATATCACATCATTTCTGTAGCTACCAATCCAAAACACACTGATGCTAGGACTGGCATGGGTATTTCAATTCCAAAGGTAATTTGTCAGTAGGAGGAATTATTTCAAAGAATTGTTGTTCCACAAAAGGCCAAAAGGAAGACCCATATAATTTGTCACATCCAGCATCTTTGGGTCTCAGATAAAATGGAACCCAGATCCAAGCAAAACCAATGCAATAAAAAAGCTCCACACTTTTCAGTAAATGAGACAAAAACAGAAACTATTCCTCTCATCTCTTCCAATTCTGGAGAGAGTATTTGGATATTTGGAGAAAATGGACCTGAACTATTAAATCAATCCCACACAAACAGGCTTTACAAAACCCACACACCCTTGGTTTTAGTGATTATTATTCTACTTTAGGAAAAGACTAAATATGGAATATTTTGCTTTTCCAATTATGACAATCCTCAAAATTCCTGATTTAACCATTAGTACATCAGATGTTTTACAGTGTCATTTTCTGGGATACCTAGAAACTTTCTGCCACTGTAAATACAATGCGTGTGGGAGAGACACGAGCCAAATAACATATGATGTAGGGCAACGTGTCTTGCTCCACTCTTATGGGTGCTGTGACAGAAAATGTTAATGCTGTTCAAAGGAAAAGGGAAGATTAAATAATTAGAATATCTAACCTAATATGTGCATTCTCAGAAATTATACTAGGATCTGTGTAGTGAATGAGTGAATTAACCTTTTGGTTTCCAGTTAAAGATTCATGGATAATTTGGCTAAGTTACTTGTACTAAATTATTTTGCTGATCTGAATAGAGAAGAACAAAGTCTAAGATGTCAGCATTTTTAATCTGTGAGGCAGAACATTAACAGAACAGTAGCATAATTTAGAGAGTTTCATTTGAACACCTGCTCTGCCCTCCCTCCCCTCAACTCCTGCAGTTTATTTTCAAGTCATGATTGAGGATGTTCATGTTTTTCCAGCTCTGAGGTCATGCTCTGAGGTACAATACCCATTGAGGATCCTATTTCACATTTTCAAAGACTTATTCATTCAGCCTTCTCTATTCATGTCAATCAAAACCTTCTAAAGAAGCCTGATTTCTTCTCCTCAAGTATCAGATATTTTTGAACATCAAAATAAAAAACCTTGTTGAAAAGATTAGTATTTACATTTATTTCTTTAAAGGAAGTTGAACAACCTAATCCTGATCTCAGAAGAACAATATTTTTCATGGAAAAATGCAAGCTAGAATTAACTAGGAACATTCCAAAATGAAATATTTGCCTGCTGGACAATGAAATGACAACAGATCTGTTTTTCTCGATTGCTTATGAAAGTGAAGACCATTTTAAACATAAATTATTTTTTCCAGTTTCCTTTTTCGCTACGTTGGTAAGATGTTTTTTCCTCCGAAGTTAGTAACCTAATGGTTTGCTTTTTATCTGTATAGGCCTCAATAGAGGTATAAGTTTTTCATGTTTTAAGAGGAGAATTAATAGATTATACTTATTCTTTGCTGTAACAGTTTAGCAATCTTTGGTCAGAAGCCTCTGAGTCATAAATGCTAAGCAGAGTTAGGTTTAATGTTTAAGCCTAGGCTTACAATGCAGCCATTGGTGTGATCTATAGCATGTATATTTATACTGGAGCTAGGCAGAATACGTCTAAGTTAATATTTCTAGTAGTGTAGCGACAGCACCATGGGCTACACAAGCCTACTTGTGACCCCATGTACTTACTGTCGGTACTCAAATTGGCTGGATGAAAGCTAGCTCAGGTACATTTGTATGTACTAGTCACACCTCTGACTGCACTGTATTTACAAACACAACTTAAACACAGTCTAGACATAGCAGTCAAGAGAAGATTCTGAGTTATGCTTCAGCCTCATGTGCAAACACAATTTTATGTTAAATTATGTCCAGACCCTGACCAATTCCTAACCTAAACTTAGAGCAGCCTCTAACATGTTCTAATTTATAGTGGCTGCTCACAACCCAAAATAACTGTTTCAGTGTTCATACTCCCTACACATACTCACATACTCATACCATTAGGTCACATTAGTTCACACACACACATACTCATACCATAAGTTCATACTCCCTACACAGGTGTGCCAGAAGGAAGTGACATAAAAATCACCGGGTGACTATGTGACTAAGGGATCTCCTGGTATTGGAAGGTATGTTTGAAAGACTGGTTATACTGGTTTCACACTTTCTGGGCATGTCTACATGTGTGCTTTACTGCATGTTAGACTAATTTAAATAATAATTTAATAGTAAAGCATCACCGTCTACACGTGCACCACAATTAGTGTGCAGTAGATTCATTTACTCTGGTGTAGGATAGTCCTGTCAAACACAGGTACTATCCTATACCACAGTAAATCACTGTGTTTAAACACTTCTGTAGGTGGTGATGTTGGGATTAGTTTGCACCCCACTATGTACAACAAACAGCTGAGGACCTGACTTATTGTATCAATTGATCCTGATCTTTTTTTCAAGCTCAGCCTTCAATATTGCAGTTCTTCCAAAATGTACAAATCTAGGGTTCAGAATATGTTTATTTCTTTTGGATGAAACTTTTATGGGCACATCTACACGTGATGTTATGTCGCTGTAGTGACACACTATGGTGACATAGCATCCAAAAGTGTCTACATATGACCAGCAGCTACTTCACCAAAGCAGTGCACTCCCCCATTATAGCACACCTCTATGGCGACATAGTTGCTAAAAATAACCGTGTGTCACATACCAAAAGAAAGTACTGAAGCATGGCGCAGTAACAACATTGTCATAGGGTGTCATGAAGACGCACCCTATGTGAATAAGTTCTTTTTAACTGAACAAAATTATAAGATTAAAATTGCCTTGTTTTATAAACATTAATTCCTTATACCCTGCAACTCCATTGTGTTTATTTGGGCTCTAGTACAACTTAAAATATATACAATGGACAATGGCTTACCTTTTCCTTTGAATTGGGTTTCAACAGAGACCCATAGGAAGAAGATTAGAGAGGTTTTAACTGGGACAGCAAATACATATATTTGTGTTCATGAATTAAAGTATATCAGCCATCTTACTTGTTGTGATGATTTCCTTAGAGCTTAGGGGGAATACGGTTCAAACTTTGTATATTGCATGGATTTTAGATAGTCATCTCCTGTGACAGAATTCTTTGGCAGTATAGCATACTAGCAATCCTGCATCAGTAAGGCACTCCTATTGTAGGCATAGCCTGAATGATTACTGCTAAGACTAAGACCTTGATGCTTTAAAAATGTACAGGTGAGGGTTCTAGGGTCTCTCCCTCCATTCTTCCTCACAACACAGGATACCAGTCAGATTTTTAACACCAAAGTAAAAGAAAGGGTTGCAGCTCAACAAAGGTGTAAGGTTCATCTGAAATAATAAGTGAAGCTTTCTGTTCCAAAAAATATTAAAAATTTCCCTTTTCTGCTTACATATTACTAGGAGCTACTTATTGTGTTTTCACTGTATATTTGAGATTGACTCTGCTGATCCATTTTGGCCCACATCCTGGCACAGTAGCTTTCCACCACAGTTCCCTTTTAATTTTGTTCTTGTGTTATATAAAGAGACTTCCCCTCCTCCCCTCCACTAAGCCACTAATGTGGTCTTCATTAGAAAGGTGGGCTATTATATGTATTTCCTGAATTCATAATATTCCTTGTGCCAATGAAACTCCAAAGAAACTATAAAAAATGTAAAGAATGCCAAAATCAACCCAAAGTCAAATTTAAGCAGTTAAGCAAACGAAAACATAATAGATGGATTTCCAGAAAGAATGTTCAAGGTTTCAAGCAAGCAAGAATAGGAAACAAAAGCTGTACTGGGGAGTCACAAGGGACTCAGGCGTTAAAATGTGAGCCCATTTCTCTTAAAGAAATTATACTCTTTCTTATGAGATAATCTTAGGAAGCTGTTGGCATATGGATAATGTGCAATGACTCTTGAGAGAAACACCAGTGCATTTTTCTAATGTCTCCCAGCACCTCTCAGCACTCAGTAGATGAAGTTTTAATCTGCCTGTCAGGGTTTTATAAACATCAGCTAGAAGTGTTTACAGTTAACATGGTGGCCTTAGGCCAGATGAAGTATTAACACCATGTGTTACCATTTAATTAAATGTGTTTTTGTGAAAACCAATATTTCAAAAAAGGAACAAATCTGTAATTTTTTAATAATATTCACACTCACCCATGGAAGCACTGTATGGTGATTGTATTTAAAACAAAAGGTTATTTTAAATTCTTGCAAATGAGGGCATCCTTCAGCTTACATCTTCTCATGTATTTACCATATGCTACTATTAATGTTGTGATTGCAATGCAGTGTAGATATATCCAAACTAAATACATCTCATATAGCTACCAAGAGCAGCCTACCTGTGGAAGCCCCAAGCTCAGCAGCGGGTGTCAAACACATTTAAGAAGCTGGGTAAATACCTGAGCATTACGTCCATGCTGAGTTCTGGGCTTCCATGGCTGTACTACTACCAGTACTTGGTGTAATTAGTTAAAATATAGTTCAGGTATGTCTATATCATGGGCATGAAAATCATATTGCCTCACGAGCTGGATGAGTGGCACAGGGCAAGTCCGTGGTTTAGATCAAACCCACAGATTTCTCCCCCCCCAACTCCCTCCCAGCTCCATTCTCAATCTAGCACACATGGCTTATGCTCTGGGACCCGTACCACACTCGGTACCCATCCCAGTCAGTCTGGGATCTGTGCCGCAGGTGACACCCTCTCTTCCTCCCCCACTGGCTGGTCTGGAACTGCGCCGCATGTGGCATGCTTCCGAGACCAGACTGGCCAGGATGGTCACTACATCTGGTGCAGGTCCCAGGACAGAAACTTCATGTGGCACCTCCTCCCCCAGCTAGTCCAGGACCCACACCACACATGGCACAGTTCTAGACTGGAGAGGTGGGGGACTGCAAGTAGTGAGGATCTCAGACTGGCTGGGGTGGAACCACATGCAGTGTGGGTCCCAGGGCGCTGCATGTAGCACAGATCCCAAATCAGTCAAAGAGGGCACCACATGCAGTGCACATCCCAGGCCTTGTGTGTGGGTCTGCTCTGGCAGCATGTGAGTCAACTCAGAACCAGGGGCAGCACAGAGGGCTGGATGACATGGTTCCATGGGTCATATCCAGCCCAAGGGCTGTATCTTTGACATGCCTGGTCTCTCCCATGCAGTTGTAGTGAGGGGCAGTTTAATAGGTGGTGCTCTGCTTCAGTGCTAGAGACCCAAAGTCAGATTTTTCTCTCGCTTACACTTTTGGCTCCAGTGGAGTTACCTCTGATATTCAACAATATAAGAGAATCAGGCCTCCTTGCTTTTGTATTGT
This sequence comes from Alligator sinensis, assembly GCF_000455745.1. Classification (NCBI taxonomy): domain Eukaryota; kingdom Metazoa; phylum Chordata; order Crocodylia; family Alligatoridae; genus Alligator; species Alligator sinensis. The sequence goes on from NW_005842354.1 coordinate 392,211, forward strand.
TGTGTGGTATTTTACAGCTACACTCATACCTGTGGTAGTATTTTACACCTACTTTCCTCAGATGGAAAAGATTATACAATATACAAAGTGGTTTAGAATGACGCCCTTCAGGTCTTGCTCCTGGCTCTGGTTTCTCACTATGTGGCTTAAGAATCAGTATGCTGAGCCACTTGGCCATTGAGTACAGGAAAGTGCCTTGCATGATGTAAGAGTGAAATTTTTGATAGTTCCAGAAGCATTCCTGGTTCAGTTCCCCCAGCTTAGAAAAAAGCCAGTGTCACTGACAAAGGGCCAACTGGGAATATTAGAAATGATAAACAAATGGATTGCCTCCAGACATTATCAGCGAAGGGGAGGGTCCTACTGGAAAATACCATATACAAGTCCTGATTCCTCTCTCATTTACATCACAACAACTTAACTTCAGTAGAGAAACTCTCATGTGTTAAGTGTACAATTTATACCAGGTAAGAGAGGAAGAAGTGAGGTATAAGTGAGGAAGAACTGGGCCCATAATATGTTTATTAAACATATAATTTTTTACTTCTGAAAATCTACAACTGTACCAACACTGTATCTGAACATGGAGATAAATATAGGCTCCCTTTCAATTTTTATTTTACATGTAACAGATACAGCCATGAAAATCAACTTAATTCCAAAGCCTGCAGCAACAAGGCTTGTCAATATTTTTGACAATATATAAGTGCTGTTACATATTTCTGCATATTTTTATATGTAAGTGCTGTTACATATTTCTGCCTGCCATTAAAGAGTGCTTGTTTAAAAATACAGAAGAAAAGTATATTGAATAATACCCTTACTCCCTAAATCCATAAATCTGAGTTGAAAAGTTCAGCCTGATTAACTCATGAATACTTTGTCCGAGATTTGTTGAACACAGTCCAAGTTTTGGGATTCTTGAATGTCAACACATGGAAATATCTTCTCAAGGGATTAGACAGAGACTTAAAACAAAAGTACATTCTAGAATGGGTCAGAAATATGATTTTTGTTTTATCAGGTCAGGCTGTTTTCCTTTCTTATTTTGAATATTTATGAGCTGTAGGAAAGCTGGCATGGAACATACGTCTATTGCATCGTTTCTCTGCCATGTGTAGTTAAATCTTCTTACTTATTTAGAGTTTTATTAAAGGGGTTTCCCCACTTATTTTCTAACAAAGTGGGGTGATTAGGGAAGGGTAAAAGATCAGAACTGGCTTTTCCCAAATCCAACCTTGAACCATTTTTGCAAGTGCAGTCTAATCACTCCAGCCCTAGTCTTTGACCCTAGGTTTGCTCCCATTTTCCCTCCTTCCTTCACAACATTCCTTTTTCAGAACCCTAACTAGCCTTCACTTCCCTAAATCTGCTATTAGTAATGGCAGCTATCCAGACTGCTTATTACTCATATAGACATTGGGAAGACTGTCATGGTTCATGATCAGGCAGTCAGGACTGGGAAATGATTTATATGAATGTCTGAAGTAAGCGGCATAACTGTTAAATACTAAAATAGAATTGAATAGGATCTGTGGGCCTATACCAGGGGTGGGCAAAATACAGTCCGCGGGCCAGATCTGGACTGCGAGACCATACTATCCAGCCCATGGGGCCCCTAAAAAAATTTTGAAAATTAAAATTTATCTATCCTTGGTTCCTGTCAAAGATGACAGGAACCAAAAATGGTAGGACCCAGGGGAAGCCCTGGAGAGCTCCTGCAGCAGCAGGGCATGCCCGGCCCTGCCCTCCCTCCCTGCCTCGTGCCCAGAGTTTCCTGCTGCAGCCGCTCACAGCGCATGCAGGGCTGTCCTGAGCAGGGACAGGCAGCCCCACGCAGGCTGCGAGCAGCTGCAGCGTGGGGCGCCGGCCACGGGGTGGGAGAGGGGCCCCTTTTCCCCCACACTCAGCACCAGCTTGTAACCCAGCCCCACACCAGCTGTGGGTTTGCCTGTTGGGGCTGCGCCACAGCAGCAGCAGCTGCGTCCCTCCCCCGCTTGCCGCTCCGGGCAGTGTTTGCTGCTGCTGACCATTGCGCGAGTTCTGGGTGGGTAGCAGCAGCAAACGCTGCCCAATGCAGCAAGCGGGGGGCACAGCTGCTGCCGCTGTGTACAGCACTGACAGGCAAGCTGAGAGTCGGCACAGGGTCAAGGCTGGGAGCGGGGCTGGGTTACAAGCTGGTGCTGAGCGTGAGGTAAAGCGGCCCCTCCCCTGCCCCATGCCCAGTTCCCTGTGCTGCAGCCACTCACAGCCCACATGGGGCCGTCTGTGCCTGCTCAGAACAGCTCCATATGGACTGTGAGCGACTTCAGCAGGGAGCTCCGGGCATGGGGTTGGGGGGAAGGGCCGCTTTACCTCCACGCTCAGTACCAGCTCCTTTCCTGCCGGTGAGCAGTGGGTTGGGGCTGCACGCTGTCCCCTGCCTGTACCAGGGGGCTGGGGGGGGGGCACTGGGAGTGAGCGGGTGCAGGAGCAGGGCCTGCACCCATATCCCAGGGCCAGCGCCAGCACGGCCCAGAGCAGGGCAGCAGAGGTACAGAGTCCCGGCCGGCAGGGACTCTTTGGAGCCAGGCCAGCTTCCCGTTCTCTCTGCTGGTGCATCCCAGCCCAGCTCCACAGACCCCTCCCAGCCTGTGCCCTGCTCTGGGCCCCACCAGTGCTGGCCCTGGGACATTGGCCTCAAGACATTGGGACATTGGTCCCAAGATGGTGACCAGGGGGTAGGGCACCTGTTAAGGGGCAAGGCTATCCATGTGGCCCTTGACAGCTTGCCACAATGTGGTAAGGGGCCCTCCGCCTGAAATAATTGCCTGCCTCTGGCCTATACACAGGCTGACTGGGCACTGTTCAGCATAGTATGGTTCTGTAGCCTTGTGACTACGGCACTCAACTGAGGAGGAGTCTTGGGTTTCAATCCCTGTTCCAGGAATCCATTTCTGTAGTTTATATTAAACAGTCATGGGATAAAATGTGGAAACAGGGGCCAGAACACCTCCTTGCTGCGTGACTTAATCATTAAACTGCAAAGCCAAACTCATTCGCTTTTTCTCTCTCTTGGGCACGATCACTCTTGCTTTCCTTACTACCTCTTGGTGCAGCATTAACAAGAAGGTTGGAGAATTCATTTACCTGTTCTCACATATAACATAGTGGTTTGGGCATTATTGTGTAAGATCATAGAACTGTAGAAAATAAGGGTTAGGAGGGACCTCAGGAGGTCATCTAGTACAACACACTGCTCAAAGCAGGACCATCCCCTACTGTGAAGATGTGAGATGCTAGTTTGAACCTCTTCAGGCTGAGGAAGAAACTGAACCCAAGTCTCCCACCTCATAAGCTAGTGCTTCAACAATGGCGCTATTCTATATAAAAGTTGGACACAATTCCACTATACCCACTTCCCCTGCCCCCTGGCAATTGTGTTTTGAAAGAAAGTGATTACAACTGCATTTTGTGAGGGATCCAATCCTGTTAGTTAGGCTTGCTCTGAAAATCTCTACTGGATTGACCCTTCCAGGGGAGCTAGGTATCCAGTTTTTGGAACCTAATTTGGCTTAGGCCTGAAATAGGGACTGAGCTATGGGACAGACAGTGTGGGCAGCTACAAGTAAGTGTGGGGGATGGGTAGAGATCTAGAGTACTGCAGAGAGTGGGGGAGTGGGGGAGTAGTGGGTTCAATCTGGGCCAGCAGGGGAGGTGGGGGTGTTTATGCTAAAGCATAGCCTAGAGTGGCTACACATTAGTGTGACATGAGCTGCGTAACATGGATGTGAGAGAATCCTGCCCTGGAGTGGCATAACTTTGAGCCACCTAACAAGTGCTTAAAACTAGTTTCAGGTGTTTCTATACAGATAATCCAGGTGTTAACAGCTCCATGAGCCACCCAAAATTACCATGTAACAAGGCCCTAACAAGGGCCAAAGAGCAATAGGCAGTATCAAAATTCTGGGCCAAAGTACTTACCAAGAGATGGTGAGTACCCTCGGTTCCCACTGATCTACAAGGAGGAGCTTAAATTCTCTATCAATTAATTAACTGATTAATATGATGTTATGGGGCAGACACTTCACAGAAAGGCCATTCTGTAAATACCTGGGGAGAGCATGTGTTTAGTCAGTGACTGTAGATGTAACGAAAGCAGGAGGGGCAATGGTCCCAAGCTACCATTTCCTTGTTGAATGACCAAGGCATGCTTCTTTTGGCAGGATACCCTCATAGGGCTTGCCCTGACCCACAGTATGTTCCTTAGGGCTGTGCGAAATGGCACCGTTCCATTTTGCCTTGAGTTCCAGCGTTTCGATGAAACAGTATTTCATTTCAAATTTCATTTCTAGTTGAAGCAGCTGCTCCGTTCCATTGAAATAGAAAAGCTATTTTGAAGCTGTTTCGACTTTTGCTGGGGATGGGAAGTCATCCCAGCTGGGCTGACTTTCCATCCCCAGCGCTAGATCGTGCCGGGGGCGGAAGGCAGCCCAGCTGGGCTGCTTTCCCATCCCCTGTGCTACATCACCCCGGGGTGGGAGGCAGCCCAACTGGGTTGCTTCTCTGTCCCCTGCGCTACATCATGCCGGGGGGTGGAAGGCAGCCCAGCTGGGCTGCTTCTCAGTTCCCCGCACTACATCGCTGCTCCCTGCCAGATCTTGCACTGGGGATGGGAAGTCAGCCCACCTGCACTGACTTCCCATCCCCAGCCTATGGTCAAAACATTTCAATTTTTGAAACATTTTGACCTGCCTCGTTTTGTTTTGAGGCTATTTTGATGGCCTTTGTTTCATTCTGATTTTGCTGTTTCAACCTTGAAATTGGTCGAAACAGTGTTGGAGTGAAACAGTAAAGAGTGTCGGAACAAAACGGCCGGTAAAATTTTGCACAGCCCTAATGTTCCCTTCTCCCCCAGCTGGGCTTAACCCTACCTACAAGGGCTCCTATATACAGGTTGGGCTGCCTCAGGATTTTTCCCTGCCACTATAAAAATCTATCTGCATTTAATGCAAGGAACTGACCTATCCAGTCCATTCTGACAGAGGTTATGTCAATAAAACCTGAGTCCAGAGTACCTTGTAGTCAGCACCAATTGGTTTCTTGCATTCCTCGCAAGTGTTGGAGTAGAGGCTTTCATAACATTTCACACAGTATGGGTTCTCCTCTTTCAGTATGTATTTCTTGCCAAAAAGGGACTCCTTGCAATAGTGGCAGTCAAAGCGTTCAGTCATTTTGATGTCTGGAATCCTGGTGGCCTATCATAGAAAAAGAAAACCAGCAGATTCAGATTAAGGTCTTATTAGTACGTTAACACTGGAATCCAGAACTCCAATAAAGGAACAGCTTCAGGCCTACTACATAGTGCACTGCCTCTATTCAGTAATTTAATGCCAAGCAATTTCAACACCATTTCTTTTAATTTATTAAATCAACATATGAGGGAAAATGGGAATACATAGACTGCTGTGCTGAACCAGACCTGTGGCCACCTACTCCAACACTTTGTCTCTGACAGTGCTTAGTACCAGGGGCTTCAGAAGAAAATGCAAGGATTCTCATAACAAATAATATAATATTCTAGGGGAGTTTGCATCACGGATGGCATTTACAACATTACTTTCATAAACTTGCTTCAGTTTTTGCAGAATAGCCTTGCACGGTGAACAACCTGGCTTTATTCCCACTCCTTTTTTCCAGTGGCAGAGTTGAGTGTTTCTTGCTGTGAAGAATTTTCAAATTATTTTGTGGATCTTATCACTGAGCTTTCTGCATGCATAGAAATAGTTGAGTCAGGAATAGCAGTGCAGAGGAACACATGATCTTTTTAATGCAAGTTGTGGTCAATAGTTTTTGTGAATGCTTGTCAGGCTGCAGCCTAAGTTATGTTCCTCCTGGATGCTGGAATCTAGCAAGGAGATGCTAGTTTGTTATGAGAGATGACTATCAATGCTTTCCTGTGGGACAGAAAGATTCAGGCTCCTCTTAAAATCAGACTTCAAAGCTCTTTGAGAATAAACTGAATTTTTACTCTGACAATTACACTTATAATTCACTTTCTAGTCCTTCTTTATGAAGGTGACTCTAGAGAAGATAATAGAAAATCAACCTGAGTAGGATACAGAGTCCTCAGGTCTCTTAGGCTAGGGACAGACATTACACATAAACCAATTTAAATGATCGGAAACTGGTTTAAACCTGTAACAGGACAGATGTTCAGTGCACATAAACCAGTTTGAAAATGGCTGAAACTGGTTTGAGATAAACCTAGTTGAATGTAGTATCAGACTTAACTGATTTGGGTCAAACCAGTTTATGCAATGTCTGTCCCAGACCCCTTCCTGATTTAAGTTAAATCAGAGTCCTCCAGCATCTCAGATGCTTTGCAACTTTGGGAGGGCCCTGCCCCTCTGCTCCCTGGCTGCAGCTCTGGCAGAGACTGTATATACAGTGGCATCTGCCTGGATTCCTCCTGCTCCCCCACCCCACCACCACCACTCCCTGCTAAAGCAGGGATTTCTCCCTCCACTCTGCCTTATACAGACACCTCTCAGCATTAGCTAGCATACCACATGCTGGCTACAGTCCGTGCTGTGGGAGACAGGACAAAGGCAGACAGGACAGTGTTGGCTAAGGGCTTTTTGGAGCTAATTATCAGGTAGCTGGTAATGTTCCTCCCTTCCTTCCTTGGAAAAAGTTGTTTAAGAAGAGCTTGAAGGCTGTTGATTTGTTTGATGGGCTGATAAATATTAACATTTCCTGTGTAACTCAGTGCTTTGTTATCAGCAGTGAGGGGTACGGACCCCTCCCTAACCAAAGCATCCTGCCAGGGCCTGGCCATGCCCCCCCCCCCCTCCCAGCTCAGCACTGTGGAAGGAAGGGCTGCTCTAGCACCCCCTGGCTTCTAGCCTGAGCCACTGCAGGCATGTGCCTGAATTTCTTCAGTCCAGAGGGGATGTCCATACAGTTACAAACTAGCTTAGCCTAGCCAGGTTAGACTAACCTGCAAAGATTGAATCAATTCAGGCCCAGGCTTTTTAAATGGGCCCTAGCCTTAATCACCAGTCATTTTGGTTTAGACCTAGTTATGGTAGAGACTTTGCTGAATGTTGTTGTTTTATATCCTTAGTGTAAAGAGAAGCATAAAGATCATAGGTGGCATAGGGATCATTTGACCCCTGCTGACTTCCTGCCCTTTGGGCAAGGGGCTGAACCCAATGATCTTGCGAGGTCCCTTACAGCCCTAGTGTCTATGAAATCTATAACATAAGAACATAAGTATACTGTGTAGCCCAGTATCCTGCCTTGACAGTGGCAGAAGTGGATGTTAGAGAAAGAGCACTGAACTGGACAGATCTGGAGTGATCTGTCCCCTATTCATTACCCACCCTGGGATTCACTGTTATTGGTTTAGAGATGCCATAGGAAACATCACTAACTGTCTTGTTCAACAGCTATTAATACTTCTATCATCCATAAATCTGTCTAGTCCCTTTTTGAACTTGGTTATGCTATCTGCTTCTCCTGTGGCCATGTATTCCACAAGTTAACTACCACATTTACTTGAATACAAAATGAGGTTTTTTTTCCCCAATCAGCATAGAGGGAAAAGCTCCTAATCTTACATTCATGTACAAGGAAATCTCACTAAATTCAGTTTCTGTCATTAAATTGTTGCCAAGAGCAACGTATGCTCAGTAACAAAAACCAAGTATGGAACTGAAATGCAGCCAACACTAAACGTGACTATAAAACACACGGCCCATATTGGATAAACTTACTGATGGGAACCTTCCTTTTTTTGGCCTTTAAAAAAATGGGCAGGTATTTCCTTCACAGGGAACTGGCACCAAGCCTGAAGGTATACTAGAATGCCAGGCCAGCACTGGGAGAGACAGAGCCAGCCCTGACACCTTTCCCTTGGTGCCAAAAATCCTTGATTTTAACCAGAAGGCCAAGATGCTGATCACAAGGGCAAGTTAGTGCAGCTCATCTGAACAAGACATATGATAGGGCATATTGTGCTCAGTCCCTCCCAGCACCAACTCTTTTTCACTCAATGGTGAGCCACTACATTGAATACATTTTAGGTGCATCTACATGAGACATTTACTGCACAGTTGACTGATTAAGTATGCAGTAAATATCTTGGCATCTACACATGCACTTCTATTAGGGTGCATGAAACTAATAAATACCACAGCAGGGTAGTACTTGTAAATACAAGTAAAACCCTGCTATGGAGTTTTTTTCATGTGCAGCAGCACATGTGTAGATGCTGCCCCAGTTGGCTGGAGCACAGGGTATCTCAGTGCAGGGCTAGCCGGCTGATAGCCCTTGTGCTGAAGCACCCTTCTGCCTCAGCCAGCCATGCTGCAGCCCAGTTGGAGCCTCCCTGGGCTGGCAGACTGACCCCTGGGACTCTGCCAGCCTGTGTTGCTCCAACTGGGTTGCATGTGCTGTGCATGAATAAATTCTGGAGCAATATGTGTCAGAGTTTATTGTGCGCATTAATTGCATGTGAACATGTGTAAGTGGTTATGTCAAAATAAGCTGTGCTGCCACACTCTGGAGGTCCTGTCTCTGGTGGGACACCACCTATGGCCATGCAGATTTAGTCTTGGAGAGCTCTGCTCATGGGGTATACCCCTCAACTTGCTTGCCATGCCTTGATCTTTACAATTAGAGGGAGGGTCCTGGAGTGTCCAAAACAATCCTCATAAGATGCTGGTATGGCGAGTGTACTTGGGGTCCTCCTCCCCTTTCACCTCTTCCATATGCCAACTGGGCATCAAATTGTGGTTCTAGCCAGGAGTCCTTGATGCATAGGATCTGGGCCATGAGCTGACTCCTGGAGCAGCTTAGGTGACCATGCTTGTCAGATATGCACCAAGTGCGTCCTTTGGTATCGCAACTACAGGTTCACAAAAATTATCATTAATTCATAGAGACAACACCCCATGCACATCTGTCATGGGAATTCATTAACTTTCCCAAAATATAAATAAATCAATTCTTCAATTCTTGATGAATTCATATACTTCTTAATCAACACTGTCCTTAATTAATGGGCTCTTCTGCCTGTAGCAGTAACTGATTGGGGCTGCCAATTGATTAGTAGGTCCACCCTCTCCCTGTTCTGGGTACTTGTGCAATTTCCAACTTAACTTCAAGCAACAGAAGAGAAATGGTGTCTTCTAAGTGTCCAGGTCTCCAAGTCACTCATGCCTTCTGACTCACATGCACCTTCTTTTCCTGTGGGTCTTTGTATAGGGGTCCATGCAGAGCCTCTCCCATAGCTTGCTCCTGCTGCCCCTCTCCTGGGAGTTGGAGCTCACCAGGCAGCTGGAGTCGGTCCCATCTTGCTTGCCTCATGGTAGCTGAAGTCTCGCTGCTGCAGAGCTCCTGAAGCTACTTCTGTGTTGCCCCGTTCTTTCCTGCTCGCCTGCTCAGGGCACAGGCTTATGATGTCAGCCATGATGTGTGCACCAATCCACAGCAAGCACCAATTTATGAAATGGGGCTGCTGCTGTGCATGCTGCTCCGTTGCTGGTGTCACTGCTCCTGCAGGTAGGGAACATCGATCTCCTGCCCTTACTGGGCTTATGGTTGCTCTTTGCTAACAGCCAAGCATGTCTCCCAGGGTCCTCCCATGCCAGTATCACGATGTCTGGCATTGCCCAGCATCACACATCCCTCCATTTACATCACCTTGGGGTGTATTCAAGACTGTGTCGCCACCTTTACCTCATTCTCGCTCTTCACCCACAGGTTGTTGCTCCATGTTCTGGGCGGTGTCCGGACCCTTGCACTTGGACAAGAAGTAGCAACTTTGTCAGCGATTCCTGATCTGTACCCAGTTGTAAATTTGAAAGACTGTAACTGGCACACACCTGTTTAGGCTACACTTCTCTTCCCTTCCCTTCATTTCCTCCCGGCAGATCCCACAGTATTGAGCACCTACTCACTAGCCCTGAGCCATGGGGTTGCTTCAGCCTCCTCTCCAGTCTCCTTTCCTAAAAGGATGTAAAAAGGATTGACAAAGTAGTTTGAGCTGCAAAGTCTTTGATCTGCAGCTTTAATCAGCCAGCCCTATCTCTTCTTATCCTAGCTAGCTGAGCAATTTATCTGTGATTGTAGAGATCATATCAGCTTGTTGAACAAGAAGCATTCACTCTTTATGACTCAAGTTCACAACCAAGCGTTCTTGTTGGATGTCCAGCACCTTCTGGACCTGCAGTAACACCAGCTGATGAGAATGCTTTGTATTTTACACTGGGCCAGAGGTCTGAGCATATGAGCTTCTCAGTGGGCATCATCCTCTTTCCTGCTTTGACCTTTAATTAGTGCAGGGTGACCACACCTTAAAACCCTGAAGAAATGAGTTAGTGCAAAGCACAGTCACTGTCTATGAAGTAGTGTTTATCCATAAGGAGCACATTAACCCCGTGCTTCATAATCTGCAGTGTTTGTCAATTGTTCTGGAGTGACAATTAAACTGGATTTGACCTATAAAGCCCTAAATGGTTCAGGTCCTAGTAACAACAGTGGCCTTCTCTCTCTCATGTGTACACCCAAGCAACAGCAGTCAGCTGAGGTTCTCAAACTTGGAGGCTTCTGCTTTAAACAAAAGGAGGCTGATCATTGGGTATTCTTGGCAGTGGCCCCATGAGGCTGGAGTTCATTTCCCTCCACAATTCATATAGTCTGCAAGGGGGTTTGCTGTGAGATTCCAAGTTTTACTTCTGGTGGGGAAAGTCTTAAGGAGGACTGAAGGGGAAAAGTTTGTTTTGGTGGATACAAAGGGTTTTTTTTATGCTGTTTCTGATCTACTGAACTGTCTGTTGTAAATTGCTATGTGGATGTCTTTATGAATGCAAACAGATTAACAATGGGTTAGTTCCTAAAGACTTTTACAGACCCATGGCAGAAGAAATGGAAGACTACACCTGGAAGGTTTTTGTTTAGAATAGGCAGGCCTACAGCCATTAACCAGTAAGGAGCACCAGATCAGCTGTTTTGCTTTTGCAGAAGAGAGAGGACCTCTTATATCAAAAGACAACTGGAGTGGATACATCTGTGAAGGATGCAGCCTTCTTGGAGGAAATAGGACCTCTCTGATAAATGGTCACAAGGCCTCACTTACTACCTTAAGTACAGTGGGGAGTTAAGATAGCAGAGAAAAGGAGGGCTGAACATTTTTGTCTTTCCTTGTGCTGATTCTCTTCACATTTACACCCGTGTAAATAGGGAATCATTGCACTGAAATTAATGGAATTACACCAACACAAAACTTATGAATGCAGAGAATCAGACTGGAGCTGTGCAAAACCTATATCCAAATACATGAATTTGAGACAGAAGTTCAGAGTTTTACCCTTTTACCTAGTAGTTTCTTGTAGCCTTCAGAATTCTAGTACAGATGAGGGCTATAAAACAGTGAACAGTTTCCCTAGGACTACCAGGTACCAGAGACACAAAGTGTAGCTCCAGAATCTTGCAAAGCTGAGGTTTGAGTTCAAGCAAGATCCACATCTGCAAAGCTTGGGAGAGATGGTTTATATAGATCCCATTTTTACTCAGTGGCATTACAAAATTATTTGCAGCTTTTCCTATTAAAGGAAGAATTAAAAGTATGGGCCTGTCCAGTGATAAGGTAGTAATGCAAAGGAAACTATTTGTTTGCAATGAAAAATACTCCTCTCAAGCTTAGCCTGTTGACTGAGTTTATGCTAGTGAAGAGGCCCTACGCTGTGGGTGGGCTGAGACCGCTTCACAGTAAGTTAATGAAATTGCTTCACTGTTTATCTAGCTCTGACTCTTTCCATCTCATCACTGAATGTATGTTCACTGACCCATAATTGTTCACTTACTATCTCAATGGTAATTGTAACAACAGTGTTTACAATCAATAAAAATTAGTCTCCTCCTTATCCTAGTAGTAAACCAGAAATTGTTCATCCCATTATAAGAACCTCACATTTACAATAAGTCAAATATCACATCATGCTTCAAAAGAGAATAGAAATTCTCAGACAACCTTTTTCCTTTTGCACCTGGTAAAAAGATAGTGCAGCATGTCCAGAATGTAGCTGCAATTTCTGCCCTGCTCTTGCTAGCAGGGAAGTGATTACACAAAATCATCGAAGGATGGTCCACCAAATTAGCTTCAAATCCTTTCCATTTTACCTCTAACAAGTTCACCTGAATATAAGTAGTTACTAAAAATTACACCACCACATTGAAACTCCCTCAAAAAAAAAAAAAAAAGAATACTGATGGAAGGCAGCAGGGGAAATGTCCTTACCATAAAAGGCAGGAGTCCAATTATATTTGAAGAACAAAAGCTGCTAACTCTTGCTGAAGTTGTGCACACAGGTATGAAACAAAATCTTAGCCTCCCTAGAGTCAATGGGAGTTTTGCCGTTTTCTTCAAAGGGGCCAGGATTTCACCCTCAATCTGTAAATTATGCTATTAGCCAGCTGCACAGAACTTAAGTGGTCCTCAGACACACGCCTATGAGGAAGCACACACCTACAACGGACATGCCTTTGGATGGGACGTGTGTACGTAGAATTTTTTCACTCTGTTTATTTTTCTTTAACTCAAGAAAGGAAGATTTATGTCTGGCAGCTCCAGTGACATAAGCCATGCAGGTCTACAGCATTTGGAAACAATTTATGTTAATGTTCTGAAGGCTAAAGTGTTAAGATTTATGATGGCCTTTGTAGTTTTGAACTAACAGTTTGAGCTGTGACTCTTACTGGCAAGAGATGTTTATTTTCCTGTAACTTAGCAGTTATTGCTACAATCATTATCTATCATCTTGTTGCAGCAACCGCAAGCAACTCTTCCAAGTTCTAATAATTTTTCCAATCAAGGCCATAATGCCATGCAGGTAACCAGCTAATGTAATTTATTTTTATTTTACTTGAAGGAGAGATTAAATATCCTTTTATCCAGAAGCATTAGCATGGAAAAAAGTGCCCAGGATAAATGGGAATCCACCTGAAGTGCAGTGAGAGGAACTAATATGATGTATATTTACAGTACAAAACCCGGGGGGGGCTGCTATGGAGATGACAAAAATTATGGGTAACAGGAGATAAGAACCTACATGGCTTGGAGTTTTGACTGTGGATGGCATGGCAAGGGCTGCTTTGCCATGCCTAATTCTCAGGAAGACTCCTTTGACCAGGAGTCAAATATATATCTGACCAGGCAGATTTGTACTAGCAGAAGACTGTATTTCTGTATTTTCTGGGTTTTCATGGGACTAGTAGTAGTATTGCTTCATTCAGCCTGGTTCTAGGGCTTTCTGTATCAGCTGGATGGCCCTACTAGGAGGGTTAGTCTGGCCTTCAAATCTGCAATCATGAACAGCTCAAATGTGGTTACATTAAGCACATCATGCCATACATTTTACAAAAAAAAAAATCTCCATTCTGTACACACACTGCCAAGGTCCTACGCTAAAATCCATGTCTTGGAGATGTATGTGCATGTTTGCAATTAATTAATTGTGTGGAATTTACAGCAGTTACCTGTTCCTGCTTCCACTGTCCTGTAGTGTCATTTTAATAGGATTCCTTTTCTCATGTGACAATCAGTACTCTATAGTTTTCCACTGTGAATCTAACAAGAGCATCAGAAGAGTTAAACTACTTTGGGCTAAACTGTGCCCTTCCATATGTAGGGAGAGGGTGGAAGTGTCCTTTCCTGCTTGATTTCCCTGCACCAGCAACACTGGTGCTACCTCACTAAGCATGTAAGAGCCAGTCTCACTCCAGGTCATGAGCAGCTATGCCCGGGGCCACTTAGGGATCAAGGTGCCAACTAAGGTTGACAAGCCAGGTCAGAAAGCCAGGAAGCTGGGGGACAAGGAAGAGAACAGAATCAGAGAGTAACCCAGGTTGAGAAGGTCATGTAGACTATATAGTCCACCTGTCCTGGATTGTTACTGGGGATGGTGGAGGCTGGGTACAGTGTGGGAAATAATTCTTTACGAATGAGCTTGAATAATGACATGTGAATTACTGGGTAGAACTTCAGTGTCTTGGGGAGTTGTAATTCAAAGGCTACCAGGTTTACTTGTTGGGTTATGTAGAAGAAGGGGTTGAGGAAATGGTAATTCAGTTTCCGTTGTAGTACAAATACATTAGATTTTAGACATAAGGCTTATAATTAGATATGATGCTTTATTTTTGCAAAATGCTTCTGTATTCAACATGGCTTGCTAATAGCTTCTGCATATAGGTTAAAGGCAGCTTTACACATAGAGTTTCACAATCGCACCTGTTCATTAACCTAGAATTACACAAAGATAAGGGGTTACTAAAGGACATTGAGCTTACCACAACTTCCCCAACACGCATGTGCCTTCGTCTATCCCATAATAAGTTGAGTCTAACTTAAAAGGTCCTGACATCCTGTGGAAACTTAGACGTAACGGTAAAATTGTGAAACTGCCAATAGTTAAGAGACACGCTACAGTTCTTTGTTTAGGTAAGCTATAAAAGACCCTCAGACAAAGACTGAGGGTCGACTCTGCTTTGGGTTACTTAACCCCTTTGTCGACCGATTGCGCAATCAATAAATTTATAATGAACCCAGCCTGAGTCTGTGACTCCCTCCTTGAGGTGATTGGAAAAGCCTCCAGGGGCACGAAACTAGCAATTTGTGCAACACCGTGAAGTCCAGTCTGTATGGAGGTGTTCAGTCAACAGCCACATTTGCTGCTCCACAGAGTAGGCAGGCCCTGGCTGGCAGTGCTGGTTTGCTTTCTGCTCTTAGGCCTTTTTGCCCTTTTCAGGTGTTGCTTTGATAGCCCCTGGACTTTCTGAAATACGGCATACAAATTCTCTTGCCATGGGTTTGTCATAGTTTGTGGGTAAATTGGGATGCAACTGGGGATGGAATCCATAATTAGCAAAGAAAGGGCTTTGCCTGGTTGAGCCATGTTCCAAGTTGTTTTAAGAGAATTCTGAAAGTGTTAAGAGTGAGACCAAGTGTCTTGTTGAAAAATAGGGTAACAGCAAAGGTATTGTTCCAAGACCAGATTGGTCCTCAGCCTATTTGTCTGGGGACGGTAGGCTGATGCAAGATGGTAGGTGCAGGACTTCACACCAGAACTGGGCCACATGATCTGATATGATGCAATGTGGGAAGCTGTGGAGCTATACCACATAGTCCAACCACAGCCAGGCTGTACATTCCACTGAAGGAAGGCCCCCACTTTTTCCTCAGCAGGGGGAAAAAGTGGGCCATTTTTGTGAGTTGATCCATTGTGGTCAGGACTGAACAGAAACTTTTAAGAGACTGGCAGTTCTATGATGAAGTCCAAGGGGATTGCAGATCATAGACAAGGCTCACCTTCACTTGATTCCTGGAACAGGTTCTGTATTGGGATGGGAATTAAAGGCAGCATTGGAAAAGGAACCCCCTGAAGTGTTGCCAGTTCTCATCATACCTTTCAGATAGTAGGAGGGGTGCACAGGACCCTGTGAAATGAGCCTGGAGCACAGCAAATTTATTGTGAAGGTGGTGTGCCTCTTCATACCAGTGCTGGCTGTTCTCCTGGTAGTATGCCACCTGGGACTGGAGGGATTGATTCTCAGCCAGCAACTGCTGCACCTAGGCTTCAAATACTTGATGGGTCAAGGCAAGCTGATTCAGCCAGTCTTGCTTGGCTTGCAGATCTCCCCAAGTTGTGGCATCCAAGTTGGTCAGGTCCAAGGGCATCAGTAGGGGATTGGGTTCCATACCATACCCCCTTCATGAAATGGGTGGTCTGGGCAAACTGTCACATGGTCAGCCAGGTCTGGGGACACTTGGGGAATTGAGGTGCCAACTGGGGTTGGGAGTAACGAGCAGATTACAAGGGCAAGCTGAGTCAGGAAGTCAGGGGTTCAGGCACAGAGCAGAATCAGAGAGCAACCTGGGTCAAAAAGCCAGGAAATCAGGTAGAGACTAGAGTCAGAGCACAACCTGGAGGGGTCAGCAAAGTTAGTGAGATCAGGTTGAACCCTACTGTCCTGACACTTCCTGTTCCAGGTCAGGGGTTTATATGGGAAGAACTGGAGGATAAGCTGACCTCAGCCAACCACTCTGGTGCCAGTGAGTAGGCAGCCTTGATCAGCCTGGGTGACCTGCTGCAGGAAGGCAGGCTGAGATGAGTAGCTGTGCTGATCAGGCCAAGGCACCAGGTTTGAGGTTGTGGCATGACAACCAGAAGTGTCTAGCAGAAACACTGTGAGGAGGCTGACCATGGGAGGGACAGTGCCTAGAACACTGCACTCTATGGGAGGTACTATTATGTGCTCTCCACCTGCTGCACAAACAGTGTTTCACTCTGGCTGCTGGTGTATTCCTCCTCTGTAAAAGTGCCTTCCTTGATTACGAAGAGAAAAAAAGTGATTTTTGATATTCTAGACATCAAACCCTTGTACTAAGGACAGACACACTCTCTTTATGAAAGTCCCTGACATGGGAGCTCCCAGGGTAGGGTGGGCAGAAGTTCTGTCTTCTATTTCACTTCCTGTGTTGGAAAGTATGACTAGTAAAGGAAAGAAGTTGTTGGAAACCTTAGTGCCTTGTACTCAAGTGTTCGTACTAATCCTGTAAGTATAACAGGAATGTGTAACCATTGTCTTGGTTGGTCTCTGTCCTTTTCATGGGGCATGTTGTCCCTCTTTGTCTTTTTTATCGTTTCTTAAGAGAGGGGAAGTCTCCCTCTACTACAATCTTATTAAGAGCTGGACCTAAAGGCTTAATGAAGGAATTCAACAGTACATCTTTAAGACTTCATAAGATAAGAATAGGCTCAGGTGTCAGGGCTGCTGACCCTGTCCATACCCCATGGTTGTATCCAGCTGACCTCATGCCCCATGGTTATATCCAGGTTGGGAGCTTGAAAGGAAAATGTTAATATCCAAGATAATTTCTTTTAATCTCAGGTTTGTTCCTTACTTTCTTCTCAAGGTGCTAAATCTCACAATAAACATTCTTAAAACCATCCAGAAATTCTTTGCAGATTTGACCTTTCTTGATGGTGCTACATTTTAAAAAACAAAAGTAAAGATACTTCTTTATGAAAACTCTATTGGGTCTTCCATATACATGATAAAAAATACAGGGCTCAAGCCATTTTAAAATATATATCTTGCTTTACACATCATCTTCAAATAAACATCTAAGTCAAGAATGGCTTCTTTCTAGTCGTTCCTCTCCATCTTACTTGCCCCACCACAATTTTTGTGAAGGATATAACATTTTGATTTCTGTTCTCAAGGTGTTTAGATCAGTTTTCTAGGAAGACTATGTGTATTACCACGTGCAAAGGAACACAAGATACCTAGTAATCAGGTTCATATTGGGGTTGCATAGTCGGTTTACTAGTAACTGGAGAGGCTACTATTTAATATTGTTTCAGTGCATTTTTAGGAAGAAAAAAAAGAAAGTATCCCTTGTGTGGGAAGGTTTCTGTTGTGTCTGGCTACAGAAGCACAGATTATAGTAGGAGTAACTGGACACTCTAGTTATGGTTTGTGCGTGGTTTGTTTTGTTTGGCAACCAACAAGTTTCTGCTCCAATTCAAAATCATCCAAAAGTCATTGAGTAAGCACCAGGGAAACTTGTAAGGATAGAAGCCACAGAAGATCTAAACACAGCCAGTTCAACACCATATCCAGCACAATTTACAACATAATTAACTGAGATTTGTTACAAGAATGACTAGATTATATGCAGATTTACATATATTTCTACCACTGCAAAAGAAACCTATTTACACAACCCTGACTATGAAACTTAATTTTACAGTGGCAAGAAAATTCACAGGTAAGTTAAAGGATCTGGGATGATGCTCTTATTTAATGCCTCCTGATGCTTTCCCTGCAGCATAAATAAGGCTGCAGTTTATCTGAGGTGAGGATATCAACTTCTCAGCAACTTAAATTTAGAAACCTGTATATATTAAGGATACATTTAAACAGAAAATCAAGGGGAAAAAAGAAAAAAAAGGTACAAAATGAATAAAATCTATCATCATCTCTTGGCCCTACCAGGCAGTGGTACCACACAAACAAAGAAATGAATGGTTACAAATTTAATTACACCCTCACCAACAGATGTATGTTCCTCAAGAAATAGATTGATTTCTTTTATTGTTATGCAGACAACCAGTACAGTCCCCAAGCAAAGATTCAAGGATATAACCAGACACCAAGAGGATGCCATGTGGTACCACACACTGAGAATTCTAGCTTTTCCCATGGTTCCCATAACACAGTCCATGAACTAGGAGCAGAACAGTTTCTTACACACTGCATAGCTCATCCTTTCCAGAGAAGAATAGAGGCATACTAAGCAGCAGGCATGGAGGAGATATACATTATTACTCAGCCTGTCCTACAGAAAAGTCCATCTGGGTTTCTCAATTCGATACTTTTTAATGAGTTCACAATGGCCCTCGCTACCTAAATTGCTTACACAACTCTCCTGATAATTTGGGAATCAGCAAGCACAGCATTATGTACATTTTTTATGAATTCTGGTTATTTTGCTGTATCAGTGAATGCCTGAATGTCTGTGGAATCCACCAACTGCTGTCTAGACTTCCAGAGCAGATCAGGGAGAAAGGAGGGCTGCAACATCTTGATTGCTTATGGTCAAATGGAAGACTATAGCTTGAATGAAACCAGTTTTACTGTAGCTTCTTGGCGGGGGGGAGGGGGACAGTGAAGGGAGTCAGAAAGCAGAAGCAAGACAACAGAGATAAGAGATACACTGATTGGTCTTAAAATCCAGAAAATTTAAGGCCTGGTCTATTTGAGTTCTGCTGCCAAAAAAACCTGAATGCATCAACAGTCAACTTTGTTCTAGGGTGCTGGAACTCCATCTTTATGGTAGCAGATTATCACCTCTCTGTAAAACAAGTCCTCTGCTACCCTTTCCCTGGCAGCTGGTAAGTGTACACTTGCCCATTTTGCAGCTACTGCAGTCCCTTAAGCAGCTGTTGCCTTTCTGGGGTACACTTTGCTGGCATAGCTGCTGTAGTGGATAAGCCAGTAGCCCTGCAAATATGATGGGCTCTGGTGGCTTCTCTGGTGGCTGCTGTCCACTGCTTGACCTGGTGGCAGAAACAGTATAGTGGAGAAGAGGCCTGAAAGATTTGGGGGTGAACTGAAAGTGACTCAGACAAAGGGAGCTTGGACAGGGGAGAGGAACAGAGGTGCCATCTTCCATAGCAGAGGCTTTCTTTTTAAATGAGGAAAAAAAGATTTTGCCTGCATAACAAGGGGAGACTTAGATGCCAAGGTTCAGAGGAAAAGCCACATGAAGGAATGAGGTTCCTGAACTCAGAGGACTCTGACTTAATACAAAAGAACTCTCTAGGAAACTGCAAAAGATAACTGCAGGACCGTGTTATGTTATCTTGGGTAGATCTGTATGTTTCCTGTAATAGCTAAAGAGTAATCACTCCTTTAGATCTCTTACAAAATCTGTGCATCTCTGCTTCTGCTGTGAAGTGTCCTTGACAAGCTGAACTACAAATGAATGAGCCACCCAAAGGCTTGTTGTGTTCATGTTGATGAAGTGTTAAGGTTTCAAGCTTACACATACAAACCCTGCAATGAAGAGATTAAGGTTATTTCATTGTTACAGCCACTTACACTGCTCTTACAGTTTTTGAATGTATGTACTGTTACTTAACCCCACAATCAGTACTAGGTTATAAAACATCATATCAAGTCTAGGGGGATATGCAAATTAACAATGAATGAGAATCATAGCTTTTTATTTTCCCAATATGAGTATTTAACTATTTAGCTTTAAAGGAAACCTCCAGCAGTTCTTGATCAAACCTCATCTTCTACATGTGGCTAATTAATATTTCTGAAAATTTAACATCTCTGTGGATGTTAATAATGTACCTGAGCTTTATTCTGTGGAGACTGTCATTATTCTGCTGTCTCCTACCCTCACATGGGATGAATCTGCATTGCAAATGACTGTTTATGTAAATGCAGCATTAACACTGCACAAGTAAAATTAATCCGTCTAAAAATGTAAATGATCATGTTCCTAATCCTTGAGGACTGAGCTCTCTTTGATTCAGGATGCCAGTGGGGGAGGGAGAAAAGGGGCCTGTTGACCATCTTTATACCCTTCAGCCATTGTCTGAAGATGGAAGAGGCTCGGGCCTGCTCTAAGCCTGGGCCTGCTGGGTCTAAGCACCCAGCCTGTGGAGTCCTGGAAGGGGTGGCACTGAGTTGGCCAGCAACAGCCATTAAAGGTACAAAGTATGAACAACAAGCATCAGTAGCCAGGAGGTATTTATGACTCATTTGCAGAAAAAGAATCTTTCTTTGTTTAGTAATGCTAGAATGTATACAGTCTTCAATCAGGCTTTGAAGTCTGAAGCTCTGACTTGGGCAAGCTTATTGGTGCACACTCAGGCCTGCTTTATGACAGACACAGTCAGGGGTGGATCCAGGAGGGATGCTGTGGCATGGACACCTTCCTACCCCTCCCCTCTTCCCCCCGCCCCCAGCCTTTTCTGCAGGAGAAGCATCCCTTCCACCCCTCCATGTTCAATGGCATCACCCCTATCCTCCACTCCTCCCCACTCCCTTATCCACCACTGCTGCTATCTTTGGCTGCCTGGGGTAGGGGTGGGGGTAAAGGCAGGGATGGGTAGAGAGCTCTAGAGCAGCAGATGCCCTCCTTCCCATTCTCACCCCACTCCCTGCTGCTGTCCAATCCAACCAGGCTCCCCCAGAGCTAGGCTTAGCCAGAGACACTGGCAGCAGCAGGTCGGTTCCCCCACTCTGCCCAGTCCCCGTGGTGTTCCCTGTCAATATGAGAGCAGTTGCAGGGAAGGGAATCTGCTCACTGTCTCAATGTCTAGCCAAGCCTAGCTCCACAATGCAGCCTGCCTGCAGCAGGGCGAGAGTGGCACTGGAGTGTCCCTGCCCCAGGCTCAGCTGGGGACAGCGGCAGTAGTGGGTAGGGGGTGGAATGGGAAGGGAGGGCATCTGCCACTGAGCACAGAGGGGAAGGGAGTGGGGAGAGAAGAGTCTTACCTGTTTGAGGAACTTCAAAAAGTTCCCACTGCTGCTTCTATGGCAACAGAGAGGATGCGCTATGATGCAGTGCAGGTTGCTGCTCCCGCACCACCCTTTCCAAAAAACTAAATTCACCCATGGACCCATTGCCTCATTTCTGGGAGCTGGCAGGCCCAGAACAGCAGCAGGTGTGCAGGTCTTGCATCTGGGTGGCTTTCTTTGGCATGGCACAACAGTGGGTGGTATAGACATGCGCTACACTGCCTCTCAGACTGTTCCAGCAGCACTGCCCGTGTTGTTACACCTGACTGTGTTGGCGGGAAGGACATTTATGCTAATTTCAAGGAAGAAGGCTGGGCTTCATGTTGTTTCTTAAAAACCATAGCATCCTAGTTCAGAACCTAGAAAGTCAGGAAGAGAGGATCTGTTTGTGTCTGGGATCCTAACAAAGAATTATAGCTGTAAGCTCTTCTGTGAGGAGTGGTGTTTCAGCATGTCAAATAAGTGTCTGGTATACCATAGTGCTACTGAGTAATGAATAATAACTAATTTACTAAAATAAATAGGAGTAGTTACAAGACAAAACACATATTTTCTGCTGACCACATTGCTTTCTGCATGATTTTGAGGTGATGATATATATGATGATATATATACAATATATATAATGTTATAGACCTATGGTTGTTAAAACCTAAGGTAAAATACCAGTAAGATAGGATATTTCAGCAACAACTTCTCTGGATTATCCTAGCTACCCAATTCCAGGACATTGATTCTGAAGCCTAGATAAAATAAATATTAGCATTGTCACCTGTTTTACTACTAAGAACTTTAGTACAAATAATGTAATTATCATGGGATTATTGGTTCTATCATTTCTTCCTCCATTATGATATCTACTCAGAAGTGATTTTTCATTTTTTTCTTAATTTTGGCATCCTGCTAATTGTTGTTTCAAACGTGAATTCTAAAATGAACTCAGTTTACAGAGAAGCTTTCAAAGCTCAGGCTTTTTAAACTGTTTACCTGGGGAGGAGAAACTGACAATAATTTTTAGGGTTCTTTTTTTTCCAGTTTTTCAAATCCAGGTCCCTGAAGAAATTTTCCTCAGTCTTTCATTGATTAAAAATGTACTATTTGGCTGAGAAAAAATAGAGAAAACAGTCTGAAAAGAGAAAGCTTCTTTATCTATGAACAAATAAAAATAAAGGATCATAATAGAAACTGGACTGTAACTTTAATTATAGAATTCCCTAAGAATTAGATGCAGTAAGGTTTCTTCTTTTGAATGCCTAAGCCAGCTCCACAGAAGGCAGTAAAAGCTTCATATGCATAAGCAAGGGAAGAATTTAGCTATAAATGTGTCACATTATCATTATAAATAATAAATAAATGTTATAACTGTTCAACTTGGATCTAGTAATAAATCAGCTCTTTAATATACCTCTAGACAGTAGCTGTTAAATGAATAGCAACAATAAGAACAGTGAAATGACTTATATACATTTTTACTACAGGCTTGTGTCTCTGTACAACAAGGTTCATACAGAGAAATGTGCAGGTACCTAGGGAACTATATTTAAACCAAACCATTATCTCTCTGTAGAAAAAAAAGTGTATTACAGTAATTAAAGGAAAAAAAAGTATTAAGTAAAATCTTTTCTGCTCTGCTATGCATGCAGAACCATGAATGATATATGCCATAGATTAAGCACCTATATGACTGTGTTTTCATGTGAGTGCACACATACACACTGTCCCTCTCAGGCAGAGTAAGGAAGAATTCAGAGCTATTTATTGAGACCAGCATTCCATTTTAATCTCTGCAAATAAGAATAAATGTGCTTCAAAGGCTTCCCTTTTCCTGTGTACAGTTTGTCCCTAGTGCATGACAGCAAATAAGCAAGGCTACCTTTGTTTCACGTGCATCTGCTGCTGCTATAGCACAAAAAATCTCTTTTGTTGAGCTAGGGAGCAGGAAGTGTGCCCAGAGGAGTAAAAAACTAAAACCTTGAGCTCCTACTTTTTACAACCTCTCCAGTAAATTAGCCAAAATGTACAAGAGAGTAGTACAGAGTAGTCAAAATACAAATAAATCAAATGCCTCATCACCTTTCTGTGAATTCGCTTATAGATGGACCTGCAGAAAATGTTCTTGTGATATAACCCTTCTTCATCCTCATTTTATGTTCAGGAGAGAGGGGAATTAGCTCTCCCCTTGTTATCTGCCCCCAGTAACAATAAACCCTTCTTGGATTCAAGCTCTCTCATTCTATACCCTTTGTTACCCTTCTGAGGTATACTGAATTGTACTGGGAAAAAAAAGGGGGTATCTACTTACAGAGCAGTAGCGGGCAGTTAATGTTACTCCCTGGACCAGAGACAGGGAGTCACATCCATTAACAAATATGTAAAGAGCACAACGGCCTGCTTGAAGAGTAGAGCTGTACAGCTAGCCAGGGACTTCTCCAGCCTGTGAAGGGCAGCTCTTCTGATTTCTGTTCTGCCGTCAGTGTTGTGTGGAAACAGGCTGCTGCCTTCACAGCCTAGTGAAACCCCTCTGTATCATTTTACCATATAAGGAGACAAAAGCATCAGAGACACTCATTCTTTTAGGCTCTGTGCAGCTGGCATTCAACACTTTCTCTCTTCCAAGGGTGTAGATTTTTTCCCCTTCTAAACAGTCTTCGTTGGACCCTATCCTAGACTATGACTCTTTACCCCCCGCACACACACACTTTTGTTTTTCTAACCCCCGTTGCTTATTAATAATGTAGCTTTGTTAAATGTGAGTGATCTCAGTTTACAGAAGGAAAGCTTACAGCAATTCAGGCACAAACACTTCTAAATCTCTTCACCTGGCTGAGAAAATAAAGAACTTGGCTAGATTTTGTATGAGAATCTGTCCACACTGGCTATTTTGCCAACAATAAATCATTCCATTGTCTGGAGAAGAGTAAAACAAGCTGTCTCTTTGTAGTGACTTGATGTATATATAAAGTGGATGGTTTTATGATGAGCAAGTGTGTGGGTGCATCTGGGTGTGTATTCTGGATGTGTGTATCCTTGCATTTCCTCCCTCTAGTGTGCAAAAAGCAGGTAAAGCTAGAGAAACACGAAGTCCCTGATGTCTTTAGAAGGTAAAGGAACTGTCTCAATGCAAACTCAAGACCAAGGAACAAAACCCTCCCTACTGGCACACATTAAATTAAGGGGGAACCATTCATTCCTATCTAACCAGGAACTAATTTCTCTGTTGTAAAGTCTTGTTTCATATTTCATCCATTCTTGCAGAAACACATTCTGTTAATAAAAATAGCAGGGGTCCTCAGAAACCTCATGAGAAGAGAGGAATGTGGCTTCAAGTATATTGGATGTGTTTGCTCTCCACTAGTTGGGGTAGTCCAAGCTGCTAATATTTCATTAATGACAGACACACGTCAAGAAGCGTAAGTTGACGATTTTCTTTCAACTTAAAGAAAATCTGCCAGGATGAACATAAAATCCGCAAACCTGCTGCTGATAGATATTCTCGGTAGCTCTACAGGCTTTGCATATGCATAGCATATATAATGGTGAAAAGCAATTCAGCATGCTCTCCTTGAAGAGCCTTGGCATGTGTGCATGCATGTATATGTCTTCAGAGCGACTCAAATGTGAAACCCTCCTTTCATAACTATTACTGTAGGCCCATCCCTGTCCTGATCTTGCCCAGCACTCAGCACAGGAACTAGAATAAAATGTATTAGTATACATCTTCCTTAAGCAAAACCTACCTAGATCCTGATCTTGTGGTGCTGATGCAGGCACAACCCCATTATATAAAATGAAAGGACTGGGCTTTTCATAGCTCTTTAATTGGGAATAACCCACTGTCCAAATGGCATTAATTTTGATTCATAGGAAGGCTGAAATGGTTATTAGTTCTCAAACTTTGGGTTTCCTTACCACCCTGAAAACACAGTAGTCTACTGGATAGAGTACTGCTCTAAGACCCTGATGATCAGGGCTCTACTCTCAGTTCTGCCACTGACCTTCTGGGGGACCTTGAACTAGTTACTTTACCTTCTCTGCTTCTGTAAAAATGGGGTTAATGATACTGACCTCTTCTGTAAAGTGCTTTGAGATCAACAAATGAAAAGCACCTATGAATTTTATCTTAACAGAAACATCTTACCATAACTCACCACAAATCTCCCTCCCTGTTGAACAATCTTCCTCAGTTTCCATTTTCAAATACCTCAGTAAAAGGATGGACTTAAAAGTGGCCAGATTTGGGTTATTTGAGTCTCATTATTTCCATTCTCTCTAAAATAAATGGCATAATCTTAGCATTTTAATGGTTCTCTCATTCTCTTTCTCTATCCTACCCATGCCCTATTTTCATTTTGTTAGTTCTTCTAATCTATTCATGGCAAAAGCAGTGACAGCAATCTTTTGGGTGAGTTTCTGACCTGCTGGCCTGTAATATAATGTTGTTTAAAACGTTAAATTACAGCATATACTGGCTGTCGTTGAACTATTTGATTAAGTATTTGGGGTCATGTGCTGTCCTTAGGAAGAAAAGGACATGTAACGAGATGTAAGGACCAAGAGTGTAATGAGTTCCCTGCAGGTTTTGAGAGAAGAACCTCTATCAATTTATACCCCATGATTTGTGGACTTTTTGTTTAGACATGTGATTGAGGGATGCAAACGATCACTGGTTACCTCATCTTTTTTTGATGTAAGTCAGTGAAGAGGCAAAAACACGTCTTTCTCCTCTACCACTACCAAAACCACTGGAAAAACCCCAAACATTCCTCTTCAAAGGACAATTTCTTATTATTTTCCTTCCACAAAACTAGTTTCTTAGCTATATTTTTGTATCATTCTTTCTTATTTATTGTTATTATTCAGACCTCGCTATAATGTAAATTACAAAACCATAAAATAATACCCTTGGTAGTTAGGACATTGCAGGCCACTTCAAGAATATTTTTGGAGCCATTTTGCAACTTAAATTGTATATTTATGTAGCTTTCAGTTTACAAAATGCTTTACATCTTATAAATTTGTGTCCACTACTGTTCTCACTGAAGTCCTTGCAGGCTTCAATGGCAATGCAGTTTTGCTATTGGTCTTCAATGAAAGAAAGATCAGGTTTATTATTTCCATTGATTTTTCCTGTATAGCACTAATAATAAAGTAAGTTTAAGTAAGAAAAAAAATCTAGTGTAGGATTTCTTAATGACCTAAACCAGGGGCAGGCAATTATTTTGAGCGGAGGGCAGCTTATCCAGTTTTGGCAGGCTGTGGAGGGCTGCATGGGTAGCCCTGCTCCTTGACAGGTGCCCTGCCCCCTGGTCACCATCTTGGGACCAATGTCCCAGGGCCAGTACCGGTGAGGTCCAAAGCAGGGCACAGGCTGGCAGAGGTCCATGGAGCTGGGCTGGGCTGCACCAGCAGGGAGTGGGGAGCTGGCTTGGCTCCATAGAGCCCTTGCCAGCAGAGCCCCTGCGCTCCTGCCACCCTGCTCTGGGCTCTGCCAGCACTGGCCCCAGGACACCACCCAGTAGCCCCCAGCCCCGTGGTACAGGCGGGGGGCAGTGCACAGCCCTGACTCCCTGCTCACCAGCAGGGAAGAAGCTGGTGCTGAGCATGGGGAAAAGTGGCCCTTCACCTGCCCCATGGCCAGTGCCCTGTGTTGGAGGCTCTCGCAGCCCACACAGGGTTGTCCAGAGTGGGCACAGGCAGCCCCACATGGGCTGCAAGCAGCTGCAGTGTGGAGCACCAAGCATGGGTGGGGAGGGGCCGCTTCCCCCTCCTGCATCCTTTCTTGCCCGGAATCCCCCCCACCTACCTGAGCTTCCTGCGCCAGGGCAGCCATGTCCTCCCCAGCCCAGAAACCCAGGGCTGGGGGATGAGGCCGGATGGGCCCTGCTGTTATTGGAGCCCGCTGGGCTTCCCCTGGGTCCTACTGCCCTTGGTTCCTGTCATTTTTCACAGGAACAAAGGGCAGAGAAATATTAATTTTCCAAATTTTTTTAGGGGCCCCGTGGGCCAGATAGAATGGCCTCATGGGCCAGATCCAGCCTGTGGGCCATATTTTGCCCACCCCTGACCTAACACTGTGTAATTATAAGCAGAACCGGCTTAAAATTAAATGGCAGTGCCAAATCCTGATAGATCATAGAATCATAGAAAAGTAGGGCTGGCAGGCATCTCTAGAGGTCATCTCGTGTTAGATGAACACTTTCAAATCCTTTGGTTCAGAGGGTTTTCTTGAGCTCACACTGACCATGTCCCCATGAGCAGGTACATGCATTTCCTCCAGGACAACTAGCCGTGGCACATATTTGTGCCACGACTAGTTGTCCCTGGACACACCCCTGCATGTGCACTCTGGTACACAGCAAATTGCCCTGGGTGGGGTAGGGGAGGTTGGAGCCAGCACCTGGGCTAGCCCCAGCAGCCTTACTTAGGGTCTTGGGGGCCTCCAAGGGCTGCAGCAGCAACGATCCAGGTGCATGAAGCCTGACCAGCAGTCAGAGTGTGGCTCTGGCTGCCCAGGCTCCGGTTTTGGGCAGTGTACACTGCAGCCACATGTGCCACCCTGGTTTTTTTTAGTGGGTTTTTTTTTTTTTACACACAGAGATCTCCTGATGCCAAAAAACCCCCACCATGCTGCAAATTAGTAGCACAGCAAACACATGCATGTGCGGCACATGCAGTTTGTGGTGCCACAGACAGGGTTGCGGTGCCGCAAACCACACATGCATGCTCATGGCACACATCCACTGAGGTGACCGAATAATGAACCAGTGCTTAATGGAGTAATACAACTGTATATTCACCAAATTCTATGCTATTAATTTAGATATTTTATGTTTCTCTTCTGGATGGATGCTTCAGCATCTCAAGAAGGCCTTAGATACAGCATATGAACACACTGAGCTTATGTTGGCTTCTGACATGTACCACAAGTCTTTCCAAACGCATTTTCATAGATTATAGACTCGGAAGGGACCACAATGGATCATTGTGTCCGACCCCCTGCACCTGGTAGGCAAGAGGACCGAGGTCAGATGACCCCAGCCAGGTGACTATCCAGCCTCTTCTTGAAGACCTCTAAGCTAGGTGATAGCACCACCTCTCTTGGAAGCCCATTCCAGATCCTGGCCACCCTTACCGTGAAAAATTTCTTCCTAATATCTAACCTAAATCCACTCTCAACTAGTTTACACCCGTTATTCCTAGTCATCCCCTGGGGCACCTTAGTAAACAGCGCTTCCCCTATTCCCCGTTGGCCTCCCCTAATAAATTTATAGGCAGCCACAAGATCTCCTCTCAGCCGTCTCTTGTGAAGGCTAAAGAGATTCAGCTCTCTCAACCTCCCCCCATAGGATCTATCACAAAGGCCACTAATCATGTGAGTGGCCCTCCTCTGGACCCTCTCCAGATTC
>NW_005842354.1:421391-422998 GCF_000455745.1 Alligator sinensis
TGCTGGTTTCCCCTCAGCATTGTTTCCCCTGCTGGGCCTGCACAAATGTGTTCTTTGATTATTTTCTCTAGCATTTTCCCAGGAATAGAGGTAAGACTGACTGGTCTAAAGTTACCCAGCTCGTCCCTTCTCCCTTTCTTGAATATGGATACCACATTGGCCCTTCTCTAGTCCTCAGGAACCTGGCTGGAGCACCACAAGTACGCGAACAGCTGTGCCAGAACCTCAGCTATGACACTGGCCAGTTCTTTCAGCAGCCATGGATGGAGGTCATCCGGGTCTGCTGACTTGTACCCATCCAGCTCCTTCAGGAGCTCCTTAACTATTTCAGAACTAACCATAGGTGGACTGGTGCCATGTGGACATGCATCAGTGATTGAGGTGGGGGAATTGGCTTGGTCGGTACTTAGAAATACTAAAGCGAAGAACTCACTGAAGAGCTCTGCTTTTTTCCCCGCGTCATCCACCAACTATCCTGATTTGTCCTGAAGGAGCCCTATGTTGCTCTGAGCTTTTCTTTTGCCTGCTATATGACTGAAGAAGGACTTTTTATTGTCCCTGATTGTTGAAGCCAGCCTGAGCTCAAGCCCCACCTTGGCCTGTCTAACTGATTCCCTGCAATAGCGCGTCAGGGAGATATATTCCTCCTTGGTGACTGCTCCCTGCTTCTTCCTTGAGTCATGCAACCCCTACTTTCACTCCTGGGCTAGGGACAGACATTCAAAAAGCCGGAACCTGAATTGATTCAATCTTTGCAGGTTAGTGTAACCTGGCTAGGCTAAATCACTTTGTAACTGCATAGACATCCCAGACATGCAGGAAAATACCTGTAGTGGCTCAGGCTAGAAGCTGGGGGGCGGTGCTAGAGGAGCTCTACCTTCCCTTCCACAGGGCTGAGCTGAGGGGACTGTGGGCATGGCTGAGGTTGCTGTGATTAGGGAGGGGTCCGTTCTGCCCCGGGCCCCCCGGCCCTTGATAACAGAGCATTTATCAGCTCTGTTATCAGCATTTAACATCAGAAAACAAAGCCTCGTTCATTAGTTCAAGCTCTTCTTAAACAGCTTTTTTCCAAGGAAGGAATGCAGGGACATTACCAGCTGAGCTCTTAATTATCTCCAAAAGGCCTACGTGGACACTGTCCTATCTGCTTTACACTGCATCAGCTAGCATACCACATGCTGGCTATGGTCAGTGTTGTGAGAGACAGGAGGAAGGGGGAAAGAGGGGGGCTTAAACAACAAGTGGTGAGAGGGGGAAAGAGCGGGGCACAGGGAGGCCAGCAGAACCTGCTGTGCCTGCAAGTCTCTGCCAGAGCTCCAGCCAGGGATCAGAGAGCCCCACCCAGCCCAGAGAGCATGCCGGGATGCTGGGGAAGTCAAACTGGTTTCAGCCATTTTCAAACTGGCTTATGTGCACTGAACAACTGTTACAGGTTTAAACCAGTTTCTGGTCACTTAAATTGGTTTATGTGTAAAGTCTGTCCCTAGCCCTGAGGAAGCATCAAGGACATAGGATACATTAACCTGCTCCCCTGGCTCATTCAGGGAATGCTACAAGCAGAATTCTGAGTGGCTCTTTCATGGTTATGTTGCAAGTATTTAGGAAAA
>NW_005842354.1:423024-424371 GCF_000455745.1 Alligator sinensis
CCCCCCCACCAGCTGATATATATAACTGGGACAATAGGAATTTAGCCCTGAAACTATCTGTAGTATTAATTTACATCACATCATCTGTAAATATTTGCTATAATTCATATGCATACATGCATCGAACTGTATGTTTTTAGCCTTACGCATATTGTAAGAATTTTCCATTGCTTGATTTTGGCAGGTATACAAAGAGCTGCAAACTCGCACTTTTTTCAGCTGTGGATTTAAAAAAGACAACAGGAAAAAGGTTGAAAAAACACGGTTGGGAGGTCCTCTCAGTTTGAGTAATGCAATAATTGCATGTCTTTAAAAAAAATGCTGCTAAGTTTAAAAACTGCCAAGCTTCTGGCACCTTCCATGAGCTAATGCTGTATCCTGGAAAGTTTCATGATACTTTATCAGAATTCAGTAAATCCTGTTCCGAAGCCAGAACCCATGTAATACAAGCTGCCATTGGAGACAAGAGGGTCCATTTGAGAGAACTGCTATTTTTGGCATTAATACTAAGGAAGTAGTATGGAATCATGCAAACCTTTCATTTTAGTGCAATAAAGCTAAAATAACAGTCAGGCATTATTAAATCTTTCTGAAATTTTAGCCTTATGTGAGATGTTTTGAGATATTTAATATTCCCCAAACAGATCTGGCATATGCAATGAAAAAACAGATATTTCAGTGTATTTCTTATCTTCCCACTTCCCTATTCAGAGTCCATAACTGCACCTCCTATTTGCAATAATAACATTTTTTCCCCAGTGAGTTGACTTAGCATGTCTGAGACAATCCCTCACTTTGTATAAATTGTAAATTGTCTCTTGACTTCATGAAAAATGTACCTCAGCTGAGAATCCACTTCTCAGAATTAATGGAGGCAACCTGTTTTACCAGCTTAAAACTGGTTAGGTTTAGAAACACCCAAGACTTTCCCCTTTTCTGGGAAACAAATATGCTGCAATTTTCCTTAACCAAAATAGAAATGTTGGATTTTTTAGGAACTCTAAGCAAAATTGGAGAAATCGTATTCCTGTTCAATGATGGCCCAGGGTGGAATAGGACCTCTACTAAATGGGCATAGGCAATTGGTGACGGACAGGGGGGACAAGGCTGAACTCCTCAATTAGTTCTTTGCCTCAGTGTTCCTAAGCGAGGGGCAAGACAAGTCTCTCACTGGGATTGTAGAGAGGCAGCAGCAAGGCGCCAGACTACCAAGCGTAGACCCTGAGATGGTGCAGAGTCACTTGGAAGAACTGGATGCCTTTAATTCGGCAGGCCCGGATGAGCTCCATCCGAGGGTGCTGAAGGCACTGGCTGACGTCATTGCACAGCCACTGGCAGGAATATTTG
>NW_005842354.1:424803-427352 GCF_000455745.1 Alligator sinensis
AAGTGGACACACCAGAGGGCAGGGAACAACTACAAGCAGACCTGGACAAGTTGGACATATGGGTGGAAAACAACAGAATGCAATTCAACAAGAAGAAATGCAAAGTGCTGCACCTAGGGAGGAAAAATGTCCAGCACACCTACTGCCTAGGAAATGACCTGCTTGGTGGAACAGAAGCGGAAAGGGATCTTGGAGTCCAAGATCTTTGGACTCTTTTGGGATCTTTGTCACACTGACGACTCCAAGATGAACATGAGTCATCAGTGTAACAAAGTCATCAGAAAAGCTAATGGCACTTTATCGTGCATCAACAGATGCATGATGAACAGATCCAAGGAGGTGATACTTCCCCTCTATCGGGCGCTGGTCAGACCGCAGTTGGAATGCTGCATGCAATTTTGGGCGCCGCACTTCAAGAGGGATGTGGATAACCTGGAGAGGGTCCAGAGAAGGGCCACACGTATGGTTAAGGGCTTGCAGGCCAAGCCCTATGAGGAGAGACTAGGGCACCTGGACCTCTTCAGCCTCCGCAAGAGAAGGTTGAGAGGCGAACTTGTGGCTGCCTATAAGTTCATCATGGGGGGACAGAAGGGAATTGGTGAAGCTTTACTCACCAAGGCGCCCCTGGGGGTTACAAGAAATAATGGCCATAAGCTAGCAGAGAGCAGATTTAGACTAGACATTAGGAAGAACTTCTTCACAGTTAGAGTGGCCAAGGTCTGGAACGGGCTCCCAAGGGAGGTGGTGCTCTCCCCTACCCTGGGGGTCTTCAAGAGGAGGTTAGATAGGCATCTAGCTGGGGTCATCTAAACCCAGCCCTCTTTCCTGCCTATGGAGGGGGTCGGACTTGATGATCTATTGAGGTCCCTTCCGACCCTAACATCTATGAATCTATGTTTGCTTTCTTACTATGTTTGAATAGTTTTCACTCATGGTCTTCAGCAATTACTCTTTTAGTTTACTGAAACAGCTTCTCATGGCTCAGCAGCTTTCAAAAATACTTATTTTAATACAGGAAAATTGCCATCTCATTGGGGTATTTCATAAATGTCAAATCTTTCCTCAAAAGATCTCTGTAGCGTTGTTATATTATTAACAATAATATGATAATCAGTCTCCAGCAGAGAAAGGTGACATCTGAAAGTGAGCAGGCCAGTGCAATGCAGTTCAAGATGTTGTTTATGGGTTTGTATGAAATTACACATTTGACTTCATCCTTGAGAGGTCATCAGGGTATACAGATGGTCTGGAACAGATGAAGTAGGAAGGAAGACAGCTAGAGCACTGCTGGTGGAAGTCTCGTTATGACTTGCCAACCGTGACAAAGACCTCTTAGCATTGAAGGGTTTCAGGCTCAGGCTGAAGAGTCGCACAGGATAAGGGCATCAGTGCTGGCATGAAGTGAGGAGAGAGCATTAGGGTGAACAAGAGGAAGCAGAAAGGAGTCTTGAACCTCCCAACCAATGAACATGTCTGATTCAGATGAAGTCTGACCCTTTTGCAGCCAGGGAGGCTGAGGCACCATGGTACAGCAGTGGGCAGCTCCCACACTGCCCAGGGAATGACTTCAGCTCTGCAGGGAACAGAGGGATCTGAGTCCTCATGCTTCCAGCTCTCATCAGAGTCATAAAAGTACCTGGAAAGACCATCAAAATGTATCCTGAACAGCAACTATTGTGTGCAGGGTAAGACTGACAGCAGAGAGGCATTTCCAGCAGGGGCTGCAGGCTAAGTCAGGGAGAAACCAGGAAGATCAGGGATGCTTGAGACAAGTGGTACAAAAATATTTTGAGAAATATTGCATTCCAGCAGATGGCTTGTAAACCTCATGCCAATTAAAAGGAGGTAAGGCTACCTACAGCAGGCAAGGTAGAGTTGGCTCCTTAAGAGCCAACTAACAGACTGTTTTGGCTCTGCTTACTTAGGCACAGTAAAAGACTAAGAACAAGAAACAAGAGTCAGTGTGGGCCCATAAACCTGAGGGTGAAGAGGTTGTAAGTGGTGGGCTTGACAGATCTCAGGGAGAAAAGGTATTCAAGGTAGGAAGTTGCTCTGAAGGCACCTAAAAGTTCTGTCTACAGGTGAAGATAAAGGGCAGTACCCCCAGAAAGTTTGATAGATGTAGCAAGGGGCCCTGTCCCTGCTACTAGAAGTGAGGGAGTGCATCACTGCAGAGAGGCTAGCAGCAGAGCAGTCAGTCTGTTGCCAGGAGAGCTAGGCAGCAGGTGAGGGGAGGTAAAGAGGCAGGCCAGAGCAATAAGCAAGTTAATTAAGGCAGAAGAGGAAACCCCTGGGCATGGCCTTCAAGACCAGAGGTCAGGTTCCTAGAAGGGAAAGGAGGAAGGGCTGCATAAGCCTATCTCAGAGCCAGAGCCTTAGACTGACCCTGACTCTGAAGGAGCTGTAGGATACCTCTTTGAGATAAGCACTTTTGAGTTGAGTTGTTTATAGCCTGTCTGGCAACTTAGGATGGATGGGAAGCCACAGGCAGGGCATCTGGGAGGCACCTGATAGGAAAGGCTAAGGTGGTAGGAAAGGCTAAGGCCCAG
>NW_005842354.1:427383-427661 GCF_000455745.1 Alligator sinensis
CTAGGGGCCTGGGACCCAGGGCCTGTTTGGAGGTAAAGCTGAACAAAGTAAAGTGGGGGGAGGCAGGATCAGGGGCCTAATATTAGAGGGAGAGCGTGGTCTGACCAGTATTAGGGAGCTAGTGGGCCAGGGAGGCTAAGACCCGGGAAGAGAGCCCTGCAAAGGGTTGGGACCCAGGAGGCTGCGTGGGGCTAACAGTTGAGTAGAGAAGTGAGAGAAAGAGAGAGGCAGGGCCAGGGTCCCAGCATTAGAGGGAGAGGCTAAATCCCAGGGAAAGA
>NW_005842354.1:427692-469714 GCF_000455745.1 Alligator sinensis
GGGACCCAGGAGGCTATGTGCTGCTGAGGCCAAGCGGAGGAGAGAGGAAGGGCTGGGGTCCAGCATTAGATGGAGCAAGTGAACTGGCTAGTGGGCAGGGGCCAAGCCCTGCAAGGGCCAGGAGCCTATAGGACAGAGAGCCCTTAAGGCAATCAAGGCCTAGAGGGCCACAATTAGGGCCCATGGAGCCACAGTCACTACTGTTAGGGCCCAGGTGGCACTTGCCATGCATGACGGGGCAGATCAGAGGGTCCAGGGCATGTGACCCTGAGGCAAGGCTGGCATGCCCAGAGACAAGAAGGCAAGTGAGGCAGGGGCAGGGAGCATAGTATCTTGTGCAGGTGAAGATTGGGGCCAGGGTAAGGCTGCTCAGGGATGAGTGAAAGGGTGAAGAACCTAGGGCTTACTCTGGTCTCTACGGTCAGCCTCCCATGTGTTATTTGGACATCAGGGTGTGGCAGGCGAGCATAGGGCAGGGTCTGAGCATCCACTAAGAGTTGCCACAGCTGTTCTCTGGAGGTAGATCCCATTGAGATCAGAGGACTGGGATAGGAAACAATCCAATGATTTGTGCTGCGAGAAGAATGAGATTTACAGGTTGATTATAGCAGCAGTCCAGGGACCTGTCCTGGGACTTAATGGAGTCTGGTGGGTTAAGGTCTTTCTACCTCAACTACCATCCTCTGGTGGGAAAGTGGTATTTGTTACAATCCTGGGAGTTTAGAATAACTCTGTCAGGTCAATGTGTTTACACGTGGAACCCATGACGCTTGGGAAAAGATAAAGACTGCAGGGCTGTGACAGCCTGGGACAGTAGGACTTTGTGAACAGCCTGATACGTTAGAGGGACATTACCCTACAGCCAATGTAAAGGCCATGAGAGAGAGAGACATGTTTAATGCCTTGTCCCTCTGCTTGAAAACAAACCAGTGTAAAATGGTTTAGGCTTTGTTTCTCCCAAGCCTTTGCTAGTCTGGACTGCTAACCATGCTAGTCTACTCTGCTTTAATGAAGTGGTATGAACTTGACTAACAAGACTTGGTCACAGACTAAAGTAGGTTTCCAGTTCACTTTGCCTTGCGTGGGAATTTTCTTGGTCTGCACTTGACTCGTCATATGGCTTTGGGAGGTCCCCTTATCTCTCCACCTCATCATTTACTCAGAGGTGAAACCGGGGTGATAAGAAACACTGGTAAAATAATTCCAATGACTATGGTGAAGGGCTTCCAGATCTATGGGTGAGGTTCTTTGAAGATACAAAAATCCTTTCTGACTGACTGACACCTTTAGAACCAGCCACAAATCCAAGCTGTGACACCAGCATAGGTTCTTCAAAGGTATGGCCTGCAAATAAGTCACTCCCTTCTTTTAGGTGGTTTGTTCGGATTGACTGGGCTATTGTAGGCAGCTTTTTGAAAATAAAGATTAGGAGTCTGAAATTATTGCCTCAGTAATGTTCTCCCATGCTTTTCTGCCCATGGAAAAGGATACAGACATACATGGGAGGAAGGAAATTGTCACCTCCAAGATACTCCCTCCTTCCTTCCCTTCAGAGAAATTTTCTCCCAAGTTTTATAGTTTCATAGTTTCAGGGTCGGAAGGGACCTAATAGATCTTCTAGCCCGCCCCCCCGCCAGGGCGGGAGAACAACCCGAGAAAAAACAAGCTAGCAGAGAGCAGATTTATAGTTTCATAGTTTCATAGTTTTAGGGTTGGAAGGGACCTAATAGATCTTCTAGCCCGACCCCCC
The DNA here is from genome assembly GCF_000455745.1 of Alligator sinensis. Classification (NCBI taxonomy): domain Eukaryota; kingdom Metazoa; phylum Chordata; order Crocodylia; family Alligatoridae; genus Alligator; species Alligator sinensis. Next base: position 429,443 of record NW_005842354.1, read on the forward strand.
GCCAGGGCGGGAGAACAACCCAAAAACACAAACAAAACCACTCACCCTAAAAACAAAAACGGGACTCAAATGAGTCCAGCCAGGTAAGTATCCAGCCTCTTCTTAAAGATCCCCAGGGTAGGGGCCAGCACCACCTCCCTTGGAAGTTGGTTCCAGCTCCTAGCCGCCCTAACTGTGAAGTAGTTTTTTCGGATGTCCAATCTGTACCTCCTCTCCATCAACTTGTGCCCATTACTCCTTGTTATGCCAGCGGGGGCTAGGGGAAACAGCGTCTCCCCCAAACCCTTCTGGTTCCCCCTAGTGAGTTTATAGACGGTCACCAGGTCCCCCCTCAGCCTTCTCTTGTGGAGGCTGAATAGGTTCAAGTCCCGCAGTCTCTCACTGTAGGGTCTGCCCTGTTGTCCCCGGATCATGCGGGTGGCCCTCCTCTGGACCCTCTCCATGTTGTCCACATCCCTCCTGAAATGGGGCGCACAGAACTGGACACAATACTCCAGCTGCGGCCTGACCAGCGTCGCATAGAGGGGGAGGATCACCTCCCTGGCTCTACTCGAGATGCACCTGTGGATGCACGACAAGGTCCGGTTAGCCCTGCCAACCATGACCTCGCATTGTCGGCCCATGTTCATCTTGGAGTCAATAATGACACCAAGATCCCTTTCCGCCTCCGTGCTCTCAAGTAGGGAGTTCCCCATCGTATAAGTGTGCTGCTGGTTCCTACTACCCAAGTGCAGCACCCTGCACTTGTCCGTATTGAAACACATCCTGTTCCTGTCTGCCCACCCCTGTAACCTATCCAGATCCTTCTGCAATCTCTCTCTCCCTGCTAGCGTGCTCACCTCCCCCCAAATTTTGGTGTCATCAGCGAATTTAAACAGGTTGCTCTCCACCCCAACATCAAGATCGCTGATGAAGAAATTGAACAGCGCAGGGCCCAGGACCGAGCCCTGAGGGACTCCACTACCCACCTCCCCCCAAGTCGAATATGATCCATCCACCACCACCCTCTGAGTGCGACCCTTCAGCCAATCTGCAATCCATCTGACCGTGTAGGCATCTATGCCACAGTCGCCTAGTTTATTAATTAGGATGGGGTGAGAGACGGTGTCAAAGGCCTTGCTGAAGTCCAGAAAGACTACATCCACCGCGACACCTGCATCCATGGCCTTTGTGACCTGATCATAAAAGGCAATCAGGTTGGTCTGACATGATCTCCCCCTAATAAATCCATGCTGATTGCCCCTGAGCATCATCTCGGATGCCGGCCCATCACAAATGTGCTCCTTGATGATCTTCTCAAAGAGCTTCCCCAGGATTGAGGTAAGACTGACGGGCCAATAATTGCCCGGGTCCTCCCTTTTCCCTTTTTTGAAGATGGGGACCACATTAGCTACCATTTTAGTTTGGCTATGTTGCAGGACATTAAATATGATGGAGGGAAAAAAGTAGGTCTTTGATTCTTCCATCTTTAACCACCAGGGAGAAGCAGAGTTGTTAAAGGTACAGTTTGCATCACATGTACTATAGGAAGTTTGAAAACATTGCCTTTTCGATTAATAAAGAGCAGTTCATTTAAAATAACTTCTGAAATGCAATAAATGTCTGTCAGCATGCCTCCATTATTTTCAGCCTCAGGTTCTCTGCAGCTGCTACTTCTCCAAGAAGGGAGTTGGATCAATCTTTTATAATATCCTTGGTATTAATTTATCCCTAGAATTAAAAAACATTAAAGGATAAATTTTTACTGTTGGAATGCACCAAATCTTCAGGTTTAAAAAATATTCCCCCAATTTCTGTACATTAAGTCTACATTTAAAGAAACAGTTTCTCTAACTCACTGTGTGGATGCTGTTACTGTTTTCTCTGTTACGTATTCTGAACTTGATTCAGACTCCCATTGTTATCCATCTAGAAGTCATAGTTGATATCTGCATGTCACTGAACTCTTAGCCATTGCTCAGATCTCTACAGAGTAGGCTCAAGAGCAAAATGTTGTTCATAGTAATTATATACAACCTCATACACACTTTTGTCTCTCAACTTGGTGTTACATTATTTTTGTTCCCCTGGTTCAAGTTTTGGACAGAACTGTGGAAAAAATGGAAAAACTGAAAAGGAAATAAAAAGTAAAAATAAAACTGTAGAAAAAGTTAGAGAAAGTACTACCATAAAACAATGAAAGGGAACACTGAATGAAAATAAAATGGGAAAAACTTCATCAGAGATCCATGTGAAGTGTACAGCTAAAAAGGAAAAAAAAATGAATGAGGACTGGGGGGTCAGGGTGCTATTGCTGTTGTTGAGACTGATCTTGCTACCATGCTGCTCTGGTACAGTCCCCCCAGTTATTGCACTGTTGTGCTTGGGGTCCACCACACTAGAGCCATGCATTCTTAGGCTTCCCTTGAAGCTGCAGCACTGACTCTCCCTATCTGTGGTGCACTTAGACACAAGCTCTGGGTCTTTTAGCTCTATCGAAGCCTGTAGGACCAGTGCCAACACTCCCCCTCTAGTCCTGTGACTTCCCAGACTTTCCCAGAACTCTGGTCCTAGATTCATAGATGTTAGGGGCTGGAAGGGATCTTACAAGATCATCATGTCCAGCCCCCCTGCCCTTGGGTAGGAAAGACTGCTGGAGTCAAGTGACCCAAGCAAGGGGGGCATTAAGACATTTTTTGAAGATCGCTAGGGTGGGTGACTGTACCACATCTGTGACTTGACTTGTAAAGAAGTTTTTCCTTATGTCCAGTCTGAAGCGAGCTTTGATCAGTTTGTGCCCACTGTTTCTTGTCTTCCCCTAGGCTCTGATATATACCCCTAATATACTTATAGGCTGCCACCAAGTCCCCTCTGAGTCTTCTCTTCTCCAGGCTGAACAGTCCCAAACCTTCCAGCCTCTCCTCATATGATCTGCTCTCTAGACCTCTAGTCATGTGCATGGCAAAAGGCCCTTAGTTTACAGATCACCTCCTTGGGGACTGAACAGTGAAAGCAAGCAGGAACAGACCTTAAATGTTCCAAAATAAATAACTAAAGCACTACTTATTTCACCTCGAACAACAAACACAGACGTCACCAAAACAACAAGCCTCTGCATAATTTTCCTGCCACAGTTTCCTCACCACTCTGGAGCACTTCTTGTGCATAGGTGAGAACCTTCTAAAACAAGGCTGGTCCACTTGTAGCATAGGTCCCACAAATAACTATGGCAGCCTCTGTATGCAGCATGCAGCAGATCAGAGAGAGGACAGGCAGCCCAGTGGCAGATAGGGCAGGAAGCAAAGCAGCAAATGGGGCAGGGAGCACAGGGAAGAAAGCAGAGCATCAGATCAGGCAGGGAGCACAGGGCTGGGAGCAAAAAGCAGAATAGCAGGTCAAGCAGGGAAAGGATTGGAGTGGTACTCGAGGAGGGTGGGGGGCTAATTTATGGCATGCCTGCTGAAAAGGTTGACACTTACTGCTCTCGAAGGTCCAAAATCTTTCCTCGCTCACTCCCTTCCTATGCATAGCTCTTCCTCTGGGACAGAAGAGTATCTCTTCCTTTCTCCTACATTATCAGTTTCCTTCTGTTCTCCCACCCAACCTTTCTCTCTCCCCTGACCCCATTGTTGTGTTGTTCTCTGTAAAGCCAGTGAGAAACTCTTGTAAACTTAACTCTTTATTCCGAGGTGACCCTGCAATCACACTAATCAGGTGATCAAATCTCCACTAGATAATCCATTTAGCTATTCCCCCAGCTCTTTCTTCACGGACTTTCAAAATGGATTTCCCAGTTGAGACAGATATACATAGCAAGCCTCCAGTATCAATCCAGGATTCACAAATAGTACAGACACAGATTCTCCAAATTATCACACCTGCATTGCCTTCAAAGGCAGCTTACCCTATATGTAGACTGCAGGATCTTCTTCCAACTTTCCTCTAAATGCTGCTGCTTCTGACGATACAATGTGAAAAGCAATGCTCTCTCTTTGCAAACTGAGTGTGTTTGGGGGCTCACTATGTTAAGCAGAACTCCTTCTGTGTGGCAACAATTATTTTTCTTCTCAGGGACATTGTTTGTATATTCCATACATAATGTGAGAGGTTCTGAGACAGAGGCTCAGACATGTTATGATTAAAAATACTAGTTCAAGCTGTGCACTTTGAAGTAGAGACCTTGCTGTTGATCCCAATAGCCCCATGGTCTTTTTGAACTCTATAAATGTCCAGTCCCTTTTAAATAATAGGATTAAATGCATTCATTTGTTCCTGATGTGAATTCTGATGTCTGAGCCAATATTACATGGCATAAAATTCAGAACGTCTAGTTGTCAATTAAAAAATGTCATCTTAAATTTACTGTACATGCATAACTGTATCTCTCCCTGTAATGCTTGACAGAAATAGGAACTGTCTTAACTGTGTTTCAGCCTGTGTGGGAACGAAAATTCAAGTATCTTGGTTTAAAATAAAATCAAGTTGTCCTCTTCATTAAACTTTAACAGTTAATAACACAACATGTCTTGGAGGGGAAATGACTGATGCCAGAGAGTAAGTCATTAAAAGAAATATTAGTGAAAGGGTGTTGGGTCCCTATTTGGCATAAACAGTAATGGTACTTTTCATCTGTAGGTTGCAAAGTTCTTTACAAGTATTAGCCTATTTTAAAGGAGGTATCAGAAGCACAGAAACTTTGAGTGACTTATCTGGTGTGGATCAATGACAATCACTTTATTATAGTGTAAGAGTGATGCTGTAGCCATAATGGTCCAGAAATTGTGCAAGAGGTAAAGATTTCTTAGGGTTATATCTTTTATAGGACCAACTATGTAACTGGGATACTACATAGTTGGTCCAATAAAGATATCACACTAAGAAATCCTTGCCAATCAGTTTATCTAAATCCTGAATCTGAATCCTGTACTCACTTACTCAAACCAGAACTTCTCAAACTTTCCATGTTCTCCAGATCTGTCTGGCCATCGTGCTACCTTTTCCTTTTTTTCCAGCAGCACTTAGGGATATTCACATTTTCCATTGCAGAGAGCCTCAACCTCTGTGAAAACAGCAGGAAAAATATGGCAGCCTACTTGCTTCTGACAGGCAGCAGATCCTGCGGCTGCAGGCAAGGCAACAAGAGGAGGACAGGAAGGCAGACAGTTCTGTGCATGCCTCTTGTCCCTTGCCCACAGGCCTGCCCTTGCTGTTTTTCTATGTTCTGCTTTCTGCCTATGTACTGGAGAAAGGAGGTCATGTCCTTGAGGCAGGCATTGCTTGGATATACAGTTATGTGTTGGGGTTTTTTTTGTAATGTTACCTATGCTATACATTTGTAATTATAGACACAGGGAAGAGGACAGCGAGACTACAGAGGAAGGGGTCCCAATTAAGTAGTTTAGAAGTGGAGCAGATACAAAGAGGAAGAATCAGGAGGTACCTTCTGGAACTGGAACCATCAGTTAATGTTGTAGCTACCAGCCACCAGCTGATGAGAAATATCAAGGTAGAACAAGGAAAGGTGTCAGCCAAGCACAGTGTCCTAGTAAGCAAAGTGCAGGATGGCTGGGAGTTGTGTCTACAGGAGCAGGGAATTAAGCAGCAGGGAAGCTTGTAAGGGGAGAAAGAATAGAAAACAGATCAGAGAGGAGCAGATGGAAGGGAGCAGGAAGCTGCCATTTCCTCAGCGCATCACCATGTTCTCTGGGCAGGGTTCAACCTAGCGCTGCCTTGCGCAGGAAGTTGTCTGTCTTTCCTGGTGGGAACCAAGGAGGCCTCGTCTGACACGTGAAGTCACAATCAGACACAGTCACATGCTGCCATTGGCAAGCAGAGACAGAGCTTCTCCCTCTTGAAACTGCAACATTTTGGAAAAAAGGGTGCCTTATCCTTGAAGGGGATAATACGATGCTGTGCATTTGAAGTATACACTGGGGCACTCTTATTTGGGCCCATTGTTGTCTTCTCTTTTGTTCTATCCACTGCTCATTTTAAGATAGATTAGCACCCAATATACAACAACTTGCCTTACTGACCAGGTCACGTGCAGGTTCATAAAATTGCTGTATCCGTATTCTTTTGTTTCTTGCATAACAGCTCCGCATCCCTCACACAAGTATACCAAGACCACCTTACTAAACAAAATGGCAACAAGTATGTGTCCACATCACTGTATAATGTTGAGTAATAAATCTAGTTCCTCCTTACAGAATGAAGCTGAAGACTTTTTCCCTGATAGACCTGCTGCTGCTTCTGGTAGATTTGTGTTTAATATAATATTATTTCTTCCTTATATAACTCAGCACTACAAAAACATCATAGTTGTCCTTAAGGCTGTGGTACTCTAATAAACTTGAATTTTATTACCATAAAGCTCAGTGATGGATGCTGTTGTGACACATCGGAGTCTAGAGGCAGATTAACCTCCTACCAAAATCAATAGGAGTTTTGCCTGTGTGAGGACAGATTTAAAAACTGATGGTTTCGGGTTTTGTCCCATTGTGGAGGTAAAGGGCTTCTAATACTGATATATTCATTGTGTTTTTCTTTCAGTAGTCTCATGCATAAAATATGGAACTAAGCTGTGAAGGGGCAACTTTTGCTTTCACTGCAGAAAATAGACAACACCTTGATTATAGAGGTGCAGTTGAAGGTGCAGTTTATTTCTGATGATTCCTCATAAAACAGAGAAGCTTGACATTCAGATCCCAGTTTGAGTTTGCTGGGGTTGCAGGTAGACATTTCTCATTTTACAGGTAAGTTAAACATGCTTTGTGAGAAGTAAACATAGAACTTTGCCAGACCCGTTTTACAGTAACTTTTCAACAGACAACTGCATTTTCAGCCTTGATTCAGTGGAAATGATTAAGCTTCACAGTGGAAATACGAAGGAACAGAGGTGGTCGGAAGAGGAAAAAATATTCTAGAAGACAAGAAAGGGTGTACTCTATTTAGCAGTAAAAGGAGTTCTCTTTATTTTTTTAAGTATGTTTTTGCTTAGTTTCTTTATTAGTTCAAGTAGTGCCATATAAAATGGTCAAATCCTGTGTTGTGGTTGGGCAATATTCATTATTACTGGAATTGCATTGATATTTTTGAGAAACAACTCAACAAAAAGGAAATAGTATAGATCTAATTCATAGAGTCATGCTGGAATAGCACCACCAAGATCTCCACTGAGAAGAACTACTAGCACTCTACCAGCAGCTCCATTTTTCAGAGATGTATAACTTGGCACAAAAAATGTATGCAAGGCTGAGACTTATTAAGGAAATTTTAGCCCAAAGGTTCATTGTTCTTACACATTTAAAGTAAATCAGTAGCAATCCTCCTAAGGATATTTCTCTTACACTTGTTTGCTTTCCATTTGTCTAATTTTAAAGTATTTTTTGTTGAACAAATAAAGTTTGGCCATTAATTAGCCCAGAGGTGGTCAATCTGCATGGGCAGCCTGAGTGTGTGGCCTGCAGCAGATCAGGGAGAGGACAGCACAGTGGCAGATAGGGCAGAAAGTAAAGCAGCAGATTGGCAAGAGAAGGGGATTGGAGTTGCACTTGGGGAGGGTGCAGGGCTAATTTGTGGCACAGCTGCCAAAAAGTTGGCCTCTGCTGGATTAGCCAGTGAATGTTATTTCTAGTCACTGCAAGACAGGAAAACTATAATGAAATCCTATGAGTTGAATTTCTACCGACTGCATTATTTTATAGACTAAGACAATTTAGAGAAATGTATTAGATGGTCAACTCCGAAGACTGGTACTTCTAGTCCAAAGAATGAGTATGACAGCCTACCTGAGCCCTGAACTTGAACAGTCATATGTGGAGCAGTTAGAATAATCCAGCCTCCTGTCCATTTATTTCTTTGCCTCTCTTGAGAAGACTGACAAGTTGTAATAAGGGTATTCAGGAGGTGAACACTTATGCTGGACTGTGCCAACCAACTTACTTGTTGTGTCACAGAACAAATATCAGATGCAGGTTTCAGCTATCACCTTTCCGGTACGGATGAAAACCCCAGTTGACTGGAGCTAAAGTTCTTTTATTCTGCAAACTGTCAGTCATGCAGACAATTGTTAAGAGGGCCCACTTGGTCACAAGAAAGCCTGCCTGAGTCACCTTCTCTCTTGTATCAATTCCTTGTCTCACTTCATTTTCCGTTGAAAGGTGGACTGGTTTCTGCAGAATTTTGTTTTCTCTTTCAATGTACAGTCCCATCAAATGAGAAGGAAGGATCCTTAGTGGAATATTTACCCTACCTAGACCAATGCATTTCCCCACCAAAACTGCCTTCATTTGACTCAATATGCTCCTTTCTGGCTTGGATCTAGCCTGGATCTCCTAACCTGCAGCTTGAAACCGGCCTTAAAGTACTGGCTGTAACATGGGGAAGTAGAGCTAGAATGCTAGAGAGGGCCCATATCACCGCACACACAAAATAAAATAAAATATCTCAGGATCAGAAAAGGAGAGGCGAGAAGAAGCTTATCACATTTGTTATTGCAATGACTCTACACAACACCAGCTTTCCAGTACATTACTTAGGAGGTTGCTTGCTGCACTTGACATCAGGAACCAGTGAAGAGACCAGCAAACGGGGGTTGACTGGGGATTCCTGCTTGGGAGAGGAGCAGGAAGCCTTGACTGCCTGGGGAGAAGGTTTGTGGTCCACATTCAGTTTGGTTGCTACTTTGCATAGTTGTTTGGGACAGTGAGCAAAGAGGTCCTCTCAGCAGCCAAGCCCAGCCGCTGATAGCAGTATGATTGAGGCTAGAAAGGCCTGAGACCATGAGAGCCTCAAGGTAATAACAGATGCTGGGTTTACCTTGGGTTCCACTGTTCTAGGTTTAAACTCTCATCTGCAGCTTGAATGGCAATTAACTGGGATTAGCCCTGATCATTCTGGGAAAAAGTGTTAATTTGTGTGCTTCACAGGTACTTGAAGTGGGACAATGAGCTTGTACATCTGTAGGATCCCCAAATAAAAGGCTTTGTCCCCAGGAGAAGTCCACCATCTGTTTTTACCCTCTGAATGAGGAATGAGTGAGCAGGCCAACCAATAAAAGAGTTTGAGTGGGAGTTTGCCAGGGGAATTTGTCCCAGCCACATTTTAACCTTCCTTCACTATAATCTTGGTGAGCAGAAGCAGGCTAAGGAGAAAGAAGAAATCTTTTAGTAGGTACCAGCAGTAGCAGAAGATTAAAAAGGTCACAGAAGAAACAGTAAGATGCCATTGAAGCATCACAATGCTAAAGCCACAGCCACTGCCAACCATTCTTCTGCCTATTCCTGCATGGGCTTTGTCTGGGGATATAGTGCTTCCATTCGGGTCTTTGTTTGGCTTTGTGGGGACTGCAGCCTACATGTCACTGTTAAAGACAGCCAGCCTGTGGTGTGAGAGGTGCTTCCTGGTGGATTTGCTCAGGAACCAAGTGTGGGAGTTGCAGGAAGAGGTGGCTAGGCTCAGAAGCATCCATCAGCATGAGGACTTCATTTACTCAATGCACAAAGAGACTTCCACAATCAGCCAGAGAAGGTGTTGGGGGACAAAGATGACCTGGATTCCTGGATGAAGGCATCTATCTGCTGGTCTGATCTCTTAGCTTGGCAGGTCTGCTGCCTGCCAGAAAGCTCCATCCAACACATCGTAGAAAGGTTGGCAAGATTCATCCAACCCTCTGACTACATGCTGCTCATCCATGTGCGTACTCACAAAATTGCCAGGGTCAACCATGAATAGATCAGAAATGACTACAAGGCTCTTAGTGCAAGGGTGAAGGGGACAAGGGCTCAGATGGTGTTCCTTCCAGTACTTTAAAGAAACCTTACTAAGGGTGCAGGAATGAATCATCCTGATGCACAGGAAGACTAGTAAGTATGGCAGAGGACCAGGTTGGCTTCAGTAAGTTAAAACACAAAAAGGAAGATTACAAGAAGTGGAAACTTGGACAAACAACTAGGGCTAAATGTAAGAGTATTGCTTGGGCATGCTGGGATGACATCAGGAAGGCCAAAGCACAGCTGGAGTTGCCGCTAGCAAGGGATATGAAGGGTAACAAGAAGGGTTTCTGCAAGTATGTCAGCAACAAGAGGAAGATCAGGGAAGGTGTGGATCCCTAAAAGTGGGGGAGGCAACCTAGTGATAGATGATGCGGAAAAGGCCGAAGTACTCGATGCCTTTTTTTACCTCAATCTTCATAGACTACTGCACTTGGCAGAACAGTTTGGGGAGCAATTGAGCAGATGACAGTAGTAAAAGAACAGGTTAGGGACAATTTCAAAAAGCTGGAATGTGTACAAGCCTATGAGGTCAGATGCAATGCACCTAAGGGTGCTGAGGGAGTTGGCCAATGCAATTGCAGAGCCATGGCCATTATCTTTGAAAAATCGTGGTGATCGGGAGAGGTTCTAGATTATTTGAAAAGGGCAAATATAGTGCTTGTTTTAAGAAAGGGAAGGAGGAGGATCTGGGGAACTGTAAACCAGTCAGCCTCATCTTGGTTCCTGGAAGATAGAGCAGGTGCTCAAGGAATCCACGTATTGCTCCAGCTGCAACAGCAGCTGAAGGCTCTGGGCTCCTCCTTTCTTCTCTGGTTTCTGTGTTGTGTGCCCCCCAGGAGACAGTAGAGCTTGGTATGGCACAGCATGGTGCAGGGAGCTCAAGATGAGGCTAGGGCAGCATGGTGCAGTGGTGGTGGTCCACACAGAATCACTGCAATGGGTGAAGAGGAGCAACGTCTATGCAGCATACAGCCTAGGGGCCTGGGACCACTGCTGGTGTGACCCACAGGGTATGTGTTCTCTAGCCACTTAGAAGCTGGACAGCATGATCATGGTTCACTTGTTCAGATCATGTGGGCATATTTTACTTACCCAATACTTTTCCACTGCAGGGACCTAGAGGCATGGGTAGCTCCTTTCAGTCTCTCTCATTCTCTTCTTTGTTTTAGGATTATGGTCTTTTGTGCTATAGCAAACTCCTTTGGATTTATTTTTCTCTGACATGCGTGGGGTGGAACAAAGTTAGGGAGACCCAGAGGATTTTCCCCTTGTATCCTGTTGGATACAAACCCCTTCATATTCCAAACACTATTAATTTATAATAAGGCATGTCTCATGCCTCTTCCTTTCTAAACCTACCCCAGTACCAGGGGCCACTGAGGTAATGTTCTGTCAGTATTTGTAATGCACTGTTCTGCATTTATCAAGGGGAGGGATACCGTCAGTAATGTTGGTGCTCTAAAGAGATATTATTTCTGATGCATTCTCATTTGATGCAAATCTTTGTGACTTTGCTTTGTTAGATGTGAACTATTAATAAGACGCACACTGAAGTTAAATTTGAATAGTCCTGTCTTCCTGCATGGGCAGATGCACAAACTCACAGTAAGACCTTCATGAAAATTCACTGCAGGCCTTAAAGGGAAAGTGACAACATGAAGCTCTGTGGCTTTTTTTTTTAGTGTTTAAAGAAGAGGTCGGTATTTGACTGGTCAAATAAAGTTCAGTCAGTTGACTGGTCAAATATCAGTCAAAAATTGTAAAAAAAATATACACAGAAAAAGCACAAGTTTTCCGTTACGGAATGTGTAAAAAATAATTTAAAAATAAATATTTCTGTCAAGAAAACTAAAAAATACAAACAAAAAATAAGGTTTTTTGGTATAATTGCTATAATCTTTGACCTGTCAAAAAATACAGTCAATTGACAATTTTTGACCAGTCAATTGTCGGGCTTGCCAACCCTAGTCTAAAGTAATTCAAGGTTTTGCATTTATCCCCATGGCCAAGTAAGAGACCCACGTAGCCATCAGAAAAAAACAAGCATAAAGGGAAAGCAGTTAAATGGACTAATTATGCACAAAGTCCTATCAAAAGCAGAAGGCAAAATAGAGGAAAAACATGCTTCTTTTTAATCACCCCTGCATTTAGTAAAGTTAGGTGATATTTGTAACAATAATGACTACACCAATTTGAACAGAAGTGTGATTTTTTTTTTAAAAGGTCAGTATCTTTTGAAATATAGATTTTTGTTCTTTCCATATTTATGCAGTTGATAGAAAATATGCAAAGATGGTCACCCCACTTTTTAAAAAACTGGGAAGTATGTCTAATATGCAGCCAGGCCTCCCGGACCTAATCAGCATTATATGACGAACTGACATTGTTGAAATTGCCCTGGATTTATCAGCATGAAACTGAACTTGCCATGGTATAAAGCTAGAGATAAAATATTGCAGCCAGTAAAAAGTAATCCAAGTTGAAAAAACTCTCTCGCAGGTAGTTAAGATACAAGCTGCCTGTGAATAGACATTTTTTAGTTAGCCCCCCAAAAAGAAAATTGGTGTGGAAAAATCCTGTACTGTTATAAAACTACACAAACTCAGTGTCATTTAAAATAAAAGGGAAAGGGAATATCTTGGCCTCCTTGAAATCAATGGAAGTTTTGGGCAAAATTAAAAAAACAGGGCCAAGATTTCACTCAAAGCATGTGTTCATATTCCTTTCCCTCTGCGTTTTCTTCCTTAGAAACAGCCTTTTAGACTTTCTGTGTAAAACAGCCATTTTACTGGATCTACTTCTCTCAGCTTATTGGCAATTTCTATCAAAGGTTTTTCTTGTTCTGATGTTTTGATATTTTGAAGGGAAAAATAAAGTTATTTATCTATTTAATCGTATTTTTCAAATGCTGGTTGTTAATAAAGAACTGTTGTTAGTTTTAAAATTGAGTGGTTTTGGTCTTTTTCAAATTTGACTTTTAAATTCAATGCAGCAAAGAGTACTGCTTTAAAAAAATATATTTCTGCATTACACTGGCATTTTTTCCAAGGTAAAATAAAATGTAAACTAATTTTTGGCCTAACATTTCCAGAAAGCATCTGTGAAATGAAACACCTAATTCCTTCCCACAGATGCCTTCTCAGTTTTTAAAGGAGAATAAAAAAATCTCAACATAGTGTCCATATACAAAGCTGATGAATAGGTTGGTTTAATTTAATAGTAAGCTACTGGAAGAAACAAGAAGGAAATGGACAATGGCTCCAAGTAAGACACCTAGTAATGACTTCAGGTCCATAAAGATATGAAGCAGTGCTTTTAGGTATAAAGATGCTACTTCTAGACACCAGCCAAATTAAAAATATATTTTGCAAATTCTGGGAGCCAAAAGGACTGAAGGAATATAAGGATTTGAAACAGAGAGTCTCTAGCTAGAAGGGGAACAGTAACTAGTGAAAAACAGACTGATGCATACTGACAGCCTCTGGGAGAGCTGAAGACATTAACCTTTCCTAGGAATCCACCAGGGATGGTAATTCTTTACATAAAACAGACATGTTTGTGCACTGCTGCTTGTTTTCAAACGCCTTTTACTCTTGTATTATGCAATATTCCTCCTGTTAGGATTAAACAAGATTTGGCTTAAAAAGGTCGTCTGGTCACTGACTCACAAATAACTGCTCAACTTGCACCCTTTTAGACCTCCTGAGTAAGTATGGTGGGTGTTGAATTAAAACCTGGTGTAAAGGTAGAAGAACTGCATATTTCCACCCTATGGGAGATAAAGGCACAAGACCCAACACCTGCATGTGTGCGCGCTCAGCAAGAAGAGACAGAGGTGCTGCTGGCACTATGCCATGACAGCTGGCTCTAAAACTTTCAACCTTAGGGGCAATATCCTCAGTGGGTGACAGTGTGCACCTGCTGAGGATTTGTCTCCAGGTGTCTAAAGTTAGGTACCTGAATCCACGTTTAGAAACTGAACTCAATCCAAATCTGTTGGAGCCAGCTGAAGCATTCCAGCAGACTTCACTAGGCTTTCAGACTCTCGGGGCCTGTCTGTACTGCCTTAGGACCACAACAGGGAGCAGTGCAGTTACCCATACCACCCTGCTCTGCGCATGTTACATGCTAAAACTGATGTCATAGCGCTGCATGAAGGTGGCTACATTATATCTGATTTGTGATGCAGCATATGGAGAAGAGATATGGCTCTCTCTTCCACGTTCCCCAAAAAGGGTGGAAAACAGCATTCCGACCTACGTTTGGAAAAGTAGAAAATGTTCATTTCAGTCCCATAATATTAGTATAATAAATAACCTTAGACATAGTGTGAAAGTATTGGCTTTAATCCTCATCTATGCAAGAAATGTCATGATTCTTTCCCACTTTTGGGGAGTTTTGAGGTATTTGCTGTAGAATCCTTCTAACATAGACACCATATAAAGTGAATACACAAGTGAGCACAAATTCCATCCAAACTATCTTATTTTCCCAAAGAGGTTTTCTTTTATTAGGCTTCATTTGAAAATCTTCACTCTGAGATCAGGTTAAAAATAATTCATTAAACTGATAGTAGTTGCCTGCAAGTTCTGGCTAATGCTATTTCACACACTGGTTATGAAGAATTCCTGCTTTCACACTGCATAACATATCAGTATTTTTCTTCTTTTGCACAGCTGCTATAATCCATAATAAATAATTGTTTAAACATGACGTCAGTAAATGTCATCTGTACTTTCTTTCTCCCAAGGCCATCAGGAAATGGTCAAGGAGAAATAGCTGAATAGCAATATGTTTCATCTTTCTTTTGTTTCTGTATGCACATTCTGTTTCCAAATATTCATCAGTAAAGGAGAAAAAGCTAATAGAGGAAAAAAAAAACTAATCAAAAGCTTTCTGTCTGAAGTCACTCGCTTTCCTGTTCATACCCAGAGTCCAGGGAAGTGATTATAGTTATACATGGTTGTATTCTCTGAGAACATGAAAACATGACAGTATATTATTAGTGCAGAGGCATAAGGAACAGCTGTTACTTAGTGTTTGGCTTCCAGCATTAGGCTGGAACTATAAAGTGAAATGCTACATCTATAGGAGGAGATGAACAAATCACTAAGAATGCCCTCTTCTGTAGATCTGTATGTAGAGCATTTTGGAAGTCTGCCTCTCAAAATGAGGCAGAAAGGGGAGTAAAAACAATGATTTGTGCTTACCTTGCTGCAACTTGGTGGTGCCTCTGCTCTCTGGTCTGAGAATGAGAGGACAGGACAAGTGCAGAAGCTTATTGCTTTATTAGATTACTCAAACTATGTATTTAGCAATTAGACAGGCATTGGTTTACCAGATGAGCTATAAATACAATATCTCCAAAGGACCAGCCATCCAAAGGAGATAAGAACCATAGCACCTCTGTTCTGCTAGCCTTTTAAGGAATCATACTTAAAGTAGCACAAGATCTGTAATGGAAAGGAGCTGCACTGCTCTTAGCAACCACAGACCTTTGTTCTGTTTAATTTGAGGATGCCTGAGCTTTATATATACTTGCCCACCCTGTGCAGTACTATGGCATCATCAAGGCATTACCTTCACTACTGCTCCTGTTCTATTATAACTAACTGAACAATAACAGTTCTTCATTTTAAGTTCATTTTCATGTATCAAGTGAGAACTTCAATTTTACTAAAAACACCTAAGAAGTTTCTGTGGATGTGATGTTAGACTGAAGTTTAAGATGATGCAGCACTACAGAAGTATATGTATTGATGGGTTTCCAGGGACTTAGCAGGATGTAATGGGGCACCAAATGCACTTAGGCTCCTAATAGGAGGAATAAGATCTGGTGCTAAGTGGCTTTGCCCAAGGTCTCACATGTTTGTGGCATTTGAACTGAACCTGGATCTCCCAAATTCCAGGCTACGGGCTTAACTTCTAGACCATTCTTCCTCTTTGATGACACTGTTACATCAGCACATAGGAAGCAACATACATTTAAGGAACTTTAGCATGAAGTCAGAGACGTTACAAATGGAAGCCTCTGACTGCATGCCATATTGATCCTAACTGTACATAAGCACAGCCCTGAAGTCATCCAGAGACTGGCTGACATCAGTGGAAGATCTGTCTGGACTACTCTTGGCCATCATCAGTTATAGCATATCCTATTTGTCAATATAGGGTTGTTCATTGCAGTTTAGCTACGTTACTGTTGGGATACTGCGGTTGCTCCAGATTGGGAGTTGGCTTCCCACTGTAAACCTGAAATTTGGAACCTCACCCTAACTTTCCTAAAGAGACATGAACCCTCTTCAGATCTCACATGCATCTCATTATCCCAGGGCTCTCCTTTTTTGCTAAGTTTAGAAATATCAAAACGAGTATGCAAAGTGTGGGTGCTTAAAGAAATACCCACTTGCTGACTTCTTGGATGTGGTGCTAGCCATCTCACTGTCCAATGAAACTGATTTTCAATCTACATAGTTTTACAGAGGAGCAATGCCCCTTAAAATTCTTTTGAGGGAACAGGGGGTATTATAATGAAATGTAATTTAGGAAAGGTTTGTGATGGGAAATCAAGCACACACACTAAGGTAGTCGGGGAAGGGATAAGGTATGAGGCTAAAGGGGAGGAAGACAAAGTTCCCTTTCTATCATTTCCAGCCCATGGAGGAAATGGGATCAGGAAACTCCCAGAAATAGTACTCTGACTCTCTTCCTATGCTGCTCAGAAGAGATTTTATAAATAAGAGCTGTCCTTTTTTTTTCTTAGACTCCAGCAAGCTGTTCTTTGTTTGCTCAGTTTTATTGTTGGCTGTTTTTCCAGGCACTGTGATGGATACCGCGTATTCTTGCACACCAGATTTCAAGTATATCTTAAAGTGGCAGGGGGCAATATTTTTTTTTTTTTTGGTTTTCCATGTTCTTGTTACCTGCAAGGCAATATTTATTTCTTTTTTGGTTTTCCATGTTCTTGTTACCTGCAGTTATTCCTAATGTTAACGCAGCAAAATGAACAAATTGAGTGAAACTGGCTACTGGAAACTGAGTTCAGTGACTGTCTCAGTGGAATTTCCCAGAATAAATGCTTTCAAAGCTATTCTCTCCTTTTTTATTTTCCAAACTCCAAAGAACATCAATCCCAAATAGACATCTTTTTTGTTTCTCTCTCACAGGTCTTACTCAATGTTGGCATGCATACAGACTTTAAGTATGCATAATTTCTTTTTCTGAACCATATGCACTTTTGTGTTTTTAGCTTCACAGAAAAATAAATTTTGCTCTGGATTTTTTCCTGGGATATCTTCCCAGATTGGATGATGGTAAAGACTCAAATGACAAATAATATGGATAATGGAAATGGCCAGCAGCAAGTATTTCAGGGTAACTCAAAAATGGGCCAGGTGTTCTGAAATCTTGACTGTAAGGTCACTAATGAATAATGTTGTCTCAATTTGTGCTTGGGGTGGAGCCATTACAGAAGGTGTGGTTGTGGCCCCCAAACCAATTAGGACTTGACATTTTGATAATTCATAGTAGCACAGAACATCCCTAGATGGTTCACAGGCAGAACAAATTGTCAGTTGAATGAAGTTTGATAAAACAGCTGATGACATAGCTCTGGCTGATGGGAGTTGTCTGTATGAATCCCCAGTCTCTAGACATCATAGCAGTGTGCCTGATCTGATAGATTAGATTAGGGAACTTGGAGAAATATCTCATAATTTTTTTATGAAAATATTCTTTCTTACAGAGTTAGCGTCACATGTGTCTGTAGCTATTGTGTAAACTGTCTTTTCTCATTTCTCAAACAAAATCCAATTAAATAAGATAAGTAGTTTAAAACTAAATGTCACGGGTTGGGGTCCCCAGGGTTGGCTGTGATACCCTGGCAGCTCCGCAACTGTGCCAGCTCTGCCCTAAGGGTGCCCAAGTCTTGCCTCACCTGCCATGTCTTGATGGTAAAATAATGAATCAGGAGGCTGCCCACAGGCTTGTGGTTGGCCCTGGTCCACTGAACTCCACAAGAACTCACTGGTCCTTGGGCCCTTCGCAGGACCTCACTCTAGTACTGTGCTGCACGCAGCACCTCAAGCCTTATGTGCTAAGTGTGTGGCTCTAATCCTTCCCTATCCCATGCTCCATGTCTGTTTTGCTTAGCACTATTTTGCTATAATGCTATAATGCATTAATGCTATAATGTTCATTTTAAAATTGATACCTGATTCCACTTAGTGTTCAGTGAGTTTCATTATAATGCTCATGGTTGCCACCTTAGGTCACTAAAAACACATGCAATCATCATCTGGGGCCGTTAAAAACTTTCTGGTTTCACTTAATGCTCATTTTGCTTAATGCTCGGTTTCTCAGGAACCAATTAACAGCACCAAGCAGGGTGTAACAGGGAACCCTAGTCCTGTTACTAAGAGGCAGGGCTGCCCCTTTAAGACCTGAGTCTACAGGAACACCAAGCACCAGGAGGGTAGGGGTTAATAGTCCAACAACCCAGGCCAGTCAGCTCACAGGAAGGGGATAGGCCTCTGGGCACACATAAACCCCAGGGCCAAGGCTGGCAGGAGGAGGTCTCTGGCAAGTGGCCAGGGGAAGAGAGCTCCTGCATGGCAGAACTACCCAGGAACTCTGTGGCTGCTGGCCAGACTGTTGCTGTGGCTAATGAGGCTCCAGGCATCTACAAGGTACCCAGAGCTGGAGGGTGCTAAACACACGAAGAGCAGTTTGGGGTTTTTAAGGAGCCAGAGTGTGGCTTGTATGA
The DNA here is from genome assembly GCF_000455745.1 of Alligator sinensis. Taxonomy (NCBI): domain Eukaryota; kingdom Metazoa; phylum Chordata; order Crocodylia; family Alligatoridae; genus Alligator; species Alligator sinensis. The sequence continues at coordinate 447,962 of NW_005842354.1, forward strand.
CTTGTATTATGTTATAGCTCAGGGGCTCATATTTATGTTATTGTTTTATCCAGTGGCTGAGGCTATTTGGGAAGGAGACGGCCTCACTGGGGCACACTACTGTGCAAAGCCCCTGTGCTGGGGGGGGCGCAGTGACAGGGGATGATCAGACCCCCAGTACCAGGGGGGTGCAGTGACAGGTGGCAGACCCCAGTGCCAAGAGGCACAACGACAGGGAGTGAGCTGACCCAACTCCCTAGGGCATAGGTCAACATTTATATACCATCTGCAAGATGTGGGCCACCATGTAGGGAAGGTTTGGAGCAACCCCTAGCATTGGTGTAGGAAATGGGCAGCCTCCCACCTGAGTAACATCATACTTATTGTTCCATCAAGGCATGGCTGGTGAGATAGGTGGCTGGGTAGCCCAGGGAGAGAGGGTCAGGTCTACAGGCCCAGGGATGGACACCGGTCACACAGGGGTTTTCTGTAGTCCTTAACCTGTTCTTTCACCACTGTTGGCTGCTCACCTGCTCCTGAAACTGCTGCCAGGTTCAGTAGTTTGGGAGCTGACCTTGCCTGTGAATACAGGTAAAAAAGCCACTGAGAATCTCAGACTTTTCTGCATCATCTGTCAATAGGCTGCCTCCTCCATTCAGTAAAGGACCCACATGTAGGTCAGCAACAAGAGGAAGATCATGGAACATGTAGTAACCATTCTTGTTACTCTTCACATCCCTTGCTCTCTCTGTGGCCCCCAAAGCTCCAGTTGTGCTTTGGCCTTCCTGATTTCATTCCTGCATACCCAAGAAATACTCTTGTACTCCTCCCTGGTTGTTTGTCCATGTTTCCACTTCTTGTAATGCCTCCTTTTTGTGTTTTAGCTCATTGAAGAGTTCTCTACTAAGTCAAGCTAGTCTTCTGCCATACTTGTGAGTCTTGCTGAGCATCAGGATGGTTTGTTCCTGTACCTTCAGAGTATAGTTTTGGTAGCTCAGTAAGTACAATCAGCTGTACTGGACTTCTTTCCCCCTCAGCCTGACCTTCCAGGGGATCCTGCCCATCAGTTCCCTGCACGAGTCAAAGTCTGCTGTTCTGAAGTGCTGGGTCCTTACTCTACTGCTCTCCTTCCTTCCTTTCCTCAGGATCCTGAGCTCTATTAACTTGTGGTTGCTGCTGCCCAAGTTGCCATCCACTACCACATTTCTCACCACTTCTTCCCTGTTTATGAGCAGCAGATCAAGAAGAGCATGGCCACTAGTTGGCCTCTCCAATTCTTGTGCCAGGAAGTTGTTCCTGTCATGGGATGGGGTCCCTAAGGATGGCTGTGTTACCCCTAAGGCCCCTTGACCGTGCCAATTCAGCCCGATGGACACCCTCTATTCTCACCCACCCCATTTTGATGGATTTATGATATAGGGAGGCTGCCTTCACTTCCCATTGGACATGGTCCTGATGGATTTCCTTGACCCCGTAGGTTCCCGGACCTCTTGTGGGTCCCGTTCCAAAATAGATGTCACAGGACACCCCAGCCTTATGCATGGCTCCAAGCCATCCCTTTACCATGCCCCAAGCCTCACAGATAGTACTTTGACAGCATCCCTCTGAAGCCTTGTTTTCCCTCAGCCTCGGGTTGTCACTGGGCTCTCCGCAGCCCCGTCTCTCACAGCACCCCCACTGGTGCTGGGGCCCCCACACTATAGTGGGGCCCCAATGAGGCCTCCTCCTTCCCCAATAGCCTCTCCCAAACCACCGGTGGTATACAAAAGCAAACAAAACATAAGCCCCTGGGCTATAACATAATACAGAAGATCAGGGTGTGCTCTGACCCTTTAAGAGAATCAGATTTCGTCCCTAGCACTAAGTGTAGGCAAGGGTACCTGTGGAGCTCATGGAGCCCCCTTAGCCCTAGGTGCAGCATATCAGACAGTTGCAGCATCACTGGGCACTTCCTTTCAAGAGGCTCCTTACTCTCTGGCTGCTAGCCTCCTAGCCTCAGCTCTGGGGTTTATATATGAGCCAGGCCCTGCCCCTTCTGGTCAGCTGACTGCTAGCAGGTGTGGGCCAACTAACTCTTTCTGGCTGCTCTGACAACCAGCAGCTGGGGCTCCAACTGACTGTTAGGGCTCTCTCCCTAGTAGTTCCAGCCCTTTAAAAGTTGCAGGGCACTAGGGTGTCCTGCTCCAGTCCCCAACACTCTCCAAAATATTCCTGGATTGCCGGTACCTCCCAGCACCTGCCCTGTCTGCACTTGTGCCCCTTTCCTGCCCTCCATAGCCTCTGCCCCCACTTGCCCCCCTGAAACCTCTGTTTCCCGCCTGCTTCCCACAGCCCCTCTGTTCCTTGCCTGCTCCCCACAGTTTCAGATTGCTTACTCTCAAGTGTGGTTTCAGCTCCATTCCCTCCCCAGGACCTGGAGTATATGGAAGGGGCTGGAACTTGCATGTGCTTTGTGCCCTGGGAGAAAAGGCAGAGCCATACCTAACAGAAAGGGGCAGGGTGTAGGAGGGTGTGTAGAGGCTGCAAGGCCAGGTGAAGGGAGGGGAAGTCAGCTACTATAGCTCTGACTGGCCCTGACTCAGGCTTGGAGCCACAGCTGTTGCAGCTGCTCTGCCTTTTACTTGAATCCAAGATGAGGGCCTTTCTCCCTTTGAATGGGGGAAAAAAAACCTTACCTTGGATTTGAGTAAATGCAGTACTGTTAGGAGGCAACACTCAAGAGAAATCAACATGCAAATGTATGCCAAGTACCTGTGTTAAGGCAACAGTAAGTTTCTCTGCTATCATTTGTGCAGTTTAAATGTGGAAATAAAGTATAGCTTGTAGCACTGTAACCCTGCTGCAAACAGGAGAAATGTGAAGTCTTCCCTGGTTTTATATCTTAAGGCCTTACTACATATCGGTGGAAGTCAGTTGGGAGTTTTGTCATTCACGTCCATAGAAGCAGACTTCTGTCCTTATTTTGTATAATTTATTGAAATTTATAGAGGTTGGGCATATAGGAAGGGGTAAATCTGATAAGCAGCTTAACAAAAAAAGTCACACCAGACTGCATTGATACAGTATTTTCTATGGAAAGAGCTTTTCTCTAAGATATTCATGGGAATTTGACCTCACTGTCCTGACATTTGTGTTTGTAGTAGGTAGCATAGAGGATTAAAAACTGTATTATGATGTTGCTGAGCCTTTAATCTAATTTTGTGGATTTAGAGATAGTACATGTGATCGTGACTGGCAGGGACTTGACAACAAAGATAGCAGGAAGGAGGAAGGCTGTTGAAATTTCACTGGCCACGAACCTACTGCAAACACTTTGCATTCAGTTCCACGTATCGAGGAAAATGAGATTAGTACTTTCAGAGATGAACTGGGGATTCAGGGGTGTTAGAAAGCCATCAGCGTGTCTCATTGTTTGTTTCTTTTTACCCCTTGTAATCATGGCTCTAATGCTTAGTTACCAGTATTTCAAATCCAAACAAGACTTTTTTATGTAAAAAACAAAACAAAACAAACAAAAAAACCACATCCCAAACAGCTTCCTGTAGCCAGAATAAGAATATTAACAAAGACTGATTCCCATGCCCACTGACTTTTTCATACCACCTTTCACCATGATACAAGTAAGGGGTTAAGCAAGTTTTCAGATATTTAGGGCCAGCTCAACTGTCCACGTCTGAAAAAAAACCAACTCGGGCATCCTCTAAAATCTGTTCTCAGGGGGGCTGCTGGACCCTGAACTGATGTCCCGGCCCTATCTAACAGCTCCAGCAGTTGGGCCCGTCTCTTCTGCCACCACCACAGTGTTCAGTTGGACTTATTGCTCTTTCTTTATTTTATGGTTCCCCTCTTCTGCTCTGTACTTTGGGTCAACATCCCCTCGAGGCGTTGGCCCTCTGAAATCCTTATATATGCAAATCATTGACATAAATGAGACCTTTTTGCATGAGGAAGGATCTTTTGCCTCCGGATTTGGCCACATACGTTTGTAATGACCAGGGATATATACATGACCATAGATATATTAGTGGTGTTTCATTTTAATCACAGAAAAGTGTGGATTTGGGGTTACTCTCTTTTAACTGAAAATTGGGGATTTTTTAATTTATCTTTTTTAATATCGGAGAAAACCAGGACCCCTGGTAATGTGACTAGCTTATCTTTAACATGGCCACAGCTCAGTAACACCACCGCTTTCTTCTCCCAGCCAGCTCTTGCCACCCATTCCAGGACAGGTCAGTTCCCAAATCTCTGGCCAGATCATGCTCCTAAGGTGCACAGAGGAGCAAAGGATTTTGTGCATGGACCTCACCCTTTCCACGTATAAGTGGGTGGGACAGGTGGGGATCCATCCAGGGGAAAGTGCATGGGGGCAGTGCTGGATGAGAAGGGTTATATATGGAGCTGTACTGTATTTTCTCCCTAGATTATTAATGCTGGGGAACAGAGCTGGGATTAGGGGCAGGCAATGTGGGCAACTGCCCAGGATGCCATGGTCTCACACACACACACACACACACACACACACACACACACAAGCCCTCTCTCTCCCCCCCCCTTACCATCCTGCCCCACCTCTGTTGATCCTACCCCATACAGGAGTGGTGCCCAGCCCAGCCAGCTCCCCACCTCCAGCCACCACTCAGGAAGAGCTGGGATGGGCAGTGTGGGTGGCTCCACTTTGCTGCTGGACTGTGCCTTGTGCCCCTGCCTACTTGCCTCTGTGCTACTGACTTGGGGTGGGAGGGAGCACCTGGAGGTGGGGGTCAGGGGTTGGTGTGGCACCAAAATACAAATTTTCCCTAAGGCCAGTGTTGCTGGGGAACCTCACCCTTAGCTTCTCTGCTATGGTTAGGGGACATCCTGCAGTCTGGCTCTATTGTAGATGCACTGTTGTGAGTTGGAGGGAACACGAAGGGAGATGGCTATCACCTCCTGTGGATCCTTAGGAACCCATGTCTGGGGTTTGGAACCCTGTCCCTTGTTCATGGTAGTTGCAAATCCTGCTATTCCTCTCTATCAAGCAAACTCTGCCTGGGAAATCTGATATAATCGTTTCAGCACTCTTCTCCCCTTCCTTCCATCAGTGACATGCTCAATTATGGAAGGAGATGACCAAGCCCTCAGTTCTGCATTGCTACATTCAGATGAGTTCTCATACTTAATGTATATTGCTAGATGCCAGTGACTTTTCCACAAACAGATGTCTCATTTCATATGCATAGCGATAGAAGATCTCAACATGGGCCAAGGAGTGACAGGACAAGGTGGCAGTGCCAGGGCCAAAGAGAGAGTTCCGGAAACATTGTCAGACACAAGCAAAGATGGAAGGGCAGATGTAATTTCTTCCTTATTTCTGGGTTTAACTTCCCAGCAAATGTTGTGACCTCTAAAAGGTCACTGATCAGCAGCTGTCTCTTGGCCCTCATTCTGTCCTTAACCATGTTGACTGAAATGCTTATTCATTCTAGTGTAGTAGCTGTTTTTGGATCATGCTAATACTTCTTCAATCTGCATCTAAATCCATCCTCATAATCCACCAAACACTAAATCCTGATAAATCTAGTCAAGTTTCTTTTAACAACATGCTTATATATAATTATCTGTTGGTTGCAAGAGCAAAAATATCCAAGTAATTGACTGAATCCTAAACAGAGAGGGGAAGTCAAGTCAGTAAATTGCAATTCAGACAGTCCATTTATACTCCCATGATGCTGCTAGTTACTAGCTGTTGTCATTTATGAGAGTATATTACACTAACTTCTTTATTGCTTGGCATAAATGTATGTACACCAGAGACTTTCTGCCTCTGGGAACTCTTTAAGAGACTATATGTCTTAGTAGCTTGTACATTTTAATACAGAGAATCGTAGCATGAGACCAAGAATCACAAATTTCTAGGTCCTAAACCAAATCGAACCAGAATAGGGCCTTGTTTTATTTGACATAAGTAAAGCACAACACTCCCTTAAAAATGGAATTTTAGCTTGAATAGCAGGTTCTCATAATAGAAAGTGTTAGGCTGTGGTAAGCATGAGCAGCCTACAGCCAGCTTGTCTACAATAAATAATAACAATAATCCCCACTTTGCTGCTGATGTGACCTTGGGCATGACAATTATGGATACATTTTCTTAAATGGGGGATATTTGCAACTCCCATAGAGGCTTGGGAGTTGGAAAAAAATAAAATAAAACCAAATGAATCTACCTGGAATTCAAGCGTTCCATTTGCAAAATAGGGATAACTCAAGGACATGGCAAAAGCTAATTAGCAAGGGGCAGATTTTATGGCCTTTGTGCTGCTGGGGAATAGATGTTTCCCCATAGCTCCTCACCTGAGAAATCCTTCTGGGATTCAGGAATCCTGGCAGGAAACAAACCAGAAGAGCTGTCTCTTTCAGGTCCTTCCCTGCACCTACTGACACAAGGGGAGTTTTGGAATAGAGGGGGACACTGAGCTGAGTACTATGAGTGTTCTGCCAATACAAGACTCCAAGGAAACCTCACTGAGTGTGGATATATTAGAGCAGTAAGCTGTTGCAAACAGTGCTGGGTGAGAGAATCAGAGAGTTGCAACCAACTCCTTGAAAGCTCACCACGCCTGGGGACAGACATTACATACAAACTCATTTAAGTGATCAGAAACTGGTTTAAACCTGTAACAGAACAGATGCACATAAACCAATTTGAAAAAAAACCTGATTGAATGTAGTATTAGGCTTAACTGATTTGGATCAAACTGGTTTATTCAATGTCTGTCCCAGACCCCTTCCTGGTTTAAGTTAAACCAGACTCCCCCAGCATCCTGGCATGCTCTCTGGGCTGAGCAAGGCTCTCTGCTCCACAACAGAGCTGGCCCCTCCCCTCTGCTCCCTAGCTGGAGCTCCATCAGAGACTGCAGGGATCTGCCTTGCTTCCCCCTGCTCCCCTGACTCCCTCCCCCTGCCTTACACAGACTACTCTCAGCATTAGCTAGCATACCACATGCTGGCTACAATCAGTGCTGTGACAGGCAAGACAAAGGTAGACAGGACTGTGTCTGCTGAGGGCTTTTTGCAGCTAATCAACATGTAGCTGGTAACCTCCCTCCTTGGAAAAGGTTGTTTAAGAGCTTGAACTAATGAGAGAGGCTTTGTTTTCTGATGGGGTGATAAATGCTGATAACAGAGCTGATAATTGCTCTGTTATCCAGGAGAGGAGGGAACCCCTCTTTAATAAGAGCATCCTGCTGGGGCCTGGCCATACCCCACTCAGCTCAGCACTGTAGCAGGGAAGGTAGGGATGCTCTAGCGCCCCCATCCCACTCCAGCTTCTAGCCTGAGCCACTGCAGACATGTGCCTGCATTTCTGGGATGTCTGTATAGTTACAGACCAGTTTAGCCTAGCCAGGTTAGACTAACCTGCAACGACCGAATCACTTCAGGCTCAGGCTTTTTGAATGTCTGTCCCTAGCCCTGGTGTTGCCCTCCAGGTAAGCTATACACAGAGTCTGACCTGCCATGTTTTAGAATGAAAAAAAAAGAGATGGATTGTGTGATTTCATCAGAATTGTATGAGCTGAGCAACATTTGCTCAGTTTGTCCAGCACAAAGTTCATCCTATCTATGAACATAACACTGTAGTATACTTGTTATCCCAAGAACACTTTAGGGAAGAGTTACTCTCCAGAAATTAAGTAAAACTTAGTGGCCATAATTTCTTTCAAAAGTTCTTCTTAAAAGGATCCTTGTCTAGAAGATTTAAAGGGTTGGAGAGATCTGGAGGATTCATGATAGACATGGCTTATGGCAAACATTAACAGAAAATCTTCAGTGAAGTGTGTAAGCATAGCATCATCTTTGCACAAAATAATGCAGTCAGGAAGGTCAGTGGTCTCCTTGTGCTGCCATAACCTTGAAGCAAGTGCAGTGCTTCAGTTCCATTGGCTGCCAACACATACAAGCAGAGCAGTATGAAAAAGTTGTGTCTGCAAGCAGCTGCTGTTGACTTTGTATCCAAATTTTGTTTTTTATGCTCCCTCCCTCCCCACCCTGGAGACACAATTGATCATATAACTAGTAATCCAGTCCCTGGCAGTGATTTGTTGTAGTGCTGATAGAAGGGCAGGCCAGCCTGTGCTTGTATGGCGCCGTGTGATTTTTAGTCCATTTAACACAATCTGAGGAATTTCATTTGGGAGTCTGAATTAGTTTCATAAGCAAGGGATACAATGAGCTACAAACTTCAGTTTACACTAAGTGCCTATCACTTCTCAACTCTTAAGTATAATATTGAGGCTCAAGGTTCATTCACTTGAGGTGCATTTTTTTTTCCCCCCTTTTTAATCAACTGCTTAGCCTTTTTTCTTTGTTTAATACAAATTGCCAGTAAAATAAATGTCAAGGTTTTTCTTTTAATGGGGCTCAGAATTATTTTGTTTGGGATTATACATATAAATTATTTCACTGTGTATACAAACACATTTTTTCTGCTGTTTTAGAGAGAAAACTATTTATTGTAGTTTAACAAAGAATGTGTTTTGTAACTGCACAATTAGTTCACAAAACTATCATATTTACAACCACTTGGAAAAGTTAATGAATTTATGCTTCCTAATCTATTAAGTACATAAACAGTTAGGTCAAAGTTCAAGGATTCATTTCAATATCTTGATGGGTTCATTCAGCTGTTGATTAAGTTCAAAATAGAGAAAGCAATACTAATGGCAGTCTCTAGGCAAGATAATATTGACAGCCTTTTCCTACATCTGTCTTGTAAGCTGAAAGTAAAGCCTATATAGATAAGAGTATGCACAAATCTTTCTGCCTTTCATATTTCTGGGAATGAATCACATTGTTTATTTGGGTATGCTATAATATGCAAAAAAAATTTTTTTTAAAGTACTACATATTTTAGGAGGAAAGTGAAATAGGATTTTTACCTCTCAAGACCAGAATTCTGCTCTCAAATGGGTCATGTTTGAATATGAATGTGATAGGAATTGGGATAAATCTATCTCTGTATACCACAAAACAATCAACTTAGTCATCAATATCCCATTTAAAATTAGTTTTTAGGCCGCTTTAGTATCATAATTCTTTCCTTGAGTTTTTCCTGGTTTCATCACTACTGTTGTTTTCTTATATAATCTTGTGCACTGGATGCTCAGTTATCCACATTTATCTTTCTTTTAAACTTGTTTTCCATCCTGCATATCTTTGCATCTCACAAAGTGTCAACTCTCCCATATATTCCAGGTGTCATCTCCTCCACCTATTCTTTTCACATTTATCTTGTTACCTTTGCCACTGGTTTCTCTAATATTGTGGTAACCCCTTGCTGTTTCACTACCATTTTTCTCCATCTCTGCTATGACTCTAAAACAATGTGCATCTCTCAAATGTCAATTATAGTTTTGTCTCTGTCTTATTTGTCTAGCTCCATACAATCATGTAACATCATGTTGTTTTGGCATGGTTGTCCAAACCAATGCTGGAACTGAAGCCACCTGCTGCAGCTGTTGTTTAACAGCTCTCAGTGATACCAGCACTTGCTTGTGGTATGGGAGCAGATGTCCTTCAGAACACTATTCAAAGCAATAAGTCTCCAATGTATGTAAGGTATACTCAGCACCAAAGAATAAAGATAATTGCTGCACATGGCTGCACCATCTCCACCAGAAAACATGCTCTAAATCAAATTGGCATTTAATTTTGGGACACTAGTATTTAATAACTCAGTTAACACCCCATTAAGAAAGAGAGTAAAAATTCACACCCGTCTCCTGAGCTGTTTTTTTCATTTCTTCATTCTCAACAAATGGCAGTGTCTGTACCTCAGAAAAGTTATACTCACAACCAGAAGGCTTTCAGGTTTTTTTTTTTTTTTTTTTTTTTTAAGATGAAGAACTTAGACTGTATAGATTTCTGCAAAATTTACCAAAATATTCAGTTGTAGGTCTCACAGCCCCACATTTGGGTTGTGACTAAACTGAAAGGACAACAGAATCCTCTAGTTGTACCTGCAGCCCCCAGCTTGAACACCCTGGACACATCACTAATGACCTCCAACTGCTCCTTGGAAAAGATGACTGTCAGGGTAGCCATATGGGATGAACCTGTCCCAGCTGACAAACAGCATCCCCAACCTTAAAAGGCAGGTAGCCTATTGCTTGAGATAACTCCTCACTGAGGTGTCAGGCCTGGCAAGAGACCCAGATGCAAGCAGTGACCCCCTCATCATTCACTGGACCAAATAACACACTTTATAACAGGTTCATTCATCTGAACCTCTACCGATGTCATATATACCATCACCTTACAATACCCCCTGCTGTCTACATTGGACAGACAGAGCAATCCCTATGTGTAAGAATGAATGAACACCGATCTGACATCAGCTCCAGAAAGACACAAGGCCTGTGACAAAACACTTTATTTTCCATGAACATACCATTGCTGACCTCAGGGTAGCTGTTCTTAGACAAAAAAAAAAACAAAAACAAAAACAAAAACACAAAAAACACAAACCTTGGAAATGAATTTGAACATAAAGTTGCAGAGCACGAAATTATTCACAGATTGGATTGTGTTACTTATGGTTTAGACAAGGGCAGCTCCTGGCCACCTCCCAGCAGCACAGGGATTTCCCGGAGCGCCCAGCGCTGGCTGGGAGCTGTCCCACTTCTGGGGCAGGTCCTGGCCAGTCCCCGGGCAGGCAGGGATTTCCCCAAGCAGCCTGGGGCTGGCTGGGAGCTGTCCTGAAGTGGGGCAGTCCCAGGTTGCTTGGGGAAATCCCTGGCTAACTGGGGGCTGGCTGGGAGCTGCTTCAGAAGCAGGACAGCTCCTAGGCAGCCCCCAGCTGTGCAGAGAAGCCCTGCTGGGCACAGGGGTTGTCCCCATGTGCATAAGGCCAGGAGAGTTCTGCAGCAGCAGCTGCTGTCTCCCAGCCCCAAGCACATCAGGATCCTTTCCAATGTGCACAGGGCCAGGAGATGGCTGCCATGGTGTGTTGGGATCTGCCCCTGTGCATCCCCAGGGGCCAGAGCAAGTTAAGAGCAGCCTTGTACCAGGCTGCTCCCATGGGGAGCAGATATAGATGTGCTTCCAGAGAAAGCTTACTGTATAATATTTTACTGTTCAGTAAGCCTTTATAACATTAATAACACATGTAGACATTCCAAGTATTTGCATGGACTCACAGAACATTACCATTTTCTTTTCAATTCTATCAATAAGAACCAGGTAAATGATCATCTGGGACAATCAAATCAGGCAAGGTGTTCCTTTCATTCTGTTCGATTCCTCTCAAACTACAGCAATGGATTTTCCTGGTAACAGAAAAACAGGCCATCTTCCACAGATTATTTCTCCCTTATTTTCAGTGCCTGAATGGCAGGTTCTTATAATACAGTGATACCTTCATCAAGCCCAGTCTAAAACACAAAATTAAATTGGTGGGCTCACTTGACACAAAGCAAAATAGTTCACAGAGATGAAAGGCAGCTAACAGCAGACAGCCATGGGTATCTCAAATTACATTAGCGTGTCAATGGTCCCATGAATGCTGGGGGACAAGTGTCAGGTCCCAAACTGTATCTTCATGTTCTTTATAAAAAGAATAGGACAGTGACACTGAATGTTAGACCTCTTTGTCTAGTTTTGAAAAACTGAAACTGAGGATAAACACTGCAGTCACATACAGAACAAATGGTGAACATCGTACCTAGGGGTAAAAAAAAAAAAAAGAAGAAATTAAGAGTCTAGTAAGATAATATGGAGTAGGAAAAATATTTTGGATTTTCACCAATGTGCAACTGCTTTCAATAAAAACCAATGGGACAATAGCTTGTGTTGCTAACAAAAGCCTTGTAAACTAGTCCCTTTACACTAGAAAGCCCAAATCACCCATGATACATGACAGCAAGAGAGGCCAAGTGATTAGATAATTTGTATTGTTTGGAGCAACTGGACTCCTATCATGTACAAGAATGTTTGGATTGACATTTTTCCTAGTAGACGTAGGTCAAGATACTTTAGTCTAATGTTTTTGCTTGCCTCCGATTTTGCCCTGTTTGAAATGAAAGGGGCCTGATTTATTTATTTATTTTGAGTATTCAGCAACTTCTGAAATTCAGGTCTTTTCAAAGGGTCTCTAAATGCCCCCCTAAATTAAAGCAATTCATAAAGTTAAATGTTGTTTTAATCACAAACACCCTTTCCAGAACAAAAAGCAAAACTCCTAAATACCCCAGGAACTGAAGTAAGCCTAGTTATTACCATTTAATTAAACTATCAGTTCAAAAAATCCAAGTTTAGCATTCAGACTTGGGAAATATGAGCACAGATAATTGCATTAGCTAATAATAATGAGCCAAATTGTAATGTAAAACTAAGAAGACAGAATGTCCGGTGAGAGCCAAGCTGCCAAATCCTGGGATTATGGCACTATGCTCATGCTCTCATGAACTGCTGAAGAATTCAGACTGCCAATGTTTATTTTAAAATGGGAATCCAAAGGCACTCCATGGATCATATGTTACTGTTGATGATGACTATGTGTATTCCCATAATATCCCCCATTATTATTTTTGTACGGGTTGACCAAAAACCATTTTGCAAGAGGGAAGAATGCAAAACCTGGACTACTACTAATAAAATCTAATGTGTTAAATACACGTTGGATGTGTTCAAAAGCAATGAGACCTCAGGACATCTTAGTTATACTCTGGAATATATTAGCGCGCGCGCACACACACACACACACACACACACACACACACACACACACACACACACACTTCTTAAGTTAAAAGATCTTATGTGATCACCACCAGGCTAAGAGCCTGATCCTGAAAATGAGCTGCATATCAGATTCAATGGGTGTGTATACACATACAATGTTGACTGAAAATAAGGCAACTTAACTGAGTTGCCTTAAATTAAGCCATGTCAGAGTGTGTATATATATGCAGCTCCTTGATATGGTGGCAGCCATCTTGTGAGCTAAGTTGACTTAACTAATGCAACTCAAGATGATATACCTCAAAGATATATTATCTTGCACCATATTTAAGTCGACTCTGCTCTACATACATGTGTATGCTCTGACAGTTAAGTCAACTTAAAGTTAAGTCAGCTTAACTGTCAGAAAGTACATGTGTATACACCCAATAAGAGCTCTGGCTCCAAAATGACTGGTGCCTAACAGGGCTCTTTAAGATGAGATCATGGTAAATGTGCAGTATTCTCCGAATGAAGGACACTATGTAGCTATATTGTCCCAGGCCCAAACCAGAAAATGAATTGCGAGACTTAAATTCACTATTTTCCCATGGAAAATATAGTAGTTCCACAATGCTGCTCACCCCTGACCATGTCTATACGAGACACTGACTGCAGTAATGACTATGCAATCATTTAGTATTTGTATGCGTCACGGGATGGAGTCCCTAAGGATGGCCGCGATCTCCTAAGGCCCCTTGACCATGCCAACTTGGCCCGATGGGCACCCTCAGTTCTCACCCACCACGCCTTTGATGGAAATATAAAAGCAGGGAGGCTACCTTTAAGTCCTCTTGGACACAGTTTGATGGGCTCTCTGAGCCCTGTGGGTTTCCAGACCCCTTGTGGGTCCTGTTTTCACAATGGGTGTTTTGGGGGCACCCTAGCCGTATGGGCTATATGCATGGCTCCAACTGCCCCTTTACCATGCTCCAAGCCTCACAGATGGCATTGACTTTGTTCGGTCTGGGCCTTGGTATGAATTGGCCCCCTTGTCCTCTTTGGGCTCTCCACAGCCCTGTCTCTGCGCCTAACGGGCGCCTGGGTCTGTGCACTCCAAATGCCGCACCCTCACTGGCACCAGGGTCCCCACGCTGCAGTGGGCCCCCAATGAGCCCTTCTCCTTCCCCAAATAGCTTCACCCAAACCACTCATCTTATAAAAACTACAACCAAAACATAAGCCCCTGGGCTATAATGTAACACAAGCTACATAAGGTGTGTTCAGCCCCTTTACATTACCTGGAGCAGAACTTAGTCAGGCCTCCTCCTCCCTTCACTTACTCTACAAAGACTCCTTCCCCCTTAGCTGCCAGCAGAGAACTGCCCTCCCTAGCTCCAGCCTAGGGTTTATATGGGCCCAGGGCCCTGCCCCTTCCAGCCAGCTGACCAGGTGCAGGTGCAGACTAATTTCCTCATTAGCTGATTGCCATAGCAACCTAAACCTGGGCTCCTGCCTGGCTCTTTGGGCTCTCCCCAGGCAGTTCCTGCTCTTCTAGGAGTAGGTACCTTAGTGCCCTGCAACAGTACGAACAAGTATGAAATGACTGGGCAATAACTGGAGTTACTGTGTAGTTGCACTGAGGAACGGCTTTTTTTGTGATGCTGACTGTGCAGTAGCTGGTGTTATGTCACGTTTCCTGCCACATGACACTACTGCTCAGTAGTCATTGGCTGCATGGTAGCCCATGTCTTGTGTAGACATGGCCCCTGTGTCTTAGATACAAGCAGCACATGTTAGAAGTAAAGGAGTGCTGTTAAAATAAATTACTGCCCTGTTCACATGCTTGGAATGATGGAACATCTTGCTTGACAAACTCAGGTTTAGTGTCAAGCATTTTTCAATAGAAGAGACTACAGTCAATCCCGAATTAGAATTATAGAAAAGATGGTAGAGAAATGTCTAGTCGCGTACAGAAATCAAATTAAAAATGTACATTTTTCAGTTCTCTTAAAGAGGCCAGACCTTGGTATGTGTCCCTTTCAAATGTTGCTGTGAGTTTCTGAAGAGAGAAAACAATACATGCATGGAAGGGAAATGATTTGGTATTTCTAAAACATCCACAAGCCAGCTGACATGGCTTTTGTACTTACAATAGGCACTCTGGAGTTTATTCCAAACAAAAGAATGAGACTTACTGCAGCCAAATTCAAAACAGAGTGATAACATGTGCAGAACCCAAACCAAACAAAAATAAGGCTTTCTTTAGCCAAAGTCTAGAGACTAGGCAGCTCAGATAAGTGATCTATCATCTACCTTCCCTGTGGACCATTCCTTTCCCTCAACTTCTGGGGAATAAACTGTAGCTTGCCAGTGAGGTCATCAATGGTATTCCCCCGCAGGAGTGAACTCCTGCTGCTCATTTAGTCTATCTGATGGACTGCAGTAGCCAAAGTCCCTGCAGGCTGTTCCCTTCAGAAATTACAAGGAGAAGAATGTAACATTAAAAATAATCCCAGCATTAGTAGTTATTCTGGAAGAAAACATGCTTCCACATCTCTGTCTGTTTGTAGGTGGAGAAATTAATTTAAATTGTTTTTCCCCTCCAAGCTCATATGGTAAAAATTCCAGAAACAAGAGTCTGAAGACAGGGGCTGCTTAACAGATTTAAGATATCCTCCAAAGCTCTCAGATCAGTGGAAAGACTTAAATTGATTTCAAAAGGCTTTGAATCAGAACTTTAATGTAGCCTTGGGCTAAACCAATATTTTTTCTAGTTTTTTTTTTTTTGTTTTTTTTTTTAAATATAGCTAATGCTAGTCAATGCTCACAGCCAATACTTACCATACAACTTAAGTGTCTTAAAAATGCTACATTGCAGCATACAATGTATGCACTGCAATTATAATCACTTAATATTTATCCCATGATTAGGTTTCCTTGATGGTGCTATTTATTACCTTCCCTTCATTTCAAGGATCAGCCCCCAAGCAGTAGTCATTATCTAGGAGGATAGTGACCATAGATGCTTTTTAGTTTTAGATTTGTTGAGGAGTAATCTACACCCCAATGGGGTTGCACTCTCTCTTTAAACATCCAAAGTGACAGGATCTTACCTGGTGGGTGACATTGTAAAACCTCCTGTTTTCTTTATCAGAGCTGCATAAAGACCACCACACAGTGTTCTGTGGAGCATTCAGTAGCATGAAAGTATTTGGGCTGTGTTCAGACCTTTAGTATTTGGTTCTGTCTGTTCGAGCTGTTGAGTATTAATTGCACAAATACTGAAGACATACATTTTATCTTTGTGTGCTTGAGTACTTTCAGGTATTGCAATTTTGACCCCCTCTACACATTTACAGGTATTGCACAATTAACTGGTTAATTGTTCAATCACCTGGAGACCAACGGCATGTGCAAAGTAGCAATCGCATGATAAAAAGCTCTAACTAGCTATAAAGTTAGACCTTGAAAGTGTGTACTAACTTTATAGCTGGTGGCTATCAAGCTTTAATTTGCATGTGTAACAGGGTCTCCCCTATGGCTGGGAGCCCTGTCAGCTGGCAGGGTTCCCAGGCGCAGGAGCGCGCCATGCCCAGCATGAAACCCCCAAGCTCTATGGATCACAGCTGCTATGATCCCCATGGCTTGGGGGTGCATGAAACCAAGTGTCCTGGCTGCACCACACACCCAGCCAGGACTGAGAGTCCTGTACCTGATGGGACTACCAGGCTACACCTTCTTGCAGCTGCCAGGAGACATCAGAAACCCCAACAGACAGCCCAGCCTGAGCTAATTGCCTAGGTGACCATATCTGCCTTATGGCTGTGACTACCCCAGCTACTTAACCAACCGGCCACTGACTGGCTGCTGGAGAGAGCAGCCTCCTGTTTAGTGCCACCTGCAGCAGCGGGCTGTAGGCCAGCAAACAGTTCCTTGGAAGGTCTGCTCTTGTAAGCCTCCTGGATGCTCTGGTTTCTGACCCTACTTGCTTCTTCCTGGACTCCAGCTTTTTTTGGATTAACCCTTGGATCTAGTAAATTGGTCTTTGACTTAGAAACCCTGACTTGGCTTGTGTTCTGGACTCTGACCTGGATTTTCCTTTGGATCTGGTAACTTGGGGTCTGCCACAGGCCATGTCTCTGGCTTCCCTCTGATGGTCTACCACTAGGCTAGACTGCCTATGACCCTGTCCCTGAGATGTCCTCAAGATCACCTGGAGAGCGATCGTTCTCATGCAGCTGTAGGGCCTGCAGAGCCATGAGCAAGACCACCTGCAGAGCGACACGCACCTCCTCAGAATCAGCCCTATTTAACCCTTTCAGTCACTCCACTTCTGTCAATCTTCCATTCAACCAATCACTCACAAAGGAAAACTATCAATCACATGCCAATCCTCCCGTGACCAATCCAAGGGTCAGTAAGTGTCTGGCCCTCATCCAAGACTGGCAACATTTTTCTGCCACATGTAGGTTACATAATGTAGGGTTGACTGTGCATGACCATATGCTCAAAAGTAGATCATGGTCCTACAAGGTTCAAAAATTCACTGCAACAGTGACACTACAGTTGGTGCCAACACCATTTCCAGCCTGGGACAGGCCAGGCTCCTTGCAGCACCTCCTGCCACAGCTTCAAACCCTGCTGCCCCTCTTCACCTCCTGCAGCCCAGCCAGTCTTCTGTGCTGCTGCCAAGCCCATGGCGCCTGGGCTCGGGGGCTGCAGGGCTCCCAGATGATTGGGATGAAGAGCTGCCTGCACCCCCACCCTCCCCACAGGGGGCCTCTCTGCAGAGGCAACCTGTGGCCACCCCCCCACCCCCCATGCCAATGCTGCACCCCAAGTGTGCCCCTGCTGCCCATGTCCTGGGCACTGCACAAAGAGCTGTTTCCACAGACCAAGAGGCGCCCAACCTACTATGCCCTGCTGTTGCTAATTGCCATGGTTCTCTGGGCAAACCTGAACACCTAGCATGGGGACCCTGAATTTGGACAGTGTTGGGGGCAAGCCTGGGCTGCCCCGCAACCTCCACCGCCTGGAGGTCTACCTGTGGCTGTGCTACGTTTCCCTGCCCCCCACAGCCAAGGAGGACATCGCCACTGGCATTAACACATTCCTTGCCAGGAGAGACCTGTGCCTGCCTAGGTGCAGGGGCACAGGCTGCTCAATAAAGTTTTACACTGACTCCCACCTCCCTGTGTGCTGGGGGGAGTGCAGCCATGCTGGGCAGGGAGAGGGGGCAGGGAGCAGGGGACCAGGGTGGGCAGGGGCCCTTCCCCCGGGGCAGGGTTTAGCATGTGGGGCTGTTATGCCCAGCGGTTTTGGTTGGTGCCAGCTGGCAGTGATGGCATGTGGCTTCTAGTACATTTGTTGGGTGGTGGGGTGCAGCATGCAGGTGCACAGGCAGGGCCCCCCCTCATGGAGGATCTGTGCTACTGGTGGCTGGCAGTGACATGGCTGAGGCTGAGTCTGTGGAGCTGCTGCCTGCCCCGAGTTGCTGGTGGAGGCTGGGGGTGGGGAGCTCAGTGGAACCAGCTGCTGGTGATCTGAGGGGCCCTCCCCTGGTGACACACTACTGCAGGTGCCAGGCCAGAGCGGGGACTTGGCCAGGCCACCTGTGCTATTATACATAGCATGACTGTGGCCTGGGTCCCAGGGCACAAAAACATCATCCAGTTGCCACAAAGGGCATGGACTTGCAGGCACTCCCTGACCAATGATTGTGGTCAGTGATGCTGTCCCACTATGCCTGCAAGGCTTTTACCTTTATGTGGCAACACCACACAGAGTGGTCATGCCCATGCTCCTGCATCTGGCCTGACAGCCCCTTATAGATGTGAGCATTGGAGTGTCCACCCTGCGTGAACTGCCGCTGCACCTCTGCCTCTCCCCACTGTGCTACGTGGTCTCCAGTCCCCCTGGGGACCTTGGGTGGTGGCAGATGGTGCTGATGATGCTATTGGGGCTCTCACGCCAGCTCCTCAGGCCTGTGTGGCTGTCCCTGGGCAGCTGCCTGCAATGTCCAGCACAGGGACAGTATGGGACTAGGAGCTGCATGGCAAGGCAACGCCCCACAGCACCTGCAGGATACAGGCAGGCTGCTAGGGGCTGGCTGCAGACAGCTGGTGCTGGGCAGGGCTGGATGGCATGGGCCTGACAGCTGCGCAGCAATGTAGTATCAGGCAGTGGTACTGGGGTGCAGGCAAACTGGCAGAGGTAGCCTGTGCAGGGGCAGTGGAGGTCAGGAGTCCCCTTGCAGGCTCCCTGCTGTTGTGCCCCAAGGCTCAAACTGCCTGCAGGCTTTTAAAGGGCCTGGGGCTGCTATAGAGGCAGGCTAGCCCTGGGGCAGGAGAGGCTCCCAGGGCACTGGGGTGGGGGGTGAGCTCAGGCTGGTCCCCTAGTGGCAGAGCTGACCAAGAGCAAATGTGATCCTGGTTGGCATCTACACTTGCATTACTGCACCGTAAGTATGCGACAATTGCTATATGAGAACGGCCTGTGGAGATCCAGTTACTACCCGTCTAGTTTCTGTTTTCCCCCACAAGACCTGCCATGCCATGACCCTCATGGAGAAGGGCATTATCAGCAGATAATCAGCCTGGCTGTGGTGTGAGAAAGAAGAAAAAGGAGGTAAGAGGGGATTGGTAACTGAAACATTGAATCCCCAACCAAAATACTTAGAGGAATAGAGGGAAGGATTTGCATTGTGGGAAAAAAGCAAAGCACAGAAGTAGATGGAGCAGATCTGGAAGGTCTCAGGGGAACTCATGAATTGATGGGATGGCAAGACACATGCAAAGAAAGATGTTAGAAGTCATATGGAAGCAGGCTTACTTGATGAAGAACACACAAAAATGGAGGTATGATTGTAGGGTGTGTTGACATGCATGGATTAGCATAATCTAGCTAGCACAGGTATCACAGTACATAATACAGTCACATATGCATTTTGGAGACACAGGAAACTGAGACACCTTTGTAACTTTCCCAACTGCAGAATAGAGACAGTATCCAGGTTAGCCCTCCCTGATGTGTTAAATCCCTCCCTCCCAGACAGACCACACACTTTTGTGACTCCAGTTGCAGAAAGTGCCAACAGAATGCATGTTTCTATGTCCAATCCAAATTGTACTCAGCCATAAAGTATCATTAAAATTTTAGCCCTCTTAGGTAAGATCCATTCTTAAATCAAGCCAGTTCACAAATACCATCATATTCATTGCATGATATTCATTTTTCCCCCTACACTCTGCTTTCTAAGTATGAGCAAAATTCTTCCCCTACTGCAGTCCTCAGTGGCATTTGTTAGAGCCATGTGCTTCAGCTACTCATCATAGCACTCCAGAGTCTCTGTACATCCACCTCTGATCATCTGGTAAACCTCACTCCCCTGCTCTCATAGAGGTCGTCTGAAATACAGGAAGTACAAAAGCACGAAGAATACAACATAGATACCTTTCAGACTCCTCAACCTTGTTATGCAACCTCCATGTTACTTTCAATCTTGTGGAAGTACCTGACAGTCATTCGGCATCCGCTTTGTTTTCGGTTAAACAATTTATTTCTCCTACCCAAATGCCCAATAAAAAGCACTATAACTCAGGGAAGAGGGGCATAGTAGCAAAGTGCCACTAAGGTATTTCATTACTGTTCTAGAAACAGATATTCAAACCTTGCTTTGCACTCGTGACAATGCATAAGAACCGTTCAATAACAGTGTGTACCCAATGGTTAATCTGCCAAGTCCAAATGGCTTGATTGCTGAGAAGTAGGAATCAGGAGTGATGAGCTTCCAGAGGGCAAATGACCATGTGGTACAAAAAAGGGGGAAAAAAATTAAAGAAAATTTTTGCATGTTTTCCTTTGGGTACAGTTAAGTGAGGTAAATTGGCCACTGGAGGTTATGAAGATTTTTTTTTTTTTTTTTTTAGGAATTTCATGTGTCAATAAAGTTTTGGAAATGAAACTGAACATGAAGTTGTGGAGCAAGAAATCATTTACAGACTGAATTATGTTAAATATGATCTAAACAAGGAATACGTGTTCTCATTCAATTACCTAGATTAGCTTTTGTGACCCCCTTTGGCCCTACAGGTTTATTACTGGTTTGCTTCTCCCAGCATTGCCCCTCATCCCAACTCTACCCATTCCTCTGTCTCTCCCTCCCCCGTCTTTTATATACAGATCACTCTCTCTCTCTCTTTCTCTGACAAGACTGCTCTGTGCATTTCCTTTCACAGCATCCGATGAAGTGATCTAGGGCCCAAGAAAGCTCTTGCTATACATTTCTTATTTAGTTAGTCTGTAAGGTGCAAATTTACCCTGCCTTGACCTAAACTGAGCTTGACACAGTAAGGGGAAGAGAACAAATAGTGTAGATTTAGAATCTAATAGGGATGTGAAGGTGGAGGATTAAAGACATCTTCACATCAGCTTTCATCATTGAAGAGGTTCTTTGTTACATTCATTATAGGAGAAGCTATTTCACATGGAGGAATGGGTGAAGCTCTCCATCACTCAGGGCTTCAGTACTACAGGTCCAGCCCAACCTATAAACATTTCCAGGAAAATGGCTTCCCTCATCCTCGAGTTCTGTAATCGGCACTGATCACCACATGTTTGAAACACTACCCTTTGGTCCGGTCCAGAAACAGTGCTTCAGTGAATAAAGCCATCAAGGAAACTAGATAAGTCAGTGCTCAGTTTCATCCTACTCTGGCTAGATTCACAAAGTATTGTGTTGGTTATGAGATCTTATGGCATGATTGCCATTAGATTTGCAACACAATTTGCATTAGCAATAGTTGTTAGGACCATTGTATTTAACAGAGCTTATTCCTCACTGCCTAACTACAGTTTGAAAATTCAACTGAACCTGAGTAGTCTGAAGATGGTGCTAGCTGGCAAATAATCAGACAAATGATGGGATATTATGTGAAAGTGTGCTACTGTGTGGATCCTCTAATTCTGAGGAAAGTCATATTAGTCCTATGATTTCATAGATTCATAGATGTTAGGGTCAGAAGGGACCTCAATAGATCATCAAGTCCGACCCCCTGCATAGGCAGGAAAGAG